>NC_073724.1:19098050-19405967 GCF_023634155.1 Falco peregrinus
CAAATCATGATAAGTAGATTTTGAAGAGTTAGAATTGATTTGAGGTGCCTCGATATTAAGGCACATCTGAAAAAATTGTTCAAAAAAGACATGACTTTCAGACATTTGAATGCAAAGAATCAGACTCAGAATGTGTTTCAACTTGAGACTCAAAATTATTCTACCAGTTTGACAAGAGGTAAGGCAAAGAAGAAAGAAAGAAACCAATCATGCATTTAAAATACAACTTTTCACAGGAACAAGAACAGTGGTGCCAAAATTTTACAGACTGCCTCTTCTGTGGAAGAAAGAGCAAAAGAAAATATTAACATTCAAAAGCTATTTTTTTTCCCAAGCACATATGCTAGAGAAGAACAAGACATGTCAAAAAGATAAAATAGCAATTATAGTGATGGCACACGTTTAGTGAGTTATTTATTTTAGCTGGAGTAGTTTGGGTATGCAATTACCATGTTAGACCAAGTTCTATACATTCTCCAAATAATGAAAAGTCAATTCTACCTCCTTCCTCATACTGCACAGACATAGTCTTTTCCATTTAATTGTGTATTATTAAATGAGGACCAAAAAAAAAAAAAAATTCAAAGCAAAGAACATGACCCCTGTGAAAAGCCATGTGTATCCTGCCAATATTTGACCAAATAGTACCAAATTATCTGCATGCATCACAAATGAATGTCTTGACCTTCTACTGATATAAGAAACTCAAGTATAAAAGCAAAACAGGGAGTCAATCTGTATCATTGCCCTCTGAACATTTGAAACTATTATTCTTAATAAGCCAGCGAAACCGTCATACCATCTGTATGCAGACAGAATTTGTCACTGACACTGTTGTTAGTTATGCCTAAGGAAATACCTCCTAATATACACCCAGCCTTCAACACAATCTGAAGTCATTGAAGAAAGAGCGTCTACAATCTAATTGATGCAGTTATTTAAGAAAAATAATTTCCAAAAGTTTCTCTAATTTGAAACAAAGTATTTAGGTATATATAATTTGATAACTGTTCTTTACTCATTAAATACCTGTGAAATTCTAATCTGAATGACCTGGCTGTTTGTGCAGCAGTTCACATGGCCACATCATCACTGGCACCTCCCGCTCCCAAATACCTCTTAGAACTGATGTTTCCAAAAGCACCATGGATGGCAGATGCACTGACCGGAGCCCTCACAGTTACATGAACAAGTACAACGCATCACAGAGCAGAGAGTGAACAGACTATGAGAATACAGCTCACCTATTTTTATGAACACTTAAGGTCACAGTTTACTCAGACATAAGACAGAAAAGTCTTCGCTCCTAAATCATCTACATTTTAAATACTTTGTAATTAAAAGTATCATTAATCTTTAACATGTCAATCTGGGAACACAATTAAACTCAAATAGACTAAAGGATTTACACAACAGAGATTTCGTACACTGGGATTTATCCAGCACACTATACGTTATATGGATTTATGTATATAACCCACAGTTAAGGAAAGACATATTTAGTTCTCTGCTGCCAGAAGCTGGGCATTCCAGGGACAGAAATTATATTAACAATTATATTAATAATATTAATGCCTCTATCTGCCATTGCTCTGTGCATAGGAAGAGCTGACTCTTGCCTGCAGACCCAATAGCACTGTTTCCCTGCTATCAGGTACATGAAAGCTTTACAAGCTTCCCTTTTGAGTTCACAGAACAGGAAAATATTTCTCCAGTAATCAGACCCAATCTCATGCACTGACAGGCAACCAGGTCATGTAGCTCTGCTCAGAAATGTATCAAGCTTAAAATCAATTACGTTGTTTGCCCCAGTGCTTTAATGGAAAGGCAGTTTCAGCATATAACTTTGAATTATTTAGAAGCTCTGAGACAATGAGCCACAAAAGAGAGGGAAAACGCAAGAGAGGCATCCTTGTGATAGAAGTTATGATAAAGCTACCTAACAGTACAAACTCATGTTCCTTCTCTCAGACACACACCTGTACTTCCAGCACATCTTGAATAAATAGTGTTAGATAATAGAAACAAAAATATTCTGAAGAGCTGAATGGAAATAAGTAGTCACATGACTTAAGAAAGATGTTAATTAGCTAAAAATAAAAACACACAGCCCACAGTGCTATCAACTTCCTGAACAATTAATTTATGGTTAATAAATGTCAGTGGAATACATCAGACATGGCAGAATCATACTGATTCAAGCAGGATTTCATCAAAGGTCAATTTCCCTGGGTAAGTGCCTCAGGATCTGGTACCACCTAAATAGCCTTGGTAAAACACCAAACTGTTTTACATGTGCTCACAAGTATATGCCACTAACAGAAGCAATTATTTGTAAAAATGTTGGTGAGGGGAGGAAGAAATCACAAACCTGTCTCAGGGTGAGGTTCAGTGGAGTTACCTGTTTGAGGCACTGGCATGCCCCAGCACCCACCTCTTCTGCCCACCACTTCTGTGTCACAGCATGCTGTCCCACTGGAGTACATTTGAGTCACCGTGCAGCTCTCTTGCAAATGTCAGATCAAGAACCGATCCAACTAAAGGAAAAAAAAGCTATCAAAAAAAGCCCACTATTTCCTTCTTAATTTTCAAAGGAATCTGTCTCCAGACTTGATTCATACCACAGGCAGCTGTGTCAGCACAACACAGGTGCCAAGGGGGTACACAAGCAAGAAATGAAGGAAGTCCCACCTTGAGCTGGTATTGCAGCCAGGTGTAAGGTAAAGCCACAGGCTCACAGTGTAGGAAGTGTGATGATCGTATAAATCAAATGCAGCTTCCTGGACTGTTGACCTCTTATCCACTTCCAGTACCGTGTTTGTAAAAAGATATTTGGTGTGCTACCATATGAGCCTGATCTTTAGCTAACATAAATCTACTGAAACCAGAAGCCTGTGTTGCTTCACATCATGTCATCAATACTTTCACTGCCCTGAAGTATCCCAGAATAGATGCACACCATCAGAAACTCTAACATGCTGCAATAGGTCCATTATGTTTATTTCATCATACCTAAATATATGTCAGACAGCCTCATTTTCTCCAGAGAACAGTTTTCTTCTGTGCTTGGAAGGTAAATTTAAATATATTAAAAGCTTTGCCTTCAGCAAAGATGCTTTCAGAACAGGAATACTGATCATTCAAATAAATGATAATGGTTTTTTCCATCAACCTGTTCATTTATCCATGCCACTATTTTTATTGGTGCGTTTCTCCTTCTAAGCAAGGTTGAGTAGAAATCTGCATTCTAATTAACATTTTTTATATGACTGTGCTCTGATTAAAACTAAATGGCAACAGAGAAATTTGCAGTGATCACTCAAAACTAAGGTGTAATTGCTCTACAGTGATTAGGATTGACTTTTCATTTGGGTTTCTTTGACAATTGTTACATTTACTGAATAAAAGGAGGCTCTGTTCTGGAAAGGGAATCCCTTTCTAAATATTTTAATCTGATAAGGATTTACAAACCTGGCATGGTATTGTGTGGCATTCACTACATTGAATATATTACCTCTTCTTTGTACCAAAGTATTTGTTATTCCTCATCGGGTCCCAGAAGAAAGTTTGGATTTCATGTCCTTTGATATATGTAGGAGGGATTTCTATTAATACAGCTGGGTATAGAAGCTGCAATAGCATTTGACCTTCTCAGCTATATATACTAGGTTAAAAGGGTAACTCACCAGTAGGAATGATGGATATTCACTATAATGGCTCAGAGAAGTGCTAGTTACCAATGCAATGCTTTACGGTCCAAAGGAGTTTAACTTTGAGGAGTAAAGGTAATCCATTGAGGCCATCTTTACCTACAGCAAAGGAATGTCATCCATCCTAGTTTTTATCTTCAGAGCAGCCTTGCTGTTACATATAGTTAACACCAATGCTTATGCTGGCAGAAGCCAGTGTACATCCTAAGAGTTCTGATTTTGTGAGTTATGCTGGGAATTCAGAACAAGGATGCAAGAAATATGCCTGTGTTTTGTAGTAACTATTGGATTGTGTTCCTTTAAGAAGTTATTGCTGTACTTAAAATTACAGCACTAATGTAATTCACTCGGACATCTAAGCACTTGCATATTAACATTCGCAGTACCATATAGCATTACTCGATTGGTTTGTATTTGAAATGCTGCTTTCTGACAAGGTATTTATGAAGTATTGTCATCAATCTATTTTATTATCTACTGAAGCAAATGTTCAAAACATGAGTGACTATGAGTACATACATATTAGTATTTTAGTTCAGGTCATGAAGGTACTGTTGAAAGGAACCACCTGATTATTCCCACTTCCAAGATTTCTGTTCACATTGCAGTGTAGTCTCTGAGCAAAGAAACTTTATTCCTTTCAGATAGAACTGTACCAGAACCTCATCTAACATGCCAAAACCACTGAAGGACATTCAGTCCATGAGGTCATGCTAAAGCTGGTGCAAATTAAACCCCCTGAAATTAGTACAGAATGATGTCGGATCATCAATACCACCTGCTTCCTCTACAGATCCAGTCCTATTTCACCATCGCAATATGTGCTGAGGCAGTGGTGTAAGTGGTCTAATTTCCCTATTCCACAGTAGTAATGTAAGAGTTGGCATAGTAATAAAAATCTATCCATATTGGAATATTCCATCAGCTTTACATGCAAGTTAAAATGACAGAAATGGAAATAATTCCCCAGTGGAACTGCACACAACTTGCTAGAACTGGATAAGCAAGGGGATTTATTCACTGGATGTTTTGGAAGGATTCTAGGATAATTCAGATTGTAAAGGACTCTAGGAGGTCCACAGTTCAAGCTCTGGATCAAAGCAGGGTCATCTCTGAGCTCAAACCAGGTTTCTGAGGGCTTTATTTAGTCTAGTCCTGAAATCCTCCAAGGACAGAAGCTGCAGAACCTCTCTGGATACCCTACTCCACTCCTTGTCTGTCTTCATGTATAAGAAGTTTTTCTTGTAACCAGTCTCAAACTTTTGTTTCAGTTTAAGCCTGTTGCCTTTCATTTTCCCACCATGCACTGTTGTGAAAAGCCAGCTCTTTCTTCTTGATAACCTTATTGTAGGTACATGAAGGAGGTTATTGGGTCTTTCTCCAGGATGAGCAAGCTCAGTTTCATCAGCCTATTGTCACAGGGCAAAGACTCCAGCATGCAGCAAAATTGGCTCTGGTTTGGCTATGTATTTCCTGTATTGGATGACTCAAAACAGGGCAGTGTGTTCTCGATGCAGTTCGATGAATGCGGAGTAAATGGGGATAATTACTCCCCTCAGCCTACTGGCTGTACTGCTGGTTCTAGGGCCCAGGATGCTCTCGGCCTTTATTGCTGCCAAGGCAGGCTGCAGGCTTCTGCTCAGCTTGCTGTCATTCCAGAGCCCCAGGGTCTTCCACAGAGCTGTTCTCCAGCCTGTTGGTCCCCAGCCTGTTGTGCTGCCAGGGGTTCTTCCTGTCCAGGGGCAGGACTCTGCACTTGTCTCTGTTGAATTTAATATTCACATTGAACATTGCAAGCAGTGGAATCCATTCTTCTGCACATACTAAGGAGAGCAGGGATGGGTTCTAAAGCAGTCATCGCTTTTGTCAGTGCCTTTGTAGGTTAAAAATCATCCTCTTTATCTTTGGGAAACTACTGGTAGCAACTGGCCTTGCCCAGAACTTAAAGATCAGGACACAAACCCCTGGTATGAAACTCTCACTCCTCTAAAAAGAATTATTATCCCAGCTTGGCAGGATATTAAAAAGAAATAAAAATGGCTTTTGTGTTTAACCATCTCAGACCCTCAAATGCATTTACATAAATAAGCATTTCCACAGACCCTGAAACTCAGCCACACAGCCTTATTATTTGTGTGGTTTTTGTATGCTTCCAGAACAACCCAATTTGTTTTGATTCCCCATTTACACAAATGATAATGCCATAGCAAAGATGGATAAGCCAGATTTGGTAGCCGCAATGACACTTAAACAGGCAGAAACATGATAAACTGCTCCTGATGAAAAATGTAAAGCATTACGGGCTAGTTGAAGATGTCCCAGCCCATTGCAGGGAGTTGAACTAGATGATCTTTAAGGTCCCTTCCAATCCAAACCATTCTATGATTACAGAGTGTGGGTTAAATTGTTGTTAACGTTGTAGGTCACTTAATCTTGGACAATGTTTCTCTTTGAGTAGCTTCTGCTTTTTTGCAACTTACCATTCTGTTGTTGATGATTTACATTTGAAAGTCGTAAGAGATGGTGACTAACTTATATTCAGTCATTGAGCATCTTTGAAGATCGTTCTAGCATGTTTTCGTATGTAACCCATCACTTCAGGAAGCATGAAAAGGTCCTAGCAGACCCCAACTCCTCTGGCCCACTGAAACTTAACCTTTGGTCTTAATTCCTTAGCAGACAGACAGCCATGCAGCTGCTAAGATTGTGCAGTAACCATACTGCTTTATGTAGAGTAGATGTTTAATGCTACTAGATGAACTTCCACAGCTGAGGAAGGTTATCCACACATTAGCATGACAATAGACTTGTATTCCTTAGCCTCTTCTACCCATGACATACTAACAGCATCTCCAATAGGCTGTGGCCACTAATGGGTATTCAGTTCTACCTCTCTGTCAAATTCTTCCTTTGTCAGCACTGAAACATTTTTTAATCCTGCCAATAAACGTAATGACAATTTTTATTCTGTTTGTGTAAAGATAAGTGATCTTATGTGTAGCTTGACTGACAAAATATAATTTTGTGGGTTACTATCCACAGCAATAAAGTGATTTATTTATCACTAAATATTTTGTGCAAAATGAACTGTTAGTGTCTAGTTAGTCTTTGAATTCTTGTACAGTAATCTTTGATAGACCCTGTAATCTAGAAAGAATTAAGTTAATATCAGCAACAGCATTTACCCCATGGATACTCATATTTGAAACTGCTGCATGAAATAAAGCAAACAAGAAAGGCTTTGAGAGACATTCTTTTTTTGTCGCCAGCAAACACAAACGATTGAAATTCACTGATCTTTGCTCTCATATACATCCAATGGTGTACATGTTTCAAAGCATATAAATAAGCTGCATAGCAAATCATTCCATGTGATTACAAAGTCCAGTTTAGTTAGTATAAGAACAACTATACTGAAATCAATGAAGTCAGTATTTTTCACATCTAGAGTTTCTAAGCAGCAAACTGCATTTTTTGTCAGACACTTGTGAGAAAAAGCTTTAAGAATTATATGAATTATGTATAACTAGGAACTTGTGAATGACAGCACTAGAAGAAATGACATGAGTAAGGAATAAAGAAACATCAGGTTTTGATGGCACTGAAATCATCAGGTCATCAAACATAATGGCAGATATCTACACACAACTTCAAAATGCTCAGAGCAGGAAAACAAAAGGCAGACTACACCCAGAGGAGGAAATGATGCCTCTGAGTAGATCAGCAGAATTCCTTAATGACGACCATGGAGGAAGGACAGGATGAAAAGGTAAAAAGATCACAATCACTGCCAGGTACTTGAAAGCACAAAAGACACATCCAAAAAGCATGCACATGGTTGCTAAATCAAAACAGTCGATAAGAAGTGATGAAGGAATAGTTGCTGACCCTTGTCCTCTGTACTGTTATAGGTAGTCCTGCCTAGACTACTTAGACAAATAAGTGTTACTTATAAGCATGAAGGAATGAGTATGAAAGCATGAGAAAATTGGCAGCAATCCTATACAAGAATAGGTATGAGTGATTAAACCCAGTCGCGTTTGGAATAAACGAATAGAAAACTTCCCTTATTATGCAGCCCGCAATGAGCTTTGTTACACTTGCTGTAATGTTACTTCATCTGTTAAGCACCCACAGCTATTGGAATTTATTACATAAAGTGTCGCAGCAAATATTTGAAGAAAGTCAGCAACGAACACGGATCACTTCTGTAGAACTTAATTTTTGTTTCAGATATATTTTATTTCTCTTCTTTGCTACTGTTTAATTATCATTATTTTGTACTTAAATAGTTGAAAATGCAGAAAGTGATAAAATACCTTTCTTTGACTCTTTTAGTTACCATAATTAAAAGCATTATTTCCATCAGAAAACTATTTTCAAGACAGTCACACTTCTAATGAACTTCATATTACAATGCAAGCCCCTGTCTTTTTCTACAAGTAGCAGTGGTCTTCACAGAGCAAATCATAAACCACACTTGAGTTAAATTGGATATAGAGTCAAAGGACACTTTGATGAAGCAAATAAAAGTGCTTGTATTTTTACTTCCTAAATTTAATGATATCACATGGCATTTCACCCAGACACTAATTTTTATTTTCTTTTTGACAGTTCTTCAATTTACGTATGAAAGGGCCAGCAAGGGCCATTAAAAGTTTTAAAGCATTTTTAAAAGCAGAAAAGGATGGAAACAAACTCTCCACATTATTCATATCTCATTGCTAAATTGAAGATAACTTGAAAGTGATATATTTGACAGAAGAATATAGATTAAATATGCTACTGAAGTAATGTATATGAACTGAGAAGAAAAACTAGTGTTTTTTGAAAAATCCAATAACATTACTATATGCTTGTAAAGTTTATGTGAAGTGGCAAGAAAAAGCATTCTACCTTCTTCAACTCCAAAAATATTCAAGGCAATTAAAAATATGGTACAAAATTTCCATTAAAAAAAACCTACTATGGTACATACCTCAAAATATAACAAGAAGTTTTATTTCCCTGGATAGAAGGGGAAAAACCCCCACCCCTTTCCAGTATTTGGTAAGTTTAGAAATTAATTTAAAGTTTGGTTCATCACACTAAACAGGCCAGGTATTGTTCATTATTTCAGTTCAGATTAAAATTACAAATGCATAAAATAAAGCAATTCATCTACATTCCATTCAAACTTATGCAGGCCCAAGAGCAATGAGCTGATTGGCACTTCAGTGAGAAGGTTTCATGCTACTTGTTATGCAGAAAGGCTACTGGATTACTTTTGTCAGAGACAGTTATAAGCTGCCAAACAAAGATTAGCAATCATGGCAAAATATTACATTTCCCAAAAGTCATGGACATTGTGACTTCTTTGACAAATGGGACTTACTTAAGTTGTAAATGACACTGAGACATTGAAAACTTTTAAGCTTTGATTGCATCTTAATGTAGAAAAAGAGCAGAGTTCTTTTATCTTATTGTAATGAGCTTCAATTCATAATTCATAATTTTTAATATTTTAATAGATTTCATGCTTTAGCGCTTACCCAAGCAAACTGGAAAACCACAGGGTATAGAAGCATCCTCACTACAACACAACAGTAGCAAATAAGATTTCATAGCTCCCTGAGCAACGAAGGCTTCCCTCAGTTAAATTTCATGTACCCTTTACCCTCACACATTAGGGAATTTCTATCAGGAAGTTATTCATGACATACTCAGAGACTCTGTACTACTTTAGCTTCATATTCTTCTGTCTGGAGTTTTTGAATGCTTAAAACTAGGTGGAAAATATAAAAATTTCCAAGTGAACAACAAGGGAAAAAAGGCTTTGGTCTAAAGAAGTCTTTAGGCAGTAACAAAAAAGTGAATCACAGTAGGAAAACCCCAGATAATAAATAAATAAGTAAATAAATAAATAAATAAAACGGACAACTAATTTTATTTATTTAAGAAAAAATATTTATGTTAGAAATGTACTGATCCATTGAAATTTGCATAGCTTCATGACCTTGCAAGGTAGACTGCCAAGGACAGGCTTTCCAGCCCTGGTTAAAAATAGGGGTGTCTCTACATATGTCCAGAAGCTATAATGCAGTATTAATCAGTGTAGTGATTTTATGTTCAGGATCTCCTCTCTGGGTGAAGGCAGAAGTCCAAAGTCTACAGCCAGACATACACTTTCAGCTGATAGGTTTTTATGCCAGTGGAGGTACCAGCACATGTTCCAGTTTACTACTTCTATCACAAGAGTGGTAACCTATGATAGAATTGCACTCAGGTGATTCAACAAGGTCATCCTATCTACTGTCTAGGCTTGCCTGGAAAACTCCCTATAAAATTATACTGATTATAGAGCATTCTCTGTGGTTACAGAGAAAGTCACAGAGGGTGTCTGGATGTTAAAGACCCTAATGACAAAGCTATAGGCTATTCTGGATTTTAAGTGTGTTTCAGCTCTATCCTAATTCAGGACTTTGCAGCTGTTCTCTAAGAATTTCTCTGTGATCTTTCACTTCCTATTTTTTCACTCAGCTTTCATCCATATAGAATAGGATCTTTGGGAGATGTTCATCAAAAAGTCTCCTTCAGTATTTCTGTTCCTATTTGTAGCAGGAAACCTACAGCCATCTTGCTCCTGAGTGGATGAAAGAAGTTGAAAGAAAGGTACAAAGTGAAGAAGGAAAAAAGCACTGGTTATCAAGCTGTAAAATAAAAAGTTGTAGCTGACAAAGTTTAACTCATTTGACTTTTATTAAAGTAGTAGATTCTAACAATGCAAGAACTTTCTGACTTTCCTTATTTAAAGTTTTGCATTCCTCCATACATCAAATATGCCTTTATGCTATCCGTTGTTAGTATTTTTAAGTGGGGTTTAGTATTTATTCTGATAAGGCATTATAGAAAATGTGTAAAGCACTTACATTATACTAATAAGATGGAGAGTTTATATAATTGTCAAGAACACACACCTGCATACATACTAGCCCCAGAAACAGAAAATAGAGGGGTTTTCAGCTGCAAAAAGATGCAAGATAATGGCACCTTGGCAGAAATAAAACCTGTTGTTCTTCCATATTGGCAGTTGAGGTATTTGGAAAATAGGTCTGCTTATTCTTAGCTATCAAATAGCGCTTTTTCTTGCGAACATTTAAAATAGTTTAGTAAAATTATTTAATCTACGCAAATTATATAATAAGGAAGAATAAGCTAGGAGGATAATCAGAGGAATGAGAGTATGTATTAAGTATGCATTAGACAGGTTTGTCTCCTATAAACATGTAGGCTTATACGAACAAACTTTAGAACTTGAAGAAATGAGTTTATTGATAAGGAAATATTTTAGGCTTGTTTTGAAGTTTTCTAAGCCTTGGTAGATTTATTTTTAAGCACCAATAGATTAATGGTAGCAAGACAACAAAATACTTTTTGGAAGATATACTTATGAAGAGGTTAAAGGACATAATGGCTATTAGGCAACAAATT
This sequence comes from Falco peregrinus, assembly GCF_023634155.1. NCBI lineage: Eukaryota > Metazoa > Chordata > Aves > Falconiformes > Falconidae > Falco > Falco peregrinus. Next base: position 19,109,231 of record NC_073724.1, read on the forward strand.
ACTATTGTCCAACTTGGAAGATCTCCTGCAGTCTTTTCCTACATCTTTCACTATACTTTACTGATCAAAAGCACTACTAGCATTTTTTCCTTTCTTTGAAATTCTGCAATGAAAATATGTCAGAAAGAATATCCAAAACCCTGTTCATAGTCTGAGAAAAAATGAGATTTTGTATTAATAAGCTTGACATAAACAGTCTAGTTTTCTGTACAATCACTACTTATTGCAAGAGTTTTCATTACTTCGGTTACAGTTGTCCTGCTCATAGACAGTATTTTCTTTTGCACCCATGCTATTCACAGAATTCCCAATGGCATCAGTGCAGTAATGGTACAAGAATTGTAAATGTAATTAGGATAAGTATTTTCAGAGCAAGTCAGAAATAAGCAGAAAGGCAATGCTCCACATCTGCACAACTGCAACTGCACTGCAGAAACAGAAGCACGTATAAGGGGTCTGTCCCAGCTCAGCCCTTTGCAAATCTGTACCCGACTGCACCCTCCAGACTGGGAGAGGAGGTCTGATTGCTTAAGCTTCCCAAATAGACACACAGTATAAAAGTTTTACAAGTATTCAGCTAACTAAATGTGCGGGAAAGTATACTATAAAACAAGTACTTCAATAAGTGGCAGGGACAAAGACTAGTTTTCCACCAGATTTCTGTTCAAATTTAAAAGAATCATAGCAAGACCTTAGTGAGAACTTACACACTAAAAGACATCAAAGAAGTTATACAAGAGATGTTTTGAGTGCCATAAAAGCTTCAGAAAATATTTCACATGCCTTTATAAACTCTCCTGTCTCAAACACTGTGTTTATAGTGCAGTGATTTGTTCAGTAGCTAATAATGGCTCATACCTTGCACCTTGATGCCTATTTCCATGACATTGTAAAAATTTCTCGAAATTTCTGCTACTGTCATTTCAGTTGAAAATAGCAAATGAGTTCAGAAGTTCAGTTCAAAGAGGAAAGGAAGAGGGGAAAAAGAGAAAGAACTCACTAACTCAGTATAATCATACTGGCTGTACTTTATTTATTGAGGAAGACATTCCTATGAAAGAATCTAATCCATTTATACTATATTTAAAAAAAAAAAAACAAACCACAAATGTAACCAGAAAATTATTTCAAACTACCTAGCCCAGGATGTTTTGTGCAGTCATTGATAAATATATTGCAGTTAGAGCCAGTTTTTAATCTGGTATGTCTTAAATATAGGAGGGATAGAGAATTGTCACTGTGTGGCCAGAGAACAGGCTCCTGTTTCAACCTTGTCTTACAGTCTTCCTTACAAAAATTCAGTGGTCTCACTGACTAGGTACCTTTGGCATGAAACTCATTGCCCAGCAACTGTCAAGGTTCCCGTCAGGGTGTTTTCAGTGGTTAGAATACCTTGAGACTCTAGGTTAGCTCTCCAAGGACACTTTGGAAAAGGAGTAAAAATAAAGGGCAGGATTTTTAATATTACAGTGAAGTGAGATGCATATTTCCCTAGTTAAAACAGTGGGAAATTTGTCTGGAATGTTATTATCATTTCAAGAATAAAAGCAAGCATTTCTCCCCTACTTCATGCTGCTTCAGTCATTCCTTCTTTGTAACAATGATTATCTCCTTCCCTAAGTATAACCCTACCTAAAATAGAGTTGCTTCTGACCATCTCACTTGTACCACAAGTACTTCACCCTTTCACTTCAGTATATCCTCTCTTGCTATTGTAGACACCTGGCAAAAGTTTCCATGCAGCAGAAATACAGCTGAGATGCAGATTAAAGGGCCTAGATTCCCTCTTGATGGGTGCCTAATAATTTCCACATCATAAGGTGGGCACATTTTTTTTTCTTGGTACCTTCAATGCACTCTGCTGCCTTGTTTAATTTTGGGCGTACATTCAGCCCATAGCACCAAACTGACATAGAAAGAGCCTTTTTTGTCACCATTAGTTTTCAAGAACAATTCACCTAAAATCTAAGAGGCAATTACCTTTCTGTTCAAAAGCAGAAGTACATGCTTAACAAGTTCTGTCATATGCAACTTACTGTCAGTCTTGAAACTGAATAATTCAGGCACGCTTCTACTCTTCATTCTGCCTTAACTTCATTGGCAATGATCTCTGAACGCATTTTTTAATTTATTAACATATAGTTTATACTAGTATCCTTTCTAAAAAAAGTCTCAAAGTAAAATACGAATTATTTTTGCTAACAAGCTCTTAGACTATTAGAATTGTCTCTTTCTTAGAGTTTGTTAGATTACAAGGACCTTTTTATTTTTTAGAGTAATTTTATCAAAGTACATGAAAGTAACCAAGTATTCTGAACATTTTAATAGTAATGCAATTAGATTTTAAAAATACACATGGATTGGACAAAAAAGGTTTATGCTATTTTATCATAGTTCTCTGAAAGCCTCTGCTGCATGAGTTTTAGTTTGAAGGCTTTACAAATTATTCTGAAGAGACACAAAAGAGAAAACAATGCAACCTGTACTTCACTAAAAATTAAAAGTGCCATAACATGGAGTTAAATTAAATGTATAAATTTCATAATCTAAATTGTATCTTTGACTTCCTCATAATGATACAAAGAACAAAGGATATATTTCCAGTAGGCTGGAGGGATTCTTACTAGTACTTTTTCCTAGAGGCCCTGCATAATACATCCTAAAGGGAAAAGGCATTTTTCCTTCAAAAGGGAAGCAGCATAATACCAAGGGACTTGAGTTTATGATTTCCCTGCTGCTTTACCCTCCCAGGATATCAGTGACCCCCAGAAATCAAAGGAGTGCAGCTTGCACTCTGCAGACTGGACACTACTGGCATCTAATTTTGTATGCCATAGGAAAAAAGCCTCCTTTCAGTCTCAGTTTTCACACACAGAATGCTAGCATCAGTGATTGACAGCATCTGTACTAGCTGAAGAGGGATCATTGCAGAGACCACAGACCATTTTTCACGTGTGAAGCTGACATGTTCACAAATTTTTAATGCACTCTCAGAGAAAGTAGTCACAACAGGTCGCTGGGTTAATACAGAGTTAATTTACACAAGGGTTGTTGAAGAAGTATGGCCTGACAATAGTGCACAGGCCAAATTGAGTCTAACTTCCCAGAAAAACACCTCATTGGGCATAGATGACCAGTCAGGAGTACCAGTGGAGGTAAGAGACAGAGATAGAAAAGAAGCTGTAGCAGCTGTTACCAAGCAACTTTTCATATCCCCCATACTGACAGCTCATCATTTCATGAATGAGAAGTCATGATTTGCCTCATTTGACATCCCTGCCCCGACTCTTTCTACCCCTCATAGAACTGTTTTTCGCCCTCTCACTGGAGAGGTTTTTTTCCACTCTAGTCACCAAACCCCAGCTTTTTTGTAGAACCCATATCACAACTCTAAGAAAAGAAATAGGCAGGTAGGTTTTATAGGAACTGCTGTTTGCATGTGCTTCTGCTGTTCTCGGAGAGAATGATTCCATAACTTAATGACAATATGATTTTGGGCTGACAATACCAGAGCCACTCATTGCCAGCCAATGAGTTGTTCTGACAAGTGCTTGTAAAGACAAACCTTGAACTGAGTGTAGAAGAAAATAATCTCAATTTTTTGGCAGAAGCTTTTAAACCCAGGTCAATTCTCTTACTCATACAAAATGATTGCTTTACAAACAGATCCTGTACAGTAGCTAAGCAGGCCACACACTGTGATATTGGAAAGAGAAGGTGGCATAAAGAGCTCTGTAAGCTGGTATCACTACAATAGCCTCCATACCATGGAACCAGAAGCTAAGCTTCATGCTGCTTTGATTGCAAAAGTTAAAGTCTTACCTGCTGCAAGAAAATTCTGCCAATGTGGTCCATCTGACAGTCCTAGAAAACTTCCAGTTAGTCTAAAATATTTAAGATAGAACCTTGCCCTAAAGTTTCATAGCCTAATCAAACATCCTAAAAAAGAATGTATATTTTTTATCTCCTATAGATTAAAGGGTATATATTTAAGCATCCAGGGAAATTAAGACACACACATAAACTATACCAAACTAAAAAAATAAAATTAAACTGTGAGTGTTTTTTTCCATTACTTAGAAGGGGAGAGAATTATTAGTGCTGTAAACTCTGCTTAATGCATCACAGCAGGATTCTGGCAAGAGTTCTTAGAATTAGAGAGCACCTATTTACAAATGCATTCCTTTAACATACTCCCTTTCAAAAACACTAGTTCCATGATGTCATGTGAATGTGAAATCCAATTAACCATAACAGAATTCTCCAAAAATAGAAAGTTAATATAAACGGGGTCAGTCTACTCTACTCCCTAACCTCAGTTCAGTGTTTCACACACCTTGGCTATCAAAGGTTGCAAATATTGTTTCTCTATTTGAAACTCTTCATTCACTGTACATCTCTGACATAATTGGTCTGCACAGGTTTGAATACTAACCTGTTCATGTTCCTAATTTTTTAAAAGAGGTGCACAGAGAAATAGCTAAGGAAACACCTGATTTTGAGTGTTAAAATATTGATACAAATGATAAATGAACCTGAAAATCAGTCCATGTGTGCATCTTCAGGTAATCAGATAAAGCTGTGTATATTAAAATGGATATAGAGAAAAATACATAGAGATGAAGGAACGCATAAAAATACAGAGAGATGAAAAAAATCCATTTGAAAAAAATGCCTACTATCAAAAAAAACCCCTAAAACAACAAAAAACAACCACAGTATAATTAGAGTACAACCACTTATACATATCACTTCAAAGCCAGAAAAGATCAGCTCTGTCAGGGGGAAAAAAATACAGCTTCTTTCCAAACTTAAGAATTCAAGTCATACAAACTCAGAAAACTCAGAGAAGGAAGAAAAGATGTCATTTCCTTACCTGCTAAAGCAACAGAAATACAATTTACTTATAATAATGTGAACAAAATTCATTTCTGAAAACTTTCTTTTTAAATAAAGTTATCTGGCAGGAATGAAGAACTGTCAGAATCAGAAGTAATGGCTGTTTATACTCATTTGTGATTTTCTGACACTTCTTATGAAAGATTCAGAGTTAACTCAGTGTCCAGGTCAAATTTCAAGCGCAGTAATTTCATTCTGCCCTCTTAAATAGCCAAGTGCCACTGCCTGCAGCTGAGCTACTGTTAAGATCCATGCCACTGTGTCCATACTTCTTCAGTAAATGACATGACAGACATTTGTATTTTAATCATGTAAAAGCCACTATGAGGCATGGTGTTGTATAACTAGGTTCTGTACAGTACTTTGAGATTTCCACATATACAAGTTTCAATAAGACAAAAAAAAAATCATAATTCAAGGGTAGCTTGTTGCTCAAAAGATAGCCATGTCTGAATGCTGTGGTGAAGGAATATGAGGGAATGGAAAATGAAGCAAAGAAAAGGCAGAGGCAGATGTGTCATCTTGGATGAGAGGCAAAAGCTGAAGGTGGGATCTTGAGCAATTCTTACATCCATCTGCAGAAAGACAGTTTTATCAACTTCTTTTCCACAGAGTTTTTTTTTTTTAAAAAGAAAACCAGAACTATTTGAAATAATAATTCTGCCCAGACAAAGTTATGGTTTATACCATATGTGGCTGCTGAGCCAGCAAGCTTCAAGACATTACACAAGACATTCAGAATAAAGGTTCTCATGGAAAAAAAAAGTTTTTCAAGCACAGTACACAGAACTGCATAAATTCTCAGTCACTCATCCTCCACCAAATGAAGGACATAACAGCCATAAAGTACAAGTCTTCTATACATCATTTGGTTTACTCCTTTGCATCCATTAAATGCAGATTTCATTTGTATGAACAATTTCAAAGTGAAAGCGTTTTGTTTGTGAAGAGTGACAAAAGATTAAGAAAGCACAATTTCAAGCATTTGGTTTTGAATTCATTCAGTATTGAGGATACTGTATTAATTACTTGCAGCAACTTTTAGCTCTTAGTTTACTCTTTTTTTTACTTATTTTACCCAGAAAATAACTGTCAACTCCTCTTAGATGCATGTAGCAATAACATAGGATCCCCTGACTATTAGAACTCTCCATTATGCCATAGATCTGGAAAGTAAATATTCCTGATACAGGAACTGTCAGCTGACAAAATCTCTAGCAGTGTTTAATTGCATGTTCAGCAGTGACTGACCATATCAAAAGTGTACTGAAAACAGGAAGTTTGCAATAAATTCCTGTTTCTGTGTCCTCTACAGTTCTTTTCCCAAGGACCATCATAATACTCCTGCACTACTAACAGATTAACAGTCAATGGGTAAATATCAAGCTGTCCTGAAATCCTCCAAGGTAAGTAGAGCTCGCCAACACCACTTTTGCATACCTATATCTTCAAAAGAGTATTGCTCTAGTCATTTTATCAGGAATCAAGGAAAGTGGAAGGTTTTTCTGGAGGAAGAGAGCAAAAGAAAACCTTAACTGGTTTTGCAAGGTCTTTCCCTTTCCTATTTTGTAAATAAACATATTCATCTACCTACACATCTACATGTACATACATCTCTCATATATTTATATTCTTATTTTATTAATTCTACAAGGGATTATTACAGACATGTGGAAAAAAAATAATTCAAAGATCGTTGAGACTGAACTTTCACCCATCCACCGTACATTAAAATTCTATTTTCAATTAAGTAAAAGAAAGTTACAAAAAGTATCCATTACAGATCTTTCAAGAATCCTTCAAAAGTAGTTTGATCAGCAGGAAGACATAATCTTCTAAGGTACAGACAGGTATGACCTGAAACAAATTTCTACCAGCTATATTTGTTGGTAAAAGGTTTGAATTAAGAAACAGATTTTTAGTTGATATAAACTAAAAGGAAAAAAAGCAACCCACCAAACAACTGCCCCCCAAAACCTTCCCCCCAAAGACATCTTTCAAACAGTGCAGCTACACCAAGTCCACTAGATGAAGCAATGGCTCTTTAAATTTCACATTTACTAAATATTTTAAACCAAACCAGAACATTTAGGAAGGAGGTACTGTACTTTGTTCACATATGAAAAGACAAAACACAAACAAATATCCAATTAAAAGTTCTTGCAAGATGGTAAATGAAACACCTTCTCCTTTTAAATATACTGCCAATTATAACCATTATGTTATAGCTAGGTTCCACAGCTAACTTACCTATGTAAATATATAGGCCATGTTGAGCAGTATGGCCAAGTTCCCAGACTAATAAAAAGTGGTTAAATCTCAAATTATCCTGTAAGGACCTTGGCCTTTCACAACTAATTAAGTGACTAGATAATTTCATCTCTCTCAATCACAGAAAGTAAATAGTAGACTTTATTGTACCCTAATTAAGTTTACTTCACTGTTTGACTTCTACTTCATCTCTCTCAAAGTGTCTTTTCAGACAGACTCTATATACAATAGGTAATCTTTCGGGTCACTCTGTGGAAGTACAGCTTTCATTAGCAATAATTGAACTTGTTTGCATAACTCTGTATAAACAGTTCTGAGGACGCATTCTCTATAAATGCTGCACCATTTTCAGAGGGAGCCCTCTTAGTGAGGGAGAAGCTTCCCAGTGAGCTAGCAGTCAGATCACTGCAATTATTTCCACCCACTCCCCTACTTTCTTGTTTCCAGACTCTCTACTAAATTAATCAACGTGGGTTACTTTCAAATGCATGAATTCCAGAAAATTTTACTTAATTTAAATAGTAAAAGACTACCAGTGGTGATCCTTCATGATCTCACAGTCATAACCATTCCGTTGACTGATAAAGGCATAAGATGAGTAAGAAGGTAGGTGCCTTTCAGAATGGGTGGAGAAAAAAACCCCTCTAAACAGCAGACACTAATTTTTCATCACTTAGTTCTACACAGACAAAAGAACTCATATGTATGATAATTCAATAGGTTTAGTCCTATAAAATAATAGCTGAGTAAAACTCAAGTCGAGCCACCTAGAAATTTTATAAAGCATTCGGAGTAATAGAAGTTATATTGGTAACTAGCAATGTGGCAGCTTTTGTGCTGTGTAATGGGAAATCATTTGAACAGCTTACTTTTTAAAGAGAATGTACTTTACTGCCCCACAGCAAAATGTATTTTTAATAACAGAGGAATCTATGGTGACCCTTGGATTTCAAATCCCTGAAGGATGAGGAAAAGAGGAGTGTTAGCTTCAGAGTAAATGTCATAAATAACCTACTGATCTGAGTAGATGCCTAGGAATAGGAAGAATCAGAATCAATGGTTGTGATGTTCAAACTCTCATTACACAGGCGAATGTCTCCACTGTCAGGGTAATCAGCAATAAGGGTACTGGACACCCTCTTTACTCAACTAGTTAGAGATGCACAATGAAGAAGGAAAAAACCCTTCCAACCACATGACCAGAAAGTCCATGATTTTTCATGTTCATTGGTAAGTCATTCCTATTAAGGAAAAAATGGGCTTTAGTCCTAAAACTATTAAAGGCTTCTATCAAACAGTCATTATATAAAAGCAGTCTAGCTTTTGAATAGGCACTTAGTTCTTTCATGAATATTAAATGTATTTAATATGTTGCAATCTCAAAGAAAGTTAGTACAGATCTTTGTAATTGCTCTAATGCTTTTCATATTCAATTTGTGTGATCTCTGTGATGCGTGATTGAATTAAAATTTGAATACATGGGCTTTGGTTCTTTATATGTGGCTTTGAAAATCATGGATCCAAGAGACCACTAAAATTCTTCTCTAACACTCTCAAACAGAAGAGTCACTTTTAGTGTTGAAGAAATTTTACTTATCTCCCATGTCAGTTATTTTACTACATCCAAGTGACAGTACAAGCAATTATTCTCTCTTTCTGTAAGCAACCTACAAAATTAATGGTGGTAGTAAAGAAGCTATGCCTCAAGTTAGTAATCCAGGTTCTGGGGAAAAAGCTTGTGCAACCTAACGAGAAACCTATGTAATCTCACTTAATTGCTACTGTTATTTGCTACACAGACAAGCTCAACCAGCTAGTAATTGGTCCAAAACCACAGTAAAGCTATGTTTCAGCTCAGCAGTAGGAAACAGTGGCACTACCCATTGCCTAGGCAACAGTTGAAGACAGACCTCTGCATGCCAATCCTTGTTCAGTTCAACAAGGTGATGATCACATTCTTTGCAGTTGTTATTATTCTCTTCCTGGGGGGGTATATGCTGTATTTAATCCCAAATATAAAGCAAACTCTGATTTTACTTTCCATCCCTAGAATTACCTCCTCTAACACCAAAGGAGTCACGCTGATTTAATATATCAACAAACAGGTAAGTTTTCTGAATTTACACATTTCTGCTGCTGTATATAATCAAAGTATTGCACAATGTAGATTCTATTTATGCACAGAAAATACAGAAGTTACATCTTCAAAAAGAAGCTATCAGTCAACTTTGCCTTAGATGCTTCAGACAGATTGATAATCTCTACCATTTCTTAGAGCTAATTATGCTTCATGATATTTTGAGTTCTTAAAGTGCATGAAACTTTTAACCTTCAGTTTTTTCACCTGTGTCTCCAAATCAGTCAAGTTATAATTAGTGGTTAACAGCTGGTAATTATAAGGACTATAAAAATACAAACTAATCTGCTCAATAGTTGCAGGTTCTTACAGTGTGAACATGTACACAGGACTCTTTCCTGAGGCATCCTCATAATTTAGAAAACATAGATAGGCTGAAGATGCCATTTATGAAAAAGCTCTCTGTTAGGAAGGTAATGGACTAGAAGGTACCTTCTACTGGAGTTTTTTTTCTTGCAAATATCTTATAGCTTTCTTTAAAAAGAAATGCGTCTTAGAAATAGAAGTTTTTGCCTCCCTTACTTTAACTGAAAAGATCTTTTACATTTTGTATATCTAACAAACATAAACCTCAACTGGAAAGTAAACAAACTAGTTTAAGTCCTTGTTTTCTTCCCAGTGTTGCTGTTCAGCTTACAAAAAAAATTGCCTTCTAGGTATTTGCCTGGTGATATATGCACAGAAAAGAGACATTATTCCATTTTATGTTTTAAATTACACTACAAGACAACCTCTAACAACATAAGCGCTCCATTTTCCTTGTAAGTGCTTCTGTGCAAATATTCTTATTATTACCATCACTGTTATTTTTAACTGACTAACCAGAATAATACACAGTACACAGATAAAGTTTACACGGGTCATTAGTAATCCTGTAATTCTCCATACAACCTACACAAGCCCAACTTTGGTGCTCACAGTCACCATATAAAACAGTCTCCTCAACTGTTTTAAACTGCTGAGTTCCTAAATCTGTAAGTGAATATACTAGTTGGATCAGAGGAGACAACCTATGTAAGCTCAAACAAGGCTGTAAACATCTGTTTACATTTGGTTTATAAGGTCTAATACTTTTGTTTACACCAGAAGACCCAGCTACCCTCCCTCCTGATGGATCACGAATTCACTAACAGCAATGAAGTTACGTCACTGTAAATATACAACTCCATTTTAAGCATTCTTGTAAAAAGCTTACATTATGTGAAATCTTCAACAATAAATTGAACATAATACTTACTACAAATTCATTAAAAATCATTTCTGACAATTCATGCATCCTGTTTGGCTTACAAACTGCCTGAAACAATCTCAAAAATAATATATTTTCTACTACTGAAAATCATCTTGTGAACAGACTTCCAGTGACTGATCATGAACATCTCAGAACCTCCAAGTCCCTAGGATATCTCTTCTCTGCCATTATATGTGAAGAGGAATTTTTAAAAATCAACACATATGCATAAATATTTCATTCCAAGAAGTCAGTCTTTGTTTTGACTTCATATTTTCATCATATGCAGCAGGTGTTAGCAGTTCTTGTGATGCTGCTTCCCTATTTTCCATAACACTCTTTACACATTTGCAGCACTTAGTTCTTTCAGAGAAACAAAACAGTATGGTGCCTGCTATTTACTAATAGATAACAAAATGCCTACCCTAAGACCACATAAAAATGTTATTGATTACTCCTTATGGCTCATTAACATTTCAGGAGTCTTGCCAAAATTTTTTTTCAATAAACACGTTTATTTGAGAATGGTGACTTGTAATCTGTGATCTGCAAATGGGCCATGTCAAGATGATGCCCAGAAAGCACTTAGAAAAGCCAACATTTTCTCAGTAGCTTGAATCTACTACATCATGAATCATAGGGTTTTGGTAAAACTGTCAAGAAAGTACAACTTTAAAAAGTTCTAAATTCATTGCTTTTGAGTTTGGAAGGGTAGACATTAACAAACAGCATAAGCAGAACACCACAGGTGGATTGGTAAAAGCTGTTATGGGTTTGTGTGGCAGAAAAAAAAGCTGTGTTTCTTCTGAACTGCTCTGGCCTTTGCAATATTTTCTGATACAGTCATCCTGGAAGCAGAAACTAAGCATTGGCAAAGATTTTTAGAATATATCCTCAGCTACAGACAGAAACAAAGACAAATTCAAGCTATCATCAGAAAAATATAGCACAGTGAAAGGTGGTTTTTAAACATGGTTAGATAAATTATTTTTTTCCTTTACAACTTTCTTATTTACCCTAGAGGTTTAGGTCTGTATGGAGCAACAGTACAAGTATTAAAATACATCACTTTTTCTATTAGATAAAACAGCTCACATAAAGCTTTTACTCAAATTAAGCTGCCAGAACTGAGGTTTGGATGTGACCCAATTATTCATTTTACCTGTTTCTTATTTAGAAGTCACTGGCTTTTTGTTCAGCTAAAAGAAACAACTAAGTTGATTGCTGGGTTTGTCTTCGAGTTTCTTCTCCAAATTTGCAATTAAGTGTTGGTTTTCAAAGTGCTTTTTGAGTCAGATTTCACTTTCAACTTGGACTTTAATCTACGTCTCAACTCCAATATTGAATTTGTCCATTGAAATGAAATGTGATTTCTTTTAAATGATTGATCCCTTAGTTATCTTTAAAGAAGACTTGACTATGATATCTCCAAGGGCCCAGCTTTCAAAATTACTCTCTGACAATCAAAATCATTTGCTTCATTGATATTCTGAATGTCATTAAGGAGGCTTATGATACCAGGCCCTAATTAACTTCACTATTTCTCTTCTTTGAGGAATAACTAGTTTCTATCAACTTACAGGTCTGAGGAATCATCTGGCAGGATGCTGGCTAGCATTACGCAGGCTATTTTTATTTTTTTTAAAAGATTTTTTAAATAGTCTTAGAATCAAAAAGTTAAGTATGTGCTTAACATTCCTTTCAGGTGAGTGTATTTTAATTCCCAAATGCTATCAAGATTGCTTACTGAGGTTGCTACTGGAATCAGCAGCATGGGAGTGACTTAGGGTCCTGGAGCTCACAAAAACACCACAGATCACGTTTCTGGAAAAGAATGACTAAAACTTCTTTTTATTGAAACTGATCTTGTTTGAGAAGAAAACATGAAGATATTTTGTGCTATTATTTAAATACTAACACATTCTTACAACAGCATGTATGAAGTAACAGACATTCCCTGTGGTGCATCTAAAACCCTACAGCTCCACACCAAGGTATTTAATACCAGCAGGAGAGATACCATCTGATAGGAATGTCTGTTTTCCAGCTTTTAAGATTCTCACATCCTAAAGTGCTTGGAACTGTTCAATTATCTCTCCACAGTTTATTCTGTATTGATGCTGTTGCTGTTTACAGGACTTGATTTTGTTTGCATACATTTCCCCCTCCCCTGCAATACAAAATGACAGGAAACCACATCTGTCTGGATATAGTTGCTGTTAAATTCCAGATGCAGTATTGACTAATTACTCTACTGAATGCATAAAAGAATGTATTCTCAATGTCCTGTTTACTGTCATTTTTGTAAGGTTTAATTCTCATACACAGAACTCTTTTTAACCCCACCAGTCCCTCCCCATCTGTAAACAGCAGGTCCAGCGGGGCATCTCCCCTTGTTGGCTCACGGACTGGCTGTGCCAGGAAGTTATACTCAACACACTCCAGGAACTTCCTAAAAAGTTTCCTCTCTGCTGTGTTGTATTTCCAGCAGACAGCCATTAGGTTGAATTCCCCCAGGAGAACAAGGACTAGCAATCTTGAGACTTTTCCCAACTGCTTGTAGAATGTTTCATCTGTCTCTTCATCCTGCTTGGTTGGTCTATAACAGACTCCCACCAGGATATCTGCCTTGCTGGCCCTGCCACTGATACTAACCCATAAACACTCAACCCCAGTGTCACCATCATTCAACTCTAGGCAGTTGAAACACTACCTGACATAAGAGCTACCCCACTAGCTCTCCTTCCTTGCTTGTCCCTTCTGAGGAGCTTGTAGCCACCCATTGCAGCACTCCAGTCATGAGTTATCCCAACATGTTTCAGTGATGGCAAATATGTCATAGTCTTCCTGCTGCATAATGGCTTCCAGCTCCTCCTGTTTGTTGCCCGTGCTTCAGGCATCAGCATAGATGTACTTCAGCTGCACTACCAACGTCACCTCCAACCATGGCATACCACCCCCAGGCTCATCTCTAACGAGCTCGGTTTTATTCCCTTCCCCCTTTGAATCTAGTTTAAATCTCTCTCAATGAGCCCTACTAACACCTGACCTAGGATCCTTTTCCCTCTTTGTGACAGGTGAACCTCATCTGTTGCCAGCAGGCCTGGTGCCATGTAAACTGACCCATGACTACAAAAACTGAAATTTAGCCATTAACACCAGGCCTGGAGCCAGCTATTGATCTGTGTATCTTCTGGTTACACACCCCATGGTTCCCTGCAACTGTCAAGATAGAAGAAAACACTACTTGTGCTCCTGACTCCTTAACCAGTTGCCCCAAGACCATCTTGACTGCTTTCAGAATTCTTGTCATTTGGGCCTCATAACTGCCCACTTGGAAGACCAGTAATAGCTAGTGATCAGAGGGCCATACCAGACAAGGGAGTTTACTAGTAACATCCCTTACCTGCACCCCAGGGCGGCAGCACGCTTGCCTATGCACTGGTCTGGTTGGCAAACCAGGCCTTCCATTCCTGTCAGAGTAAAGTTGCCAAGACAACCACCTTTCTTTTCTTCCTGGCAGAGCTAGTCCTGATGTGTGGGGTTGACTGACTCTCCCCAGGCAACTCCTCCAACCTGGATGAGCCTTCATCCACATCATTTTCCTGGCTGTCATGTTCCAGAGCCACATACCTATTGTACAGGGGTACCTGGGAAGGTGAAGTAGGTCAGGGGGTGAGTCACCTGCTGCCCCAATCAGGGACCCATTTCCATTCCTCCCTGTCACTTAGGACCCCTCCTCCTGCCTGGTGGCGAGAGGGTAGGGGAGCCTCCACTTCTTGTGATGTGTCCCATCTGGTGCATTTGCCTCAGAAACGGTAGAGTGGCTCCAACACCAGCCTATCTCCCTCTCACACTCCCTGACACCCCTTAACTGTCTGCTTCCCCTTCCAGCTCTGCCACCAGGCTGAGCAGATGGCCCACCTGGTCACATCTCACACAGGTGTTATCTCTGCTGCCCTCCGCTAGCAGTGACAGGCTCCAGCACTCCCTGCGGCTGTGACCCAGCCAGCTGTGTGTTCACCTGGGCGCTCAGTCAGGGTTGCCACGTGCCTTCTGGTGCTGCCTTTTGGCCAAGTGTAAACCATGGCTAGGTTTCTTCTTGGGGGGTGATGAGCACTATTGGAGCTGGCTTCTTGGAGCCGTCAGGGGGTTGGCACCTGCCCTGCACCCCGCCTGGCTGCCGCAACACACCGTGTCCCTCAGGGGCTGCATTTTCATGTGTGGAGGTTCGGCCACCTCAATGCCTCCTGCTGCAGGGGGGTGGGGGCACCCCCTCTCTGACAACACTTCTCAGATTTGCTGGTTCTCAGAAAGCTCCCTATGGTCCCTCAGCCAGATCCTTTGCTCTGGAGCATCCCTCAGAGACCTGGTTGAAATGGCGGTGACATCTTCTCTGTTCAGAGAGGCAGAGAAAGAAAATTACTTGCTCAGGATAAGATGCTAGGAATAGAAACCTGTTCTCTTAATTCACATTATTTTTTAAAAAAATCACACAAACTCTTTCAAAAATGTTTTTCTTGACTTGTATGACCTCATTCTTCTACCTACCATCACATAAAAGCACTGTTAGAGAGAGAGGAAAGAGAGCCTAGCAGACTGATTCACCTTCTAGTACCTCTCTGAGTGAAAGGTCTGTTGTACTTACTCTTAATGGAGTCTAGAGATAATTCAACATCTCAAAATTGCTTAGTCTATTCTGAAACGGATTATTCCTCCAACAACACTCATTTGGACAACTGATATTTACTCATCAGCAGGAAGGAATCGCCATTAAACATCAGCAGTGCCAAACATATGTACATATTAACGGAGCTGAGATACAAGGCTGTTCATACCACAGCATCAAGGCCAAATTCTAGAGCTGTCATCACATCAAACACATGGTGAGGGAACTACAGGCTGTTCAAGTCCTGTTCAGAGGACTTCTCACAAACTGATGACCCCATTAATACACGGGGGACAATAGCTCCTACAGATTCAGCAAACACCTCTGCTACCTGATTGTCCTATATATCTAAAATATGCCCTCTGCCCAGCACCTGATATTGTCCAGAAACACTATCTAACAGTAAGTTTTTCAAACAACACCCATTGTTGCCATGAATACCAAATGAAAAGCCACACCACAGCTAGCTTTGCTGTGTGTATGCCAGACAGTACCATTTTTACAGTCAGAAACTAGTGTGTGCAGGATCAAAGAATCCTAGAAAACTTGAGTTGGGAGGCACATTTCGCAGGTCAGCCAGTTTAACTTCCTGCTGAAAGCAGAGCAAGCTTCTGAGTTTAAGCAAGTCTCAGATCATGGTCCAGACAAATTCTGAGTATTGCCAAGGACAGAGACTGTACCTCTCCCCTGCACAACCAGTGGCAATGCTTAGATGCTTTTGTTGTGAAGACTTTTTTTCTGTGTTTTCCAGCAGCATTTCCTCTGTTGCAATATATGACCGCTGCCTTTTGTCTTTTTACTCTTCACTTCTAAGAAGTCTGGTGACACCTCCTCTGTAGCCCCCATTAAACAGTTGACAATAATAACAACCTTTTTGCCTTCTTTGAAGGTTAAGTCAGTCCAGTTCCCTCAGCCTCCAATCCCCCTGCTAATCTAGCAATCCTCCCCTAGAATGTTATGCCATGGAGCCCAAGGTGGAACATACTGCTTCAGATGAAGCCTCACAGTTGTTGAATGATGGGAACATTCACCTGCCTTGATCTGCTGCCTATGGTCCTGCTAATGCAAGTCAGTATATTGCTGGCCTTCATCATCTCAAGGGCTTTCTGCAATTTACCATCCACCAGGACCTCAGGGGCTTTTTTCTGTGGAGCTATTGCCTACCTGAGCAACATTAATGCAAAACAACTTGAAATCAGTAGTGATACCAGTATAAGAACAATGAAAATGCCAACTCAGGACCACACTGCAAATCAAGTTCCCTATTCATTCAGTCACATCCTACATTACGTCTACTGACCTGTTTCATTCTTTCATCACCTTCAGACAAATAAGAAGTAGCTACTGATTTACTGCTACATTTTTTTGTATCTAAAGAGAAGAAAAAAAAATCAGATTCTTAGTGAATATTCATCATCACTTTTGCTTCATATAGTCTATTGTATGTTCAACAGTCATAATAGTTTTCTGATAAAGTAATAAACTTCTGATATTTAGTCAATTAACTACTGTGAAGGAAAAATTTGCATTATACTAATTATGATTTATGACACGGCTGTATGCAGAATAGAAAGAGGTTGTACTGAAATTAGTAGTATTCTCTTTTTGCTCTGAAAAGTTTTGCTTCTGCTGGCACTTTGATTAACCTTTGTCACAGGTTAGTATAACATATAGATAAAAGCCCTGCCTCTTTTCAGAGAGCCCTGGTCATGGACTTTGCTGCTGTTCATCACTTAGTCTCATCCTTGGCTCCTTCACACTGCAATATTAATTATTTTGCACAGAATACACAAAGAGGCCCTGAGCCTTTGGCTGGAGAGTACAGTAAGCCTTAACTGTAGCTGAATTCTCAAAAAGCAAATTTTAGAGGGCTTTGTATTTCACTACATGGCATTAAGATATTCTAGCTCCTTGATACAAGTACATGAGGAAAAAAGAAAACCCAGAATCTTGAGAAGACCCTACTCGGCTGACAAGGGCAGATAGAAAGGCCACAAGTAGTCTTGGTTCTGCCTTGGAATAGAGGGAGCCAGGAAAAATTCCTTTCCCTTAAATTTTGATTCACACAGCTACACAAAACATACCCACACTGTGTATTCATAGGAGGCAGGTAGTCTCTTGACCACATGACATAATTTCTGCTTCCTGTTTTTAGACTTTATGACATTATTCATTTTTAATTCAGCTTTGCTACCAGTTTCCCAGTGGATAGTCCAAATAATGGACCTTGTGTAGTTTCTGACATTTTCACCAGGGAGGCCACAAGACAGTGCGCTAATTTGCTTTTTTACAGGAAAATGTAGAATATGTTCTTTTGTTATTGATAAGCTCTGTAAAAGGATGGCACTCTTTCTTACAAAACCTTTAACATTAGAAGCCTAGTCTTTGTAATGGTGCTGTATAACCCCTCCCCTTTATCATTTCTAACTTCTGATTTACTGAATTCTATGCAAGGTGTACAAGCCTATTGTCTATCACATGCAGAATTCAGAATCATGCATCTTACTCATTTTACCTGAATTGTTTGGCTGCTGTTTTACTTTTCAATACAAAAGAGTCATCTCCAGCTTTTCTTTTTTTTTTTTTTTTTTTTTTATATCAGGCTTTCTTAATCCTAACACAGAGGCTTTCATCTTTGAAGCAAGTAAACAAGGAAAAGATAGATTTCTTTTTAAACCTACAGACTATAAGGGTTTGTTCAGCTTGTAAGATTTTTTAGTACTCTAATCCTTTATTCTTCTTTTAATGTAATGTCAGAGTTGGCAGGGATTTTTTTTTTCCTTTAAAGTATTATGCTGGGACACTGCACATATCAAGGAACAGGCAACAATGCGAGGGAAGGTGGTGGTGTGTTAATTCAAATCTGGTATGTCTGGCTAATAACTTGTTTATAAATGAAGTTCAGATAAGTTTGTAGTAGTTATTAGGGTCACTAAAGAATGAATCAAGTTAGTCAGTCAGGTGCAAACTCAGCTCCATATTCAAGCCCCTTAACTCACTGACCTTACCAGGCTTGCCTGAGGTGAAAGAAAGGGTTGTACAGCTGTGCTTGTAATTCTGAATATATATAAGATAGCCATTTTAAGCTAGAGCAATTTGAGTCACTTTAACAACAAGGTGAAGTTTGAAACTACCCCCCTCCATCCCCATTTCATTCTTTCTAGAATTGGGATTACTGATTATGCTTTCATTGTGCATTGTACTATACAGGCCTAGTATGTTTTTGTTAACAAACCAGCTGGGGTTTATTTGCTTTTTTTTTTTAACAAAAAAGCATTACACAACAGAAAGAAATCAAAGAAATGGTCATTAGACACTATGTCTGATGCAATTACTGAATGAACACTATGTCTGAGAATCCCATGTACCTACATCGTGACTTTGGATTTATTTCTGTAGGGGAAAAAGCCTAAAGAGTATCATTTTTCACCTGGAATTGCACACTGACCTTACCCCGGAATAAAAGTACATTCCTTCCAATATATTTATTTGGTAAATATATGGCTTGGGCAGCTGGAGGTCAACATTATTTTGTGCGAGTTCTCAGGTTAAGTAGCCCATTCAATGCAGCTCTCGGCCCCTCTGGCAGAAACCCCTGCAGAATTCAGCGGCATGATGGCTCTAAGCAAGCTGAGGGCCAAGATTTCCTTTTTCACAAGGAAATTAATTTTGTTGTGCATCAGAGTGTAAAGGTGCAGTAAAAACAAACATCGTAGTTGCATAGGGTAAATGATAATATAGGAGGGCTTTAAAGTTTACATTGCATCCATCAAGATCATTGCTATGTTTTTAGTTAGCTTTTTTAAATAAAAAAGCATCTTTAGATCTCATTTGGGCAGGTTTTAATCCTTCTTAAAAATATGAGCAAATAATTCCAAGTGTCCTGGATACACAATGCTGGATTTTCACACAGCTCTAACAATAACAATCCTAGATGCAATGTTCTAAGCCCCAGATGAACTAAGAGGTGAGAGGTGCTAAAAGCTGGTGCTGAGAGATGTTCAGATCCCTACAGGAGCTGCTGGCAAATTGGTCATCGGTTTTGCCATGTTTCAGAATGTAACCTCCTACTCTGAAAGGACCAGGACCTTCAAAACTTATGGGGAGCAATGGAAAGCCAACTTCGCCCATAGTAAAGATACTGTAAGAGTCTGGATTAATCCAGTTGTCCTCTAGGCAAAGAAGGGAGAAGAAGAATATATCTCTTTGGGAAGTATGCTCATTACGACCTTCACACTGCCGTATCTTGTAACTCAAGAGTTTTGAACCAGGTAAGGCCTTTGGGCTAGCCCTAGGTCTTAGCCAATGCATGCAAATGTAAATGTAACCCACTGGCAAGCATGCCCTGCAGAAGTGAAAGTGGCAAGAATCCAAACTTTATATGAGCCTGTTAGGCTAAAAAGGCCTTGTGCTCAAGAAGAAGCAGTTCATTTACTTCTAGAGGTTTCTATATCAAAACTCTAGGTATTAGCCATAATGTGGTAACAGTGAAATGCAGGCAAATGGAGGAACTTCTCTAGTATGTTTCATAGAGCAAAGGTGTTGCTGCCCAGCACGCTGGACTGACTTAAGCAATTTCATTTAGACTAATCCCCTTTTGCTACAGGGAGAATATTATAATATATTCTAAAATTAGACAGGCAATCCATAAAGTACATTGATTCACATATTTATTCCTTTCCCAAGTAGCATATATCACAAGTACACAATACAGTTTACTCTAGTTCTGTGCCAAGCAATCAGCTCCATTAAAATAGGTCATGACATTCAAAGTTCAATTTTCTAATGATTAAAGGAGAGAAGAAAATGGAAGATGCTTCATTTTTTCCAGCAGAATATGGCATAAATTAGGCCGGGTAGCATATTATCATTTTGAGATGGTAGCTGGACCCTATAATTTCAGAAGAAACCGACATCTGTATGTCAACCGTTCCTTCAAAACCCTGCTCTTGCAAGACTGATTCCAAATTATAAAATATAATGTCTATGTAATATAATAATGTATACTGCAGTCTTCTTACCTCAAATTCAACCACCTATCTTTTTGAAAAATTACCAACAAAAGCAAAGCTGACCTGCTTGATACACATTTTCTTCCAAAGTTTAGAAACCCAAAATACAGATCAAAGGTTATAATTAAACACAAAGCAGAAACAGTTTCGAGTATAAACAGCAATTTGTTACAAGTTTAAAGCTCTCCTCTGCCATACAGATTTATGGGTAATACTCTTGAACTGAATACATGAACATCTTTCTCAGCTTACATTTACAAAGCAAGTTTTGGCTTGCTTGGTTTCACATAAATTATTTTCTTTGCATTACACCTTTTTTTAAATAACACCACTCATGGCTAAGAAAATTTCTAAGAGAAGAAATTAAGCAGAACTGTAAAAAGGCAAGTCAACATAGTTTAGAAAGTTATTCGGGGATTGTTGAGACACAGTGCATCAAAACCCCTACTTCAATTTCTGAAATCGTATATGGTCTACAAAAAGTGAACTAATTTTTTCAGTGGCACCCAAAAACCTGAAAAAAAATATTGCTCAGCTTCAATTACCTTTTCACTACTTCACAGTATTTCAGATTTACCACAGACTGAAAAAGGAGTGAATTACAAGCATTTTCAAAGTCTGTCACAAACCATGCTGCTCTTCCCATGAACAACTGAAAACCCTCCAAAGCGAAACAGGGTGTCTTACTTAATACCATAAGCATTAGCCAAAATGGCATAGAACCCCATTTAGTTTGGCAAACATTTTATAGCATTGCTTTTGTAGAACTGTTCTTGCTGTGTTTGCTTGAAAAAAAAATAATTTATAGCCTTCCCAGAAGAAAAATCCAGCTTACTGATATTATTCACATTCTGAACCTTATTTTCATGCTGGGCCAAATCCTGCTTTGCCTTGTTTGGATCAACAGCTCTAGCCACACAAGAGAAGCTATTTGATAAATGAAACAACTGAGTAGAAAATCATAGTAATATTGAAAAGGGCCAGTCCTCAAGGCTTAGAATTTATATCAAGAAAGCAAATAAATAAGCAGAAGCAAAATTAACAATAAAACTTTGCAAATGGGAGCTAAATCTCCCTCTTTCCCAAGGACAGTCATCTTTCCTTTGCCACCAACCACCTGTGAAGGAAGTGTTGGAGCTAATTTTAAGCTAACATAGCATACCACACTAGTCTTGGAGGGTAGCTCTGACTTAGTTTATCTGTAGTTACAGCTGATAATTTGAAATTAACAGTGTAGGCTTGTCTATAAAGAGTCTACTGTTTACTCAAAGTAAACTTTCAGACTAGATTACAAGTAATTTTCATTAACTGAAAGAATGTAGTAATATATTAATGACTATCCCTTTGTGGTGTAATATTACTATAATTCCTGTTTAAATTAATTCTTTTCATTCCTTTCCAAGCATCAGATGTTTTGCAGATAGTGATTTTGCAAAAGCAACTTACTGGGCATATTAAGCTCCATTACAAACAGGATTTAAAAGACACAAGTATGTGGATGCTTGCAACATCAGGAGGCTCTTTGTGAGTTCCAAGGCTTCCTCCGTCACTCTTTTCCCCAAAAAATCTCTGTTTTAGATGATACTCTGTATTAATGACCCAATTACAACTGCATCTTTTGTACAATTATGTTCTTATAGTGGTTTTTTCCATCTGTAAACAAATTCAGTACTAGCCCTCTCCTCCTTCTCTGATACTTGATCTCAATACCTTGTATTTCAGGCCCCCACTTCACTGAGGCTTTGGACACTGTACAGTTGACATGACAAAAGGTAGCTCCTGTCTGAGCCTTGTCAACACTGCAGGTTTTACAGGTATATGTCCTGACTCAGCAGAAGTATCTATTTCTCCAAAAACATTATCACCTCCATTTTCTTTCCTGTTTTTCCTGTATACTAACATTTATTTTTCCTTGAAAGAGAAGGAAAACAGCTTTTCATTTTTAGAACAATGAATAAACAGTGCCATCTTCTGTCAACATCACAGCAGGAAAACAGGTCAGGATATACTGAAATTATAAGATGAAGATATAAGTTTCAGGTTGCAAAATTATATGTGAAATCTCTGTGAGTTTTTGCACACACAATATAATACATGATATATTTTTTGAGTGCTTAGCGGTACTGAAATCTTTTTCAGGCAATCTTATATTTAAGGCACTGCCTTGGAATTAATTGCCTGAAAGATGTATCATCTCTTCTTTCAGAAGGGTAAGTATAGGATCATTGTCAACTACTGAAGATTGCATTAATTATTTATCAATGTCCTTCTAAGACTTACATATTTTTAATGCTCTGAAATTCACTTTCATATTTTGCTTTGTAGAAACACTTGGCATTTTAGTCACCATTTATCCTTCCTAACATCATTTATAATCTTAACTTATGTGCCATGGCCACAGAGGCTCAAGCATCCAAAATATTTCAGAGTTTGAGTCCTTGCTTTTATAAATTGCATCATATGTGTTCTTGGAACTATAAAGTTACAAAACTGAATATGGTAACAGCAAGAGAAAAAGCATGGCGTTCTGCTAATTTCAGGCATTAATGAGTGAACACATTCATTTGTTTTCATATCAAGCTGAAAATAGAAGAAAAACACATTTACAATGGAAAAAAAATCAGATCGCCACCACTGAGCTAATGAAATCTTAGAGCGATCTGCATTAAAACCACCAGTAGATTTGTGAAGATTCCATCAGCTGCAGAGCACTATATATTTATGAAATACTTTTCTAATAGGCTAATGGAAGTGGTGCCTGCTGCTCTCAGTAGACCATACTTTAATTCTTATGGCCACCAGCCATTTTAGCAGTGGCAATTTGCTGTAGTTTCTGAGTTTTAGTCTGCTTAAGCAGGAACCGGTTATTCTATGGAATTCCCTGGAGTGGTTGTGAACTGAAGTGAAGAAATTAAACAGCTCTAAACTTCATGAGTTCACCATGTACTAGGGCTCACAGTCCACTGTCTCAAAAGGTATAATCATTGAGGACAAGAGCTGCTGAAGAAATTAAAAGCCATGGAAGCAGGGACCTATTTCTCACATTAATGAAAGAGATGAATCAACAAATCAATTAAAATAGTGAAGCAGTCACATTAAAATGATTCCCTCTCAATTCTGCCACAGATGTCCTAGGTGATCCTGAGCAAAATTTCATTTACAAAGTCCATTAGATGTCTGGAACAAGATATAGTTGTTAAATGTTCATTTGGCTTTTAGCATGGTGCAATCCCAGAGTTTGTTGGGTTTTATCTTGAGAAGGGTATGGGGAAAGCTAGGATAGAAGACTGGGCATGACTACATTCAATAATTTCAAA
The DNA here is from genome assembly GCF_023634155.1 of Falco peregrinus. Classification (NCBI taxonomy): domain Eukaryota; kingdom Metazoa; phylum Chordata; class Aves; order Falconiformes; family Falconidae; genus Falco; species Falco peregrinus. Next base: position 19,132,767 of record NC_073724.1, read on the forward strand.
TGCAAAGATTTAAAAGAAATTACACCCAAAACATATGTTAAAAGAATATTGTAGAGGGTAAGAAATAAGTATGCAGAGGTTATGAAATGACAAAATTAAGGCTGTTACTGCAATGGATGATATACAATTTCCTGCTTCATAGTATACTTCCTTCTAGGAATAAAGCTTTTTTAATGACTGTAGGAAACTGTCTAGTCTCCCTTCCAGGCCTTTATGAAGGTGTTGACCAACTTCAACCCAATTTAAAAGAGGTGAAATCTTTGTGATTTTTAGTATCCACAGTTCTCCTGAACACAGGAGTGTGGGACACCAGAGCTGTTGCTGCCAGTTAAGAAGTTACCATGAGTTGGCAGGGAGAAGCAGGGTTTGATTTGAGTGACATGCTTATCTCACGAAATAGAGATTCCTCTCCGAGAAGGGGTTTAGAAAGCAAGAGGGTTCTTTCTGAAGCTTGTGACTCAACAAGAGGGCTTTTGTTTCCCTTTAGCCACGTGTCAGGCCCATATGCATAACACGACAAGGTAGAAGTACAGTTATTTTTTTAAAAAAACCCACAACTTAAATTAGGCTTTTCAAGAGGCATTAGCCAACTGACCCATTTACACATATGCAGTTCTAAATCACTCATAATACAATTGCTATTTTCCAGCCAAACAGGAATAAAACTTGGAAGGAAGCAGGTAGTATTGTGCTGGAGCTTAGGGACTGTGCCAGTCAAAAAGAGGGATGGTGGAGAAGGGGCATAGCAGGCAGAGGCTGTAAGTCTGTAAAAAATTGGTCTCCCTTAGCTCTGCTGTTGATGGAAACCTGCACAGCATAAGATTGCGCAGCATAAGGCTGTTTGTTGAGATTTATGGACCTGAGCTTCCAAATTAGCTCTGTCAGTGCACAGTGTCCAGGCACAAACTCTCTGCCCTGCTCTCTGCTCTGTCAGACCTGGTCCCATTCACTCAGCCAGTGTCAGTTTTCTTCTTTCCAACCCCCTTTTCCTAATTCCAATCATGTTCTTGCTCATCCAGTCCAACAGACCTATCCAGGATGCATTCTTGGCCCTGCACAGCTGTTTCAATCCCCAAAACCTTCAACCAGCTTAGTTTCCCACCATCTCCTCCCATAAATTCTTCCCTGCTCTCTGTCTCTTCATCCTAGTTTCACTGCTAGTTCTATACCCACATCCCTCTGCTCCCACCTTGTACTCCCTCTTTTCGCTCTTAGTTGCTATTCTTTCTGCACAGGAGCAAAACAATTGCTTCTCAGAAAGCAGATGGTCCAGAGCACAGAAAAAAAGTTACTGTGCTGACACCAGTTCTATTTTAATCCCAATCAGGTGAAAGCAATAGTTACTGCAGAAACTCAACTTCATTATCTAACGTTACCAAAAATAATAATCTGAGGAATTTACGTATCAGTAGCCCCAATACATTTAGAAAGTACGAAAGTATGAATGAATGATTGAAGCATACTTAATTCTTCTTTGATTGTGGCATGATTTGTAGGTTTATTTGCGTTTTGGTGTATGTTCTAAAAATCTGTAGTATCGTTGTAGATGTGACATCCAGAATCAGTAGTGAGGCCACATTCATAGGACCAGCAGACAGTTCACTTAAAAAAACCCAACTTTTTCTCTAGTAACCTCAAACAGTTTACTTTTGATAGTAAATATTAATTTATGCATTCCATGAAAAAAAAGCCTAAAGTAGTTTTTTAATGTCATGAATATGGATAAATCCATAGCTTCACATGAATAGCTACTCGCATGAACCAGGATTTAAAAATTAAGAGATCTGAGATACCTGTATTACTTTCTTTGATCCCCAGTGTGGAAAGATAAGCAAGAAAAGGATATACCCTTTGACTTTAAAAGCAAAACAAACTATGCTTTGGGTCACTCCTATTCTTAATATGATAAGTTATCATACAATGCATTTTAAGAACTAAATAGTGCTATTTTATTCTAAGCATCACTTTACAGTGTTTATTCCTAGAAGTTTTTATTACCACTTGATAGTAGCTATATAAAAAATCAAAACACAGTTTTTTGGGGGGAATAAAGTATCAGTACCCAATCTTCTTCTGTATTTGGCTTCTTGTTAGAAAAAAATCCTGTGTTTTGTGTAGACAAGATTTATATTTTAAATCATAGAGTGGACCAATCACAGATGTCTTGTTATGATAAATTCAAGATCAGATTCAACTAAGTTTTTTTTGATCTTAGACTGCCTCAGAAGCTTCCAGGTCTAACAACAATGCTGCACTATATTCCTTTTAATTTCTTCATCCTAAACCAGGATGCAAAAAAATAACAATGATTTGCATCTTCATTTCAGTGGGAAGAGCTTCTATATGAACTAATAATAGCCTTCATAAACCATAATAAGAATAACTCTCTTTAAATATTCAGCAGAGTCAACATTTCATTATTTCAATGTGCCAGCTGGTCATTATAGGATATTATAGGAAATGATGACTTGATATGCGGAATTCCAAAATGATGGCTCTCTCTTGCAAGTACAAGAAGACATATACTTTTTTATTATTATTTTGAAGGCTTGAATTACTACATATAGTATTTTTAATTTAGACTTTGATCTCTTTTCGAAGAAATTGTACAATCCAAGGACAACTCTTTCTCTTCTTGAAGCATCTGAAGAAGAAATCTGGCAGCTAAGCAAATCTCCTTTTTTATTCAAAGAATATTCTTCAAAAGGGAATAACATAATAAGATACAAATAAAATGAAGCTGTGCCATCTCTGCACAGATAGAATCCCTACCTAGAATTCTATTTTATTACATTCATATTAATGAAAGATAGCAAAACATTGCAAAATGAACTTACACAAGCCCTTGTCATTTGTACAACAAGCACGTCTGTGTTTCTGATTGCTGCAAGCATTTTAACACATTAGCAGTAGCTCAAGCAGAATACATTCACTTTTCAAGGTTACCAAATGTGCACCACTGTATGTACTAAGGGACATATACTTTGTACTCTAATACTTCTTTACAAAAGCAAATGTTCTTACTGTTGTTTGTTTAGGAAGAGATGCTTCTTTCAGAAAATATGTATATACAGGTGATTGGTCTTTCTAGTTAGAGTTAATTTCCATGAGAAAAAAATCATGTTGTATAGAGAAAATGTCAATTTTTCTTTAGGAAAAGCAAAATGATAAGTCGATATCTTGCTCTTAGAAGCTCCTAATAATTTTATTTTTTGCCACACAACTGACAAAACCCATTTAAGTGCATGTCAGGGACAGAGATCAGAAAGACACTAGGTTAGATGAAGACAATGTCTGGCAGTCTCACTGTAAAACTTCTGACTAGTAGGCTCATTCCAATTGCACCAACCATTTCACAGATAACCTAAAACTTAACAGAATCTCTTATTTGCTGACACAAGATAAAAGATAACCTGTATTTTTTGAGAGCCTTCCAAAGGGAGAAGTTGTATGATCATTTCAACTGATTCATTGTGTTACTTTCTACTAAGAAATAAAACATATGAAGAATGGCATGAAAGCTTTAGTGATCGCCAGCGAAGTCAGCTTCTCTTAAAGTTACGAAAACTGAAGCATCATGCTGTGACAGGGTAGCACTTCAAGTTTCTTTGGCTCTGTGAATTTCATGTGGGTATAGCAATCTGTATATGTTGTAAAATGCAGTACTGAGATTTTGTTACACAGCTTGTTATTAATTAATGAGTACATATATAACCTCAAAATTATAGAAACAAAGAACGGTTTGGGTCAGAAGGGACCTTAAAGATCATATAGTTCAAACCCCCTGTCATGGGCAGCGACACCTGCTACTATACCTGGTTGCTCAAAGCCCCATCCAGCCTGGCCTTGGACACTTCCAGAAAGGAGGCATCCACAGCTTCTCTGGGCAATGCGTTACAGTATCTCACCACCCTCACAGTAAAGAATTTCTTCCTAATATCTAATCTATCTACATATCTAAACTAAATCTACACTCTTTCAGTTTAAAGCCATTCTGTGCTACAGGCATTGATATAAAGCCCCTCTCCAGCTTTCTTGTAAGCCCCCTTTAGGTACTGGAAGGCCACTATAAGGTCTCCCTAGAGCCTTTTCCTCTCCAGGCTGAGCAACCCCAGCTCTCTCAGCCGGTCTTTATCAAAGAGGTCCTCCAGATCTCTGATCATCTTTGTGGCCCTCCTCTGGACTTGCTCCAATTGGTCCTTGTCCTTTTTTATATTGGGGGCCCCAGAACTGAACACAGTACTGCAGGTGGGGTCTCCCGAGAGCAAAGTAGAGGGGGAGAATCACCTCCCTCAACCTGCTGGCCACACTTCTCTTGATGCAGCCCAGGATATGGTTGGCTTTCTGGGTGGCAAGCAAACATCCTTGAGCCATGTTAGGCTTTTTGTCCACCAGCATCCCCAAGTCCTTCTCCTCAGGGCTGATCTCAATCCATTCTCTGCCCAGCCTGGATTGATACTGCGGGTTGCACCAATCCATGTACAGGACCTTGCGCTTGGCCTTATTCAACTTCATGAGGTTCACGTGGGCCCACCTCTCAAGCCTGTCAGGGTCCCTCTGAGTGGCATCCCTTTCCCTCCAGCGTGTTGACCGCCCCACACACCTTGGTGTCATTGGCAAACTTGCTGAGGGTGCAGTCAATCCCACTGTCCATGTTGCCAACAAAGATGTTAAAAAGCACCAGTTCCAATACCGACCACACGGCAGCGCCGCTCATCACTGGTCTCCACTTGGACACTGAGCTACTGACCACAAATCTTCGAGTGTGACCATCCAACCAATTCCTTACCCACCAAAAGGTCCATCCGCCAAATCCATGTCCCTCCGGTTTAGAGACAAGGATACCATGCAGGACAGTGTCAAATGCTTTGCACAAGTCCAGATGGATGACGGCAGTTGCTCTTCCCCTATCCACCAATGCTGTAACCCCGTCATAGAAGGCCACCAAATTTACCAGGCATGATTTGCCCTTGGTGAAGCCATGTTGACTGTCACTATCACCTCCTAATTTACTGTGTGCCTTAGCATAGTTCCCAGGAGAATCTGCTCCATGATCTTGCCAGGCACAGAAGTGAGACTGACTGGCCTGTAGTTCCCTGGGTCTTCCTTATTTCCCTTTTTACAAATGGGGGTTATGTTTCCCCTTTTCCAGTCTGTGGGAACCTCACTGGACTGGCAGGCCTTCTCAGGTATGATGGACAGCAGCTTAGCCACTTCATTTGTCAGTTCCCTCAGAAGCCACAGATGCATCTCATCTGGTCCCATGGACTTGTGCACCTTCAGTTTCCTTAGATGGTCTTGAACCTGACCGCCTCCTACAGTGGGTGATTCTTCTTTCTCCCAGTCCCTGCTTTTTCCTTTCTTTGACTTGCATGGAGTGGCTGGAGCACTTGCTGGTGAAGACTGAGGTGAAAAAGTCATTGAGTACCTCAGCCTTCTCCATATCCTGGGTAACCAGGTCTCCCGTTTCCTTCCAGAGAGGGCTCTTATTTTCCCTAGTCTTCCTTTTATCACTGAAGTAGCTATAGAAGCTTTTGTTGTGGCCCTTGACATCACTGGTGTCAGACAGAATGAAGCAATCTCCAAGCATTTTTCTGCTCTACCTTGATAGACAATGGACAGAACTAAGTATAAGTATGTAAGTATATGTAAGAGTAAGTAAGTAGAGATCAACAATCTGATCTGTTGGATACAATTAATAAAAAAACTGCAAAGAAACAGGTGGTGGATGTTTCCTCAGTCATGGAGTTCTGACCTTCCAGTGCTGCCATATGAAGACCGATGACGTAATATTTTATGCCTGTATACTTTCAGTCAGTTGACAGGAACGTGCGAGAAGCAAAATGAACAGATAAAAACACTACCAAGGAGAAAGCCACAAATGTAGCAGTGAGCAGGATAGATTTACAATGACTAATCAGGCCTTGTCAATAAACATAGAAGATATATCCACAAAGAAGATATCTGCTGGGCGAGATGTTACAATAAGCCTGAGAAAGCACTCTGTGGCTGCAAAGAGGAGAGAACCAGAGACACATTATGGTCAAAGGGTATGTATAACTGAAACAAACTGTGCATCAAGAACTTAAATGCTAGAAGAAAAACAGTAAAATGCAAAACTGAAGTACAATGCGTGACAGAACCTGAGTTACCAGTATGTTGCAAAAAGAAAGGAAGAGGATTAACATACGTTATGTTTTAATGATTCAGTTCTTAATACAATCTGATTCATTCTTGTCTCAGACCAGTGTTAATATAGATTATTTCATTGCCTTGAGCTTCAGTAAGCCCAGAATGCTTTCTAGCATGATTTGCCTTTTCCACAGAAAAAATACCAGCTGTATTTCCGTATTTATTCCAATATTTAATGTTAAATACACACACAGTGCTTAACAAAGGATACCATTCCACTTTGCATGTGTAAATTTGCACACAGAGATCTTGAAATTCTGGACAAATAACAGCTCTTCTTTCCTATTAAAAATGTTATGTAGAAACCTTACAAATTTCAAGCTGCCTTCAAGGAAACAACCAAAACTTTGCACTTTTGAGAAGCTGGGTTTTTTCATTACAGGTATGTGTAGCTCTTAACATGACTGCCAGATTCTTCCACAGTGCTAATAAATCCCCAACAGAAAAAAAAGCATTTATGGTTTGTCACTATGGTTTATAGCTTTTATAGCTAAAAAAAGTGAAGAATACTGAAGATATTCCCCCTAAAATGTCCATTCTGCACGTGACTGCACCAGTGATGACTGTGAGGAAATTTCATGTTCAGTACAAAGTGGCAAAGAGTGCAAAAAGATATAACACAGGATTTTAAAATAATTGAAATAAATGTTTGGACATTTGCTTTATTTACTAAACAAAATTTACTTAGTGTCTTCTCATTGAGTATAACTAATTTAAAAGCTATAGGAGAAGGAAAGCAAATTTTAGAAAACAGAAGCATTAGCTTTCAGTGAAATGAAAGTAATCCCTGCCTAAGGACCCTATATCAGACAAGGGTTTTATTTGCTCAGTGGGTAAATTGTGTGTTAAACAACAATTTAAAATGTAACTAGATGCCATAATGGTCTGATACAAGATAAAGAAATATGTAGGTTTTCTTGATGCCTGTCACTCTGGACAAAGAAGCCTGACCTCAAGAGAACAAGACCAATGCTTTAAAATACTCTTAAGCAATTGAAGTCAAGTTCTTAACAGGTGCTTTTTTGGAACAACGTGTATCCTAAAGGCACACACTCAGGAATTAAGTGTAATCATTACAATTATGTTTAAAACAGGATGAAACCAGTAAAGCATTGGCACTAGAGATAGGTTGCTGTTTTAGGGCAGTTAATAGCTGCTGTGGTAAAACTACATAACAGTACAGCTGAGCAACTTCACTGGAACTGATACTATTTGGTTGATTTTTACCAGAAAGCTTAGATCTAAATGAAAGTTCAAAATTGCAAATATTCCAATGCCTACCTTTGACAAAGGATTTTCTGATTAATAACACAGCAGAAGAAAGAGAACTCTTATTGTTGCACTCCAGAAACCTACGCAATGGGAAAAGGGGATTTCATTCTTTACACAATCATGCTACTGAATATTTTTTACTTACCATTCAAGTTTCTTTGTAGTAACTGTATTTGTTATTTCATCAAAGTACCCTTTCTTTAAATCTGAACAGCAGTGGTTTTTTCTGACTTCATGCTTCAGTCAGATGAAAGGGAACTTACCACAATTTTTTAGTATTTTAGCATCCACTGGTTTCATACTTCACTACAAAGTTATGACCTCCTATAAGAAGCCTTTATTGTCATCTTCAGCCCAGGAAAAGCCAAGGAAGTAGTAGAGGGATCCTAATACTAATGTTTGCACAGGTGGAGATAGAGTGCTTCAACATACAGACTCCTCCCAGCCTTTCTTGCCTTTCAATATTCATGATATGTTCTTTTCCTCCTTAGGCTCAGGGAAATTTCTTACTCCATGAGAAATTTTGGGATTTTGATGTTTTGCTTTCCTTGTAGATCAGAAGCAATTAGATCAAAGGTCAGCATTCCCTGACATTTTTTTAAGCATCCTAAAGCTTAATCATTTTCTTCTGAAAATAAAAAATTCAATTTGTACCATAAAAATACACTATTCGTAACTATAAAATTACATTAAGATTTAAAATTCCAAATTAAAAATAAATCAGTCAGGGTAATGTTTTGCTATAGCAAAAAGAAGAAAGCTGAAACTATTAAAGACATCAGAACTGTTCACTAAGTACTATTCATGAGAGTAACATTAAAGTCAGTATGTTCTGAGAAATGTAATTTTAAGAAAACTGAATTTTCCAGTGAAAAGCTGTTAGACTGAAACTGTTTCACCAGTCTTTATTTTATAAATAATTGTTCATAATTAACCATTTATATGCTACATGAGTAAAAGGGTATTTATGTTTTAGTTTAAAAATAGCAGCCTCATTAATGATTTAAAGCTGAAGAGGAAGCTCTACTAGTTGAAGAATTGAGCCAATAAACAAGTAAATAAGTGTGATTCCATCCACTTGATTTCAATTGTTCAGGAAAAAAAAAAGGTAAATTATTTAACCAAAGCCAAAGATAACAGTGGATATTCGTCTCTGTACTTGGTAATCTAGTTTTCAAAGTTTGTTATATCATATAACTGATTCTTGATTTCCTTTGGATCTGTGGGTACCCAGAAACTGAAAAGAACCGGGATACTTGAGCTGGTGTTCCAATTTGGACCTAAGAACTAGGGTGATTGCTTTAAATGCTTCAGCTGAAGTACGTGATTTATCAGTCATGTTTGTACTTCTTGTTCTAAAGTATACAGGCTTTTAGAGTTTTTCTCCCTCATCTGTGGAGAATTTAGAGTATAACAAAGGTTGAAACATTTTGTTTTCATTGAATATCAAATTTATATATAAAATTCAGAGTATTAATATTATCATTTAATTATTATTATTCAGCATGTAAAAACTAGACACAACAGAAAATGCATGCAGTTTACTGTCAAACCACTCAGGAGGAAAATTTACTCTTGATTTAATCTTTAAATCCTGCTTAATACTATTGACATAATTAAACAGTGGGAATAATGCCAAGCATACTGCATGCAGACACTTTAAATAGTGATTTTATTTCTTGTTTGGAAAAGACACTATAAAATATATATCTTAGGTATTGACAGGAATTATGATACAGTGAGAACTGAAGTTAATTTTTTGTGGATTTGTGCCATGGAATGATACACTCTTAGAAATTCCTTTTTGTAAGTTACTGTTTCAAAATGGTCACCATTGTTGTAACAGCTCTACCAGTATAAAATCAGAGTACAAATTTCAAGTCAAGCAGCAATAACAGATTAATTTGTTTCTCAGAAATGTAGCGGCATAATGGGAGATGCAGTTTAAAAGAACAGAAGAAAGCTGCAGCCAACTTGAAGACATAAAGCTAGAAATGCTCGAGAGTCTTGAAAGGAGCCACAGGAGACAGTCAGCACAAAGCCAGTTACATAAAAACAAGCTGTATTGGGTCAGACAACAGTTCCAGTGTGCTGTCCCCAAAGGGACTGATACCAGATGCTTAGGGAAAGCACATAAGGAACAGGGCATGTACAGAATGAATTGTCCTTCCTCCTGTGTACTGTACTAGCTTACAACACCCCATAGCTGAGGCATTTGTAGATGGCAAAAGTAGCTTGTCTTTAGCCAAACTGCTGATAGCTTCAGCTCCAGGAAATGATAGAATTCCATTAAGTTCTTTATGCCTTACATATTTAGGAAAACATCTCCTGATGCCAAAACTGGTGTTAGCAATTAATCACGCACAGAGAAAAGCCATGGAGGGTCTGACAAGGATAAGATCTTTCTCCAAAGAGATGCATGAACCAGGAGCAGAACCTGAGCTTTCCACACAACAGGTAAAAACTTTCCCACTGAGTGTTATCAGTATGATACTACATTATGGGGGCATGCTGGGAGAAAAACAGTGTGACAGTACTGAGGTGAAAGCATTAGTTTCCATCGCTAAATATGTACCTAAAGAAGAAAAAGAATCTTAATACCAGTTTCAATTGCAGCCACTTGACCCCCACATTTCTCAGGTGTTCATACTCCTTTGTATAGGATTGCTTACATTTTTTTCTCTTGGTGCAACTCAGTAAGTCCTGCACATTTGACTCAAATTACTATTGATCACTTCTGTGATGGCAATGCCTGAGGAAAAAAATCTGAGTTAGAACAAAAGGATGGTTCCTGCTCAATAATAGCAGGTGTACCTTATCAAGATGTTAATTATTAACAAAATAACATGGCACTCAAAATAGCTCCATAGCTCTAGTTATTTTGATATCATAAGCTCCAATGGAGCAAAGTGTGTAAGCATATGTTTCATTTATATAAGTGTTTCAGCCCATTTGTCACTGGGCCTGAAGAATATTTTTAAATGGAAAACGTCATTACGATGGTCAGGGCAAATGAAATTTGTGTTGCTAGTTATTCCTTGCAGTTACCTTTGCTTTTAGAAAACATTCATTCCTGGAGGAATGTCTGCTTTCCTGTCTAAAATCTGTTTTTCCAAGTGTTGCACTGATCTCATGCCTTAACAAAAATAAGAAGTATGAAAAGAGACCTCTCAGCAGAGCTCAGTAGGTCTAACAGCTACACATTACATTTAGTGCATATTTCTTCTTTGTTGTGATTTGTTTGAGCCTGGTTGGACTTGATTTTGTATTCATTGATGGAGGTTTTACGCTATTAGGACTTCATTGATTTACACACTTGCAAGAAGAAAAAGAAAATTAGGCTCACTGACTTTGTACAAGTTACTTAGTTTCTCTGTCATTGCCAATATGAAAACTTGCAACCTGGCTTTGGGCCTTTTTCATTTCATTTTGCAGCTGTTGAATAGCTGGAATTCATACCTACAAAATGCTTGCATATAAAAAAAGTCAGCAATAGACAGGCTTTAGAAAGTGATGCTGGCAATAAAAAGCAAGTAATCTAATCGTGTCATCTCTAATGTCTTCTGTTGAAAATGAGGGACCATTTTTAACAACTGTCATATTACCATCAGGTTATCTGTGTGGTATTAACCTGCCAGACTTCTATGAGTTAAACCAAGCTGTTTTGTGGAGGGAAACAGAAAAACAGAAAATGAAACAGCAACAAAGATAGAGCCTATTGTGTAAAATATTCGGAAGAGTTAAGCTAACAACAGCTATCAATTCACAAATAGCTAGCTGCCTGTCCAGATCCATACTAGAATGGTTTATACTTCTGGCACCAGAATGCTGGATTACAGAAAGTCCTAAATAGAGCTGGACAACTTGGAATTTTTTTGGTTGGGGTTATAGTGAAGAGGGAGGAGAGGTTACTAAGGTAAGTAAGACAAATAGTAGTATTTCAGCAAATATGCAAAATAGTTCAAAGTAAATGACCAAAGGGAGAAAAAAAAAGTCATTTTGGTCAAGCCTGATCAACAGTTTTGGCAGGAAAAAATTACAATTATTTTTGAGAAAAAGATTGAGATGTTTATGGCTTACTTCAGCATGTTCCTTCATTTTGTGACCCCATTTTAATGCCGCACTTGAATTACTTTTTTCTTTTAAGAGTAAGTAAAAGAATTAATGTTTTGGACCGATCGTAACTTTTAAAAGCCAAATGTCTGCACAACTTTAATTCTAATAGTCTAAAATAACCACCTTTGAAAGAGGAGTGGTAACTGGTGCTTGTCAGAAAGCTGGCAGAGATGCAAACACACTTTGTGACCTGAAAGCTGTCACTATACTATAAAATTAAAAGTGCCTGAGACCATTCGCTGGCTCTAAGGCTGTCTGGCACAGAAAGGACCACATCCATATTGTTGCATTTTCCTAGTTCCTAAAATCAGAGTGGAATCCTCAGTACTCTTGGGCTAAAATCATGCCAAGAATTGCTCAATATTGCAAGTGTCAAGGTCTGAGCACCATTTAGTGTCAGGGAATGCTTGCTGGCTCCAGTTTTAACATACTGTATGGTATAGTCATGGAGAGCAAGGGACCAGAACTAAAATGCCAGTTCTTCCACTACAGATGGGAGCATAATGAAGGCATAGGCAGAAAAACTATTGTAGGTAAAGAAAGAGTTTGGGGGTTGTGTTGTTGGGCTGTGGGGGTTTTTTTATGTTAACCCATTTTACTAGCTAGTGTTTTAGTAATCAAATGCTATTTTGCCTTGAAGAAAATATTTTAAGTGACTTTCACCTGTTTAGCAGGTCTTCAGGGGAAAACAACCAACCAACTGTTGGATGTGTTACATTAACAGAGTTAGTATGGGAGAAGCAGAAACCCATAGCCATAATGCAAGACTGATTGAACTTGTTCCCGTTCCCACAAATGATCAGGAATAGGAAGCCAGGCCTGCAAGGCAGCAAGAAGGAAAAATGCAAGGCCACTCCATAACTGTGACTTTATTCACCAGTCTCATTTATCTTTCACCAATATGACTAAGGAGCCCAAGAAGTCTATGGAAAACGGTGTCATGATAAAATTCCCACAAAAGGCTATGATTAAGCTCACCTTAATCCACATAACTGAGAGAAGTAAAAGAGGGCATCTATAACACTACAGCTCAGACCTAATCCCCTAAGGTACTGGGGACAATCTTTACATCCTTGCTTCAAATTTACACTTATGCTGGAGCTTCACAGCAGGTTGGCTCAGCATTCCTGCATCTGTGCCACAATGATCCCTATTGCAGCAGTCTGTGGGCCTCTGCTGTAAGTCACCTACATACCTTATGATTATTGTTTTAATGCGTATGGAAATATAGAGTAAAAGGAAGAAGCAGGAATAGCAATTACTTCTTTATCATTCCAGAATATCAATAGGAAGAGACTCACATTCTCACCGAGTGGTGATCCTTGAAGCTTTGCAGCAGGAACTGTCAGTAGGCATGTCATGTAGCACACGCGACCACAGACCTTTTATTTCAAAGTACAGGCTGCTTACACTGTGTCTGAAGAAGGAGGGAAAGCTCTGAGCATACAAAGGAACATTTGAAAGATAAATTGACTTGTACATTATGGAGGCATAGTAATGGAAAAATAATCAGGGCAGCTTTACAAAACATAAATGTCTTAATGCCACCAACGCTGCAATAGCTAATCTTTGAATATATTAGCTTTAAAATGTTATTAATTACATTTCAAAATATTTGCTTTTCCTGCAACTTGATTTGTAAGGCGATAGAACAGTGACAAAACTGGAACAAACATCCCTGATAAATAACATGCTAGTTTTCAGAATTTTAAGAATATGATTCTTGGATGGAGGCATACTGGGTTACCTAACTGTGCTGTGCCCAAAAAAGATGTAAATAGCAAGCTAGGGATAGAGTTTGCAGGTCGTCCACAGTCCTAAACATTCTTATAAGTTAGTACACATTTTCCAAATCAAATTTATGACCTGCTAGAGCAATAACCAGTCCTGTTAGAAGATCAAAGGTTATGTTCAACTGCAAGAGATACTCAAGATAGGTAGGATGACTAAAGCTTCATCCCATGATTGAGGTGAGGCAGCAAATTCCAGCAGCATTTTTATGCCTTGGAAGATTTCAGTGTAGAAAAATCACTCAATTGTAGCCATGCAATGCAGGATATGATAAAGTGACATAAATATTGAGTTAACAACAAATTTAATCTCAGAAAAATATTTCGTAGCAGATTTGCCTGTGGCTGACTTGTGGGGGCAGGAGACAGCCCACACATGCTGTCAGGGCCTGCAAGGGCCGAACTGGGGCAGGGGGAGCAGTATGACCTTGTTCCCATATTTCTCTGATGGGTTTTAAAGCACACAGTATTTAGAAACATGCCCATATATGCCAGAGTCTATGACTAAATAGCCAGCATCTTTCCCAAAAGGAAATTTCAGTATTACTGAAAACAATTCCAGACTCAACACAATTGTTGCATTAAAACCAGCCTCTCTTTTAATTAAAAATACTGTGGTGAAATAGTCATCATAGTGCCTTATGAGCTCAATCATAAAGACGATAATGAGAAATGATGGTCAATATAGTATTGGTCATAGATGGCAAATATAGGGGTTACAGCATATAAAACAGGCTTTTTAAAACCAAAATAGGAGCAGTTAACTCCATCTAACTGCCACCCTGAATATGATGACCTAACTGAAGGTATCCCAAAACCACGCTTTCCCCTTTTCCAGATGAACTGCCACGTTGTTGGTTACTTTGAAGTAGTTTTAAATTTGTGGCCCTTTATCAACAACAAAATCTTCAGAAGTAAAGATCAGGAAGAGGAAAAAAGGTTATTTACCAGAGAGTATGGAAGCATACTGTTTCATTTCATAGGAAAAAGAAAATTAATGAAATCTTTTTTAAAACTTTGTATTTCTTTTCCCCAGTTATATCATGTGGGGTTATTTCATTTTGGTTAATTGGTTGGTTTGGGGTAGAGGTGGATAGTGTTGGGGGTTTTGGGGTTTTAAGATCTCACAAAACAAATTTTCAGAATTGGATATTTAAAAACTGAATCCCACCAATAAGAGCCAATGATTTAGATCAGCATACTCCCTATATAAATGAGAAGGAAGTATTAGCCTTCAGAGTTAGAGGAATTTGCTTTGGAATGTAAATAGATTTTTTTTTTCTTCTTTTTCTTCTCCTTGGATTGCAAATATACAAACTCTTCTAAATATACTATTTCAGAGCAGGTGGCCCAGCTGACATCTCACAGCACACATCCAGCTCGTAGGATGCTCTTCTTTAGCCTTTCTTTTCCAGAGAAGACACCCTAAATATGTAACTCCTGATGCTGCTTGCCAAAAGGTGTCACAAAAACTTGGGACTGGTCATTGTTTATGAGATACTTTAGGAACAGTTTTCATAGCTCTTGCCTTTTCAGTTACCAAAGACAAGTATTAGCACAAAAATACTTCAGCCTTACTCCTCAAGAGTCTCAAAACTAAAAAAAAGGCAAACTTCACTTTAGTATTGCATTACATACAGTCATTATATGAGGTATGTAAAGTTGAATGTGCAATTTTAAACTTCATGGGGTCTTGTTTAGGCATATACAAGATTTTTTTTCCCCCTTTGGCTTTTGTTAACACTTTACTAGATTTCGTTATCAAAGTTAACCTGCTGAGTCAGTGGCAATGCTGTGTGAAGTAACATTACTGTCAGAGCACATCAGTACTGTTAGTGAGTTAGAGGCAATAGCCTGGACAATATATGTAGCAGCTGTAAATTTTCTCTTTTTCCTAATGAATACTTACCTACCATGAGGAAAACATGACTTCAGACACGATCTTAACCTCATGCGTGAAATCTAAAGAACAGTCTGCCAGAGACATATCTAACTTTGTTTTTTTGAAAAGGTTATGGCAATTAACAAAATTAAATGCACATCATTACTGACTGACACAAAATGTCAAGAATGCCGATTGTTCCAACTTCATAGAAAAATACACATCTTTGGTTTTATGCTAAGCAAAACTATGCACCCTGGAAAATAGATTTTAATAATTTTCAACTTTCAGATTTACAGTTTTTTCATCTACACTTAATTAAAATTTAGAAGGACTGAAGACTCTAGGTATGGAAATAAGATTTACGAAGACAAGATAGGGAATGTTCATTATAAACACAAAATAATTTAACCATATAACCTTCTTCATTTTTTTCAACCACATCTTTCAGTCATACTTGCAAATATTTGCATAACCATTTAACTGTATTTCTTCCAAATGTTGAAACTTTCAATTGCTACCTATGATCTTTATCTTTTTGAATTCTCATGGTTTTATATCAAAGTAATTAAAAGACCACCAGTGCAAGGTTTATATACAAAGCTATCACGGTTAAAAGTCTAAGCTATTCAATTAACAACTTCTTAACTTCTAAGACCTTTACTTAACTATCAATGGAATGAGTAAACCTACGATTACCTAGAATTAGTATGAAAATCCATCTCAAATCCTCTGAATTTCTATTGCCTGAATATTATTACAGAACAAATAGTGTGTAATGAACTCAGAAAGACTTACAGGGATATGAGCACTTTCAATTTTCCAGTTAAAAGTTGCTTTCCATCTTAAAAAAATACTACTTTTGAAAATATCTTGCATGGAAAGTACTGGATTTTTGAGGAATGAGGGTAAAATTCTAAAATATGTAAGTATCCACCATTTCATTTTGTAATGCAGAAATAGCCTGCTGGTGCTGCATAATTCCATCTTCTTCCTAAGGTCAGGATTCTCATTTTGCTAGTACCACCTGCAGTGTATATCTTTTCTCTTGCCAAGCTGAAGTTTCTGGCCATATGCATCACTAGACGTGATGGTGAATCTAGCCCAGAGGGATAATAGGGACAAGGAATTTCCTAGAAGTATTGCAAAGGCATTTTAAATCTATATTTTTGTGATTTTTCATCTGAAATCTGAAACTTTTTTCTCATTCTTTACTTTTTCCATATCCACAAATCCTATGATTTCCTAGTGTCACTAGATGCTTTTCATGCACACAATGTTCTCATTTCATTTTCATAAATAGCAATTTACGCACAAACATTTAGACATGCACTACTTCAACTATGTCAGTGAATCCACCAGTGGGGATTTATTAATTTAAACAAGATCTTTATTCCACTTACAATTAATGACTTTTCAGTTTCTTACAGCACACTTCTGCAGATCTGCATTTTCACTCAAGGGCAGATGCACTCCCATATCCTGAAATGTGACTGAAACCTCTCAGTTTACATGCAACAATGTAGAGAGGCCCTTCTGGAGAAAATGAAGTGCTGCACGTGGAAGGGATATCTCTTACTTGCATTTGTTTTGACTAGCAGCAGAAAGAAGAACTGGGGCAGGGGGGTGGGGTGGTGTGGAAGTAACAAATAAAAGAAAATAGATGGATTGATGTAGACAATCCATAATATTATTGTAAAGATTAACTTTAAAGGATGCCACTTAATTGTAAGGAAGACTCCAGTGTAATGAAACTCTAAGCACAGAAGATACGAGAAGCTTATTCAAGTCCCACTTCTCTTAGTCCACTGAGAGGAATGAGAGAAGACAACAGACAGGATTACTAAAGGCCTAGACAAAGTTAAATTTTGTTTTTCTTGTGTTTTAGCTAATACAAGCAAATCTGTTTTCACATATTAAGACTATGAGTCTTTTTATTAGATTCTTCTTCTATTTGGACTTGATGTTGTAGGTGTTCCAAGACTACTTTTGTATTGGAATTCAGCAGATTAAAAGAATGAGGCCTATTCAGCTCCTGGAAGGCATTATCAGAGGTTGAACTGTCAGTAAACATTATGAAGTTCCTACAAATCTACAAGCTCTCTTATTTTACAAACTGTATTGTGCAAGTCTGCCAAATCCAAAAGCTAATAAATGTAGCAAAAACATAGGAAAAAGAGTCAAAGAAAATAATATTTATTCCTGAATAATCTTTTCACTATCATTTTTAATGCTTCCATGTAAATACATCTCTGAATATGACGAAAGATGTTCTAATTATTCTCTGTGATGGTCACATTGGTCCAACAAAGATTTGTAACTGCTTCTGAAAATCTGAAACTAGAATTCCCAGATGCAGAAAACCACTTCTTTTAACCAGATCTTTCCAAATCAGACAGATGGAGGTTATTGTAGGCAGGAGAGGAGGGATGTTACAGAGTTGTGCAGAAGGCTGGAGTCATTTACAGGTGTGTGGAGCATTGTGGAAACGACTGCATGCACAGAGATCCCTTGTTAGTGCTTGTCACTGAAACCAGCCACCTACCATAAAGGTAAGTAAATACCTGGAATAAGACCCACCTGTGTAATAGTAACATGGCTTGTATGGATAACTCAGTGATTCAAACAGCAAAATCTTTCCTTCCAAAAAAAATTCAAATGCAAACAATCTCTGTCATTTTTTCTTACTAAAAGGTATCTGTAAGTCTACTTTCACACCACAATCTGGACTCCTGTTTCTTTTTTTACGACTGAAGGAAAGAACATTGTGTTTCCTAGAATTTTAACTAGAAAAAAGAGAAATAGAAATCAGTGACCTGTTTTACACACTGACCTACCACTGAGGAGGGAAATCACTTGGAAGGTGGAGGAAATAGCTTTAAAGTCATTTAGCTGCACAAAATTTGACAGCTGTGTCACTCAGGGAATGGCACAGCCAGCATGGCAATGTACCCCATATGCATATCCCAATGATTAGGATATTCTCCTGAGAAGCAAGACAGATTATTTGCCCTAGAGCAGCAGTGGCTCACGTCTCAAACAGAAAAGGAGGCATGCAAATGTCTCTCTCATCCTACCCATTTACAAAGATGGATGATCATCGTATCTGGTTACTTGTTCATAATTACAGCTCTTAAATATTTTCTAGATAAAACCACCTGATGACTTGGAAATTGCAAAGTGTTTGAGATCACCCTTTCATAGAAAAAATACTGTCCTAAAGCAATTTAACTTGCCTAGAGCTAAACTTTAACTTGGTTTATTCTGTAGATAAGGCACCATATCAGTTCTGTGTCTCTGATCTCTACTAGGCTGAACAACTTGACCATAAATTTGCTCTCAAACTTGAAGGCACGAGAGCAACTTTATGGCCAAGAGAGAGCATGAGAACAAAACCTCTGCCCCTGCATGCAGGAATTCTGCTGTTGCAGGAGCATATAACCTACATCCTAAGGCAGATTCCTGAGCCTCTGTAATCGTAGGCCATCTGTACTGTTAAACCCCCAACACTAAAGAACAGCAGATCAAGAAGTTCTTACCAGAAAAATTTAGGGGTGTTGCTTTGTTCTTTTAAGATCAAACACGGAGAACAGAACAAATATTACAAGGAAACGACGCAAAAGCACTAAGCAAGCTGTTTAACATGATTCATTTTACACATAGATATTTGGTAAGATATGCTAACAAATGAAAACATAAGGGGAAAAATAGAAATTTGTTTTGCAAAACTAATTGATATTAGAATAAATCGCAGAAATAGGAAACTTGGCATTTTCTTACAAATACATGGAAGTTGCAATTGACTGAGCTGGAAAGGTGTCACGCAACTCCAGCCTTTTCTGCTTATTATTATCTCTAGCTTTTAGAAGTGATTGGCTTATATTTGTACCTTTTCTGTATCAATATGTCAGGCAGAATAGCTGTCCTGTTAGCACAAGAAAAGAAAAGAGTATTATCTTCTCAAGAAAAGTAAGAAGCATATATAAGGTTTTGGTAAAATGCTTTCAGAGTTCCAGGGGTTTAACTTAGGCCTTTTGCTTTTGTTGATTCTATAAACAGAGAGTAATCTCTAATAGGCAGAGCTTCTGCTTTTACCAATTGATGTTGACCTATAACGCTGAATGTGAATTATACCCATTTCTTACTTCTTAAGACAAAGTAGGTAATTTATTTCAGATGGAATTTTTAAATGCAAATATGTTTATGTATCAAAGCAATATACTAAATGACATTCGACATTTTGTAAATTCTTTATTAAACAAAATTAATATTATGTAATAATGCTTTAAAATATTTTGAACTAACTGTTTCTTGCAACAAAATATTGTATAAGACTCATCAGTAAATTATCCCAATGGAAATTTTTGTGAGAGCAATACCTCAGTTGATAAGATATTATGACTATAATTTATCCATCCATGACTTCAAAGGGAAACAGCAAGCCAAAAATAATCCAAAGATTAGTTTTGTCCTAGGCTGTTTGAATATGGCAGGCTTGTAGAGGTTGAAAGAAATACTAAAGTTGAGGAATGACCCGCCATTAAATCAAACTGAGGAACAAAATTTGCTTTTCTTTGTCAGGCTGAATTAATATATTTTCCTACTTCTTCTACCATCTATTTTTAATATACCTTACATGTATGTGAATTGCAGCTTTATAATTCATCTGTGTCAGCTTTAAATCTAATAAAAAAAATGAAAGAGTCACATAGTTCATACTTCCTATTTCAACAGCCTACTATCACTCAAAAAATTCCTATGCTATCAATGCCTACAGCATACCTACTATGTTTTACTTAATTAAAGATTTTGAGCATTGGATCATTCTGTGCTTCAGATACATCTCAGCTAACAAGGTCTTTGACATTTAAATATACATTATAGACTACAACAATCAGGAAAAAACAGTGGATCTATTAAACTTTTTTTATCAGCCATATACCAAACAAAATTTGACAACAAAAGTGCCTTAAGCATCACCCAGATGAGTAAGTCATGACTCTTCTAACACTTTCAAATCACATAGTCCCCCTTGGTAAGTACACTGAAAAGAAGTAGGCTACTACTGTTCATGGGAAGTTGAGTCAGGAGTATTTCAAGTTAGAGTTTTTCCTGCCACATTATAGAATGTACATCCCACTCAATACTCACTCTGTATCATGTAAGATAACAAAAATTCATCAAGTACCCAGACTTTCAGCTTGCAGTGTTCTTATATTTTGTGTATTCATCAAGTTGCACCGAAAAGTTATGTTTATGTCAATGCTGTTTTCACTTACAGAAACCACTTACAAAGCCATATTGGCAGAGTCCTCCTGCAACTTGGCATGCCTTACCACATCACAAAACCTACTTGAGCTCCCGAAAAATTAGAATATTCTTCATGTAGTATGAATCATGTGCTTCTTTTAATAGATCTGCTAGATTAACAGCCTTGAAAAAAAAATAGATCAAGGTTAATGTCAAGAATGAATTACGCTAACAAGACACCTTCCCCACAGTTTACCACACAATATGCTTTCTCTATGACAATATTTAAATGGAAGAAGGAGGCTCTATTTCTGTATTATTCTTTCCTGGTCTTTGCTTTTATCAATATGTTTGTTTTCCTTAATTTCCAGAATCTGCTTTGGCTTGCACTTGGCCTAGGCTGGTAGAGCACTGTCAATTGGCCAGACCTCTCCAGTTACACTAGTCTTCAAGTGAGGGCTGTGTTGGCTAGTTCATTTTGGTTTTCCTAGAACAGAGGTAGTACACACTTGAGAATATCATTGCACTTCTCATGACATCTTCTACCACATTTGTTCCTGTGCTATGGCTTCTCCTGAGAGCCCTCAGCAGCTTTGAGGTACCCCTTCCAAACGGCAGGTCTAGGCATTTTTTTAGTATTTTTTTCCCCTAGACAAAATCCCCTGATGAAATCACCCTGTTTCTTCAGGCCCTGAAGTGTTATTCTATGTATTTGCAAAAGAGGTAAGTATAAATGTATAAATGGAGTTGACAGTTTTCCAAAAAAGTGTCCGTCCTGTATTTCAGATGGAGTTACTGAACATTCATTACCATTTGACAACATGCCCTCACAGACATACCAATATTCTCATAATATGTGCAACTTTTGCAAGAGATTAGTAGTTTCAACAGAAAATGCTTGAAAATATAGTACCTTTTAAAGGAAAAAAAAAAATGGGTTATTTGCAGGTTCTAAGAACATTTCTAAAAAAATGACATTACTTGGAATCAAAACTAGGAAGTCATTTTCATTGCTTTCAAAAAATATATTATTTTAATATTTTTTTAATACTAGGAAGGCATTTCCCATTGCAATACCTCCCAAAATTAAATCAGATAAATGCCCTTAAACTTGGAAATTACTTCCTGGTATCAAGTGAAATAACTTCTGTCAAAAAGAATACAACCTAGCCACCACAGAAAGAGCAGCAGACAGTGGTTACATTGTGAGACTAGGAGTGAGGCAACTCAGTCTTTATTCCCACCTCCAGCATTAGCCACCTGACTAAGCATGTTACTCCTTTCTTTGTGCTTTATTTTCCTCTATGAAATGGGGATAATGAATTGCCTGTGTCCATTGAATATTACTAACCCCTCCTTCCCTACCGCCAGCATGGCAAGGGGGGATAGAGGTATCATGATTACATCTCCATGATATATCAACCTGGAAAAGCACTTGCTTTTCTTCCCACCAGTAGTAAGAATAACACTTAAGTTTTGAGCACAAGGAGTAAACTCAGAAAATTTTCACTGACTTTTAGTGTTCCATTTAAGCACTCACTAGAAAGTGGAAAGCTACTTATCTGCTTTAGAATGAAAAGACCTAAATATTCAACGTTCTATTGAAAATATATGTTTCGCTTCATAAAGCTTTGATTTAAACAATGTCTCTCTCTATATTCAGCTAGCCATTTGCGCTTTAAACCACACAAATATAATCCTCTGACTATACCAGGGACTTCAGTTTGACAAAAATATATGTGAATTTGAATTTCACAAGCAAAATTGCTATTGAAAAACTGAATAAGGACCATTAAAGCTGTTTGAAGATAAGAGAGGTAAGCTCAAAAGCCTTCTTCACAAACAGTAATGCGAGTTTTCCACATGTCACTTTAATAACACTTTAAAAATCAGAGATCTTTCAAAGTTGCTGGCCATCCTGATCAAAGTTTAAAGATTAAGTTGTTCTACATTATTATTCAGTTTATGATAAATGAAGAATTTGAGGCTTTATTACTAACAGTAATGAGAAAAATGGAAAAATAAAAATGTTTATTCACAGGTAATTATAGCACAGGAAACAATTTCCAGAAACTGAATCACATGTCAATTGAGTATGAAAAAAATCTTTTTTAAAATTAAGAAACATTTTTTCTTTTACTAGGAAAGAGTATCCAAAAATGGACATAGCATCACAACTATCAGCTGAGAGCAGAGTCACTTCTCATTGCTTGTCCCCCACGCTACCCCCAAAAAAACCAAAGAATCACATTTTATGCACGAAGGCAGCTTCCAAGAGTAAGATTTTGCTAGATGGGGCATTTCAGCCACTATCTTTTAAATGTACATGAATTCCAGGGATTTTAGGCTTCAACCATACTTCCATCATTTTTAGCGGAACTGTTTAGCTCTCAAATTGCATGCTTAGTGTGCAGTCTCCATGCTTGGGCATGAATTTAATTTGGAAATTTACAACTACATTAATGCCAGCATTAATTGAAATTAGATTAATTGAAAATCTAGCTATTATTTACTTCACAAGGATTATTGAATTAAGATAATGGGTTCTTTGTATATAAGCAGATCATCAGTATAGATCATTCT
Organism: Falco peregrinus; assembly: GCF_023634155.1. Classification (NCBI taxonomy): domain Eukaryota; kingdom Metazoa; phylum Chordata; class Aves; order Falconiformes; family Falconidae; genus Falco; species Falco peregrinus. Next base: position 19,155,852 of record NC_073724.1, read on the forward strand.
ATTTGTCACTGAAGTTTAGCACATGATTACGTAGAACTAATTTAGGGCAAAATAGCCTAAGTAATTTCATTTGAACACAAAACATTTTGAAACTCAGACTTTTTCAATATTGTATGACTTTGTCTGCATGTACAATTTTAAAGAGGTTCACTATGAAAATATTATTGCTGGGTGACAATTCCCTCATCTCTCCAAAACTGTCTTTTTGAACTGTTGCCCAGCAGTGTCAACAGAATCAGAGAGAACCACATCTCCAATTTTTTTAAACTGTCTTACTCTATGCTGCTAATTACCAAAATTTGACACTAGCTGAGACTCATTCAAATGATCTGCTTTTTTTTTTTGTTTCAAAGGATCCACCCTTAGGAACAGAAATACATAAGATGTGTACTTTTCCTTTGACTTTGGTACTTTGAAATAAATCTGAAATAAACCTGTTATGGTTTCCCATGGTAAAATAGGTCAAATTGTTCCTGTCACAGTCCATTAGATGACAAGAAGTACTTATACAGTACAAGTGATCACAACCGAAAAACTGCCTGCAGGCTTAACCATTCAGAAGACAGTCACATGGCTTTTTTGAACTCAGGACATTTTGAAATGGTAAATTTAAGGATCATTTTATATCCTATCTGTATTTGTGAGCTATCTTTCAGCTTTTCAGTTGGAAGAACTACAAGTTTAATTTTCACACAGTCATCTAGAAGCATTGAGAAATGCATTAAAGGCAAGAATTGGCAACATTTACATCTGCCACACAATTATATATTTTTCAATGGTACAAATAGAAAACACTTTTTGAAAGGTGATAGATTTTACATATTTATCTTCATTTCCTTTAGTTGACCCACTGAAACAGTGTACACCATCACTCCATGAGGATCTCTTTACAAGGACTCAGATGCAGACAAGGGGCAATGGGAATGGGTACAAGTTGCATCATGAGAAGTTTTGGGGTTTTTTTTTGTTTGGGTTTTTTTTGGTGTGGTTTTTGGGTTGGTTTTTTTTTTGTTGTGGGTTTTTTGTTTTGTTTTTTTACACAATAAGGACAATCATTCACTGAAACAACCTCCCCAGGGACATGCTAGAGCCCCATCATGGGAGATTTTCAAGATGCTAGGTAACAAGGTGCTAGATAACCTCATCCAGGTTCCCTTTTTACCTCAAAAGGTTGGATAATATGTTCATTTGAGGTCCCTTGCAACCTGGGTTATTGCAGTGGTTTGACCTTGGTTGAATGCTAGGTGCCCACCAAAACTGTTATATCACTCACCTTCTCAATCAGACAGGGGAGACAAAATATAATTAAAGGCTCATGGGTTGAGATAAGGACACCAACTACCATCACAGCAAAATGGACTCAACTTAGGGGAATTAATTTATTACCAATCAAATCAGAGTAGGGTAATAAGAAAATAATAATTTAAAAAGTATCTTAAAAACACCTTCACTCCCACCCCTCCCTTCTTCCCAGGTTCAGCTTCACTCCTGATTTCTCTACCTCCTCCGCTCCCCACCCACACCACCCCCACTCCCCCGAGCCGTAGAGGCAGGTGGGGAATGGGAGTTACAGTCAGGTCATCATACATTGTTTCTACCACTCATCCCTCACACTCCTTCCCTGATCCAACCTGAGTCCCTCCCACAGGAGACAGTAATCCATGAACTTCTTCAACATGCGTCCTTCCCACAGGCTGCAGTTCTTCATTAACTGCTCCAGTGTGGGTCTTTTCCACAGGATGCAGTCCTTCAGGAACAGACTTCTCCAGCATGGGTCACCCACAGTGTCACAAGTCCTGCCAGCAAAACTTTCAGCATGGGCTCTTCTCTCCACAGGTCCACAAGTCCTGCCAGCAAACCTGCTTCAGTGCAGGCTTCCCATGGGTCACAGCCTCCTTCAGACATTCACCTGCTTTGGTGTGGAGTCCTCCACATGTTGTAGGTCGATATCTGCTCCACTGTTCACCTCCACGGGCTGCAGGGGCACAGCCTGCCTCACCGTGGGCTTCACCACGGGCTGCAGGGGAAACTACTACAGTATCTGTCCAGCACCTCCTCCCCTCCTTCACCAGCTTTGGTGTCTGCAGAGTTATTTCTTTCGCATGGTCTCACTCCTCTCTCCCACTGCAGTTGTGTTGTGCAGATTAATTTATTTTTTCCCCCTTTCAACATGCTATCACAGAGGTGTGTCCACCTTGGAGCCAGCTGGCATTGGCTCCATTGGACACAGGGGAAGCTTCTGGCATCTTCTTACATAATTCAGCCCTATAGACCCCTGCTACCAAAATCTTGCATACAAACCCACTACCATTATTCTATGATTTGCTGTGTGTTGGTATTTTGCTTACATAACAGGGCAATATTTTGACTATTTGATCACCAGACCATGTATGTGGAGTTCCAAATCCATGGGTAACCAGAGACAATTGTTCAAAGTACTTGACAAAGTTTGTCAAGGAGACTAAAATATAAATTTGATTTAGTGGGAGTTTTTTCCAAGAACTATTTTGATAATTATTAAATTTCCTTAAATGTAGATAATTTTAAGTCCCTGAAAATGAAATTTTTTTTAGTTTATCTAAAACAAAGTAGCTACAACAAAAATCTGTGATCAGTATAGATCTGGTTACTGCTATAGAACAGCACTGGTCAAAATCTTCAGTGCTTATTCAGTTTCCATTAATCAAAATATTTGTATTGAATGCAATGTGAAAAATTTGTGCAGATGTACAGAGGTCTGTACTCTGAAAATGAGATCTCACTAGTAGGCATTTACAATATCATTTAAACAACAAAATATGAAAGATTAAGTTAATATAAATATGAAGAACAGAGCTGACCAATATTGAAAAACAAGAGAAGCAGGAGGAAGATGTTTGCAAGAATGTATGTTTATTCTCTTTCTATGCATGTGCAAATCAAAAGAAATAAAAGAGTAAACTCAAGGAAATTAAAAGGAAAGAAAACTGCAACGAAGTTGGGGCTGTTAAAATGGAAAAGATATTACATGTCTAGTCAAATAACAATGGCTATGCTACACTCACTTTGTACACTTTCCAGTTAGCAAGGCAAAAGAGAACAACTTTGAATCTCCAATATGAAAATAAATAATAATTTGGTTTTGTGTGGCTTGAAATCTGAAAAAAGGCATTTTAGCAGAGAAGTTTCTATGACAGATTCTCATTTTCTAGGCTACCTAACAAGTATGACAGAGATAATTTTTAGTCACTTAGTAGTTATGGATCAGACCTTCAAAGGGTAAAAAAAATAAATCAAAGAAACACTGAAAGACAGTAATATGAATATTTGGAAGGCATTTCTGAGAGAAGAATCTTTTTATATAAGGAAGCAAGCAGTTACGTGAAATTATGCCCAACTCAATTTGTAAAATGTGTAATGGCCCAGATGTAACAATCAAATTACAATCATTGTTTTGAAGTTCTTTGTTCTTTGAAGAAAATGTTGATGGGTAAAAAAATATTTCAGTTTCCCTCAAAGTAAAAGGCAGCTTCATAAAGCAATACTTCTGAAATTCTATACTTTCACAAACATCTGACAATCATGAAAATCATTAACATTTAGAAAGCCATATAACACAACTTAACAAATACATTACAGCATGCAGCAAAGTGCAAAAGGAATCTTTCAAGTTGACTGTTACAATGTCTTATTCCTTTAATTGAAATTTCAATTAAGGAGTTTTAATCCAGCAGGTTTTGTAAAAACTGTTCTGATTTGTTATGTTGTAAAATGATGCACAACACTGATTTTTGAAGCAGCTTTTTTTTTTCTTAAATTGTTTTCCTTATATTTGTTTCCTTTTGTTTCCTGTCTTTTTATATAGATGTTTACATTGTGGCAAATCAAGGGTTACATATAGCAGTTTTCACAAATATGCATACTGCATGTTAACTTTTAGTGCTAACCTTGCAGAAGTTACTCCGAGTTCAATAAAAATTAGGCAATAACAAAGACTGTGCTTCTATGAAATTAAGATAACAAAGACTTGGTCATTAACTGACAAATATTGACTGAGAAGGCCCATATTTTAAAATCACTTTTAAGGTGGTTTGAGCCATGTTAATCAGGGGATAGAGATTCCAGACAGCTGTTTTCAAAGCACTATCAGACATGGACTACAGTCCAGTTAGAATCAAAGTGTATTCCCTTGATTAATCTCTCCTATAGCAGACTACTGGCTAAAAAATATGCTGCCCTGACACCAAATTGGGTCCCCAGAAAATGTCATCAGATAACTGTAACATGAACATTACACAAACACATTAAACAGCTAAAATCACTATGTCAGATGTTTAAAAATCGTGACATTCAGAAGCTGCCTGATTAACAACAGACTGAACTTGAGCGTAACTCTGGAGAAAGCATTGCTTTAGCTAAAAGGACACGGGGAAAAAAATCCTGTGTATAGTTTAAGCAACATAAAATCATTCCAACTTCACAACCAAAACTTTTTGCCAATAATATACTGAAATAATGTTTCTCAGAATTTCATTTTTCATTTCTACTGTACTCAGAGTGGTTTCTTCAACTGTGCAGAATTAGGTGGGACTGGCAGACATGAATTATTACATTTTTCCCTAAATACTTTTTCAAAGAGGGTATCTGAAAAGAGAAGAATCTAATATTTGGTCATACATTTGCTTGCTGCAAGAAAGGTAGTTCAACATGAAAGGCAGAAGCTTAAGGAGATCATATCCATAGACTGTATTAGGGATAATTCTTAATACTCAAGCACAGAAATAGAAATAAGGGCAAAAAAATGAAGTTGTGTGATTTTTATAGAAAGTGGCTTGATTTACATTTTACTATTGAAGCAAATTTGTTTTGAAGAATAAAAATGCTTTCAGAAAGTCCAAACAGGCTTCACTGGACCCGTTTCCTACAATTTATCCCTTTAGCTGTATCACATCACATTGAGGAAAAAAACAGGTTTAGTATGTGAAAGATAACTTTGGTAAGAGTGATATGAAGCTTTCATAATCCTAGTGAAGAGCAAGTGGCATGAGAAAAATTAATTTAAGGAAAAAGCCTTCTACATGCTCAGAGGCAGATAAATAAGACCTCCTGCTAATCAAGGAAACGGAGGAGGAATTGCAGTAACCTGGCAATACATTTAAGAACTGACACCAGTAACAATCATAACTCCCCCAACTCAGAAGGGGAGTGAGTGCAGTGGGGGATTAGCACAGATAAAAGCACATACCCCATTGACCTCAATTACAGACAGGCAATAGGTCAGATTCCTAAGGCTGGATCAAAAGAACAGCAACACTAGGTATGGATAAAATCAGCTAAGGCCAAAGTACTGGTTAAGATGCAATTATGGAGCGAGTACCTCTTGGAGCACATTTCTGGGTAAAGAAAGATGATTACAGCTAACTAACATTCAGCATTACAAATCATACCTGACCAGCCTAATTGCCTTCTAGGATGAAATAGATGGATTTCTGGAAAAGAGCAGTGGGTGTCATTTAGCTGGATTCTAGCAAGACTTTGAACAGTCTCCCACAGTCATCCATAGCCAAGCTTAGATGTTACATTCTGGACAGGAACACAGAAACAGTAAAAAAAAAAGGCTGGATACTTGGACTCAGCGTAATCATCACTAGGTCATACTCCACCTAGAGACCAGCAAGAAAGAATACTGCAAGGGCCTATCCTGAAACTCATCCTGTTTAGCATCTTTACCAATGACCTGGACAGAAATCCAGTTCATCAGGTTAACAGATTACCTCAAACTGGGAGGACCACCTGAGAGAAGAGCTGCCAACAAGAGAAACCTAGACAGGCTGGAGAAACAGACTGACAGGAACTTGCTGAAGTCCAGCCATGTCAAATGCAAAGTCCTGTACCTTGGATGGACAGGCTATGTTGGAATAATACAGACTGGAAATGTCTAGCTGGGAAGCAGATCTGCTGAAAAGGACTTGGGGGTCTGGGCAAACAGCAACCAGAACACAAACCTACAGTGTGCTTGGACAGCAGATAGCCAACAGTATCCCGAGCTATGTTAATCTAGGCCTACATTTTTCTTGTTCAGTGTCTTACTAATAACACAGCAGTAGAAGTTCTTGTTGCCATTCAAGTTCCTTGCAAGTGTCAACTCCAAGTAAGCTTTGGCTTTCTTACCACCATCACTGCATATACAAGTTGCATTCCTGAATTAAAACTTTGAGCTTTGTTCCTGCTTTCACCTCCTGTATATCACTTTATTACTGGAATTCAGTCAAAAGTTCCCTGTTTAGCCAAGCTGATCTTCTGTAACATCTGCCCAATTTCTAAGTATCAAGATGGACTGTTCATGCAGTTGGAGGAAGTTGCACTTTAAGACCTCCCCATGTTCTTGAGCTCTTTTGCCCTTTCAAGCTGCCTCACAGAAGATCACTTCCACCAATTCCCTGAATAACCCACAGCTGGCTCTCCTGAAGCTCAAGGTCAGTGCTGCTCTCCTTAGCTCCTTAATTACCCCCTCTGCATCTTCAGCTCTACCATTTTATGGTCACCAACAGGCTGCCATTGATTACCACAACCCCAGACAGTTCTACCTTGTTAGTGATTATGAGATCCAGCTGTGCATCACCTGCTTCGCCTATGCAGTACCTGTATCAAGTACCCCTGACACTCCCCAGAAACATTCTTCACTGCTTGTTCCTACTGTGTTGCCCTTCTAATCAGGAAGTTTACTATTCCCCATAAAAATCAGGGTCTATGGTAAAGATTTACTATAAGGAAAAAAGTCAGTTTCTGTCCATTTTGTTCACAATTTAGACAAAACTTGCCCAAGACTTCACTCTAAATTAGATAAAGTACAACTTCAACTGAGATATTCCTACAGGCCTGGAGAGTAAAAGGGCCCATCATCTTTCAGTCAAAAATGGCATAACTGAACTTTCAGTTTCATATAGCATATAGGACAGGCTATAACACAATGCCATCTTCAGTGTACAACCTTTTAACAGGTCTTCCTCTGTATGAAATATCCCCTTCTTTAGACATTGTGATTCAAAGAACTCTGTGCTGCCAGGCAACTGAAAGAAAGCCAGGCCAGACATGGGACTGCGTATCTGTGTCACTGCAGAGCTGCACAGGCTCATTAATCCTATCAAGCAGTCTACAGCGCTGACTCCTTATCTGTATGACATGGTTCACGATACTACTTTTATAAAATCCTCTAAAATAAACAGATCAAAAGCACTGCATACAATAGCTATGACCGGTTGTATTGATTTATGCAGAAATAAGCACATATGCATAAGACTTGATATCCAAATCATATGCATTACAGTTACAGAAATCAAGAATTCCACTGAAACACCTCATCTGCTGTGATTCTTATATCACAGGAATTAATATGGAAATCCAGTAATACAAGTTAATTTGACACAAACACTGCCTTAAAACACATCTTTCAAAAAACATCTTGCCCATTATTTCAAAAAAAGAGAATTCTTCACACCAAACAGGTCTAGAAAACAAAGTAAATCCTTGTATCTATCATTTCGTTACAGATTAACTTACATAAGTTTTACATGCAGTAAGTCTACCATTTCAGTCACATTTGTCCATTTACTGTGTAACAGTGTCATTCTGACAAGAACTGTTCCAATTCAAAGAAGTTTAAAAGACAAAATTATGTGCCTCTGCTATTAGTGTTAATGAAAAATATAATGACAAATTATATGCAAGTAAACAATCCCACTAAATGTGCAGCTCTTTTTGTTTTGCTGTTGTTTTGCTTTGTCTTTCAAAGCAAATAAATTATTCCTCCCTTCTGACGCTCTAAAGCAATTTTCCTTGCAGAACCCCAAATCTGTATTCTACTTTCCTGGTCATGGATTTAATTTGGCCTCAAGGGACAAACATCATTAGATAATTTAGCAAGAACTCTCATTCTGAAACACTAAATACAGAGAAAAATATTCTCCTGAATCCTGACTGCTGGTAATAAAAAAAAATGCTTATTCCAGTTCTTACATTAAACAAGAGCAAACATTTGAAGTGTGGCATACTGGAATAACAATGCATTTTTTAAAGTATTCTTTGCTGTGCCATATGACTACATTGATTTCCAACTTCATTAAATTCTAGTGTCCAATAATCATTGCTTTTCAACTTTTTATAACAGATTTCTTCCTGCCTACAAGAAAATCATAGTTCTGGTCTCTTGGGAAGTCAGCTTTTCAATGATAAACCAAATTGTCTGTGCTTCTATTTTATTGATCAGACATCACTCTCAACCTCCCATTAGAAAATTGCTTGAAATAATTTGCAGCATCCAATTAGCAAATAGTTGTGCTCTTGAGAAGTGACATTATTAAAAGGTTAGACTCAGGAAGAATGTTAACTGCTAGTAAATAAACATGACCATAACTAATTGCTGTATGTAAGTGTCAAAATAGTCATAAGATGATTACATCCTCAAATGCCTATAAGTCTCACAAATTAAACATCGGTATCAATTTTCCAAACCTGCTATTTCATCAGTTCATCACCATGAGGAGAAGGACTTGGGGGTGCTGCTGGGTGAAAAGCTCAACCTGAACTGGTAATATGCACTTGCTGCCCAATTCCCTGGCTGCAAAAGCAGCATGGCCAGCAAGTCAAGGGAAGCAATTCTCCCTCTCTACTCTGCTCTCAGGAGACCCCACCCAAGAGCACTGCGTTCAGCTTTGGAGCACCCAACATACACTAAAATGTTGGAACAAGTCCAGAAAAGGGCCTCTAATCTTTGATTAGAGGGCTGCAGCACCTCTCTGAAGAAGACAGGCTGAGAGAGTTGAGGTTGTTCAGCCTGGAGAAGAACAGGTTCTGGGGAGACCTTACAGCAGCCCTCCAGTGCCTGAAGGGGCCTACAAGAAAGCTGGAGAGGGGCTTTTTGCAAGGGCATGTACTGATAGGACAAGGGGGAATGGCTTTAAAATGAAAGAGTAGATTTAGATTAGATATTAAGAAGAAATTCTTTACTGTGAAGGTGGTGAGACACCGGCACAGGTTTTCCAGAGAAGTTGTGGATGCCCCATCCCTGGAAGTGTCCAAGGCCAGGCTGGATGGGGCTTTGAGCAACCCCATGGCAGGGGAGTTGGAACTGGGTGATCTTTAAGGTCCCTTCCAACCCAAACTATTCTATGTTTCTATGCTCAAAATATTTGTGTTTGGTAGAGACTGTTGGGGTTTGCAGAATTTTTAAATACTCCAGATATGGGCCTTGAATACAGCAGCCCATGAAACAGCATGTGCCCACCCTGCAGCTTGCTCAGCTGTCCCCAGTGTTTCAGCAGTTTATTCTCCACGAAAAGAGCCCACACCACGGCATCTACACCAAAAAGTAGAGTGTTTTCAGAGAATGGATCTTAAAGTAGAAAGCTTTGGCCTGCAAAGGAAGCCCCTCCAATTACAGTGCCATGCCTGGCTGGGGAGGGGGAAGGTCAACCATAACACCTAAAAGCCCTCTCACTGCCTCCCACCCCACAGCCCTGTTCAGCACGGCAGTCCCTTCTAAACTAGACTCCCTCCCTCCAGACGTGCAAGTAGCAACCCCTGCTGCAGCCTGCATAGGCAGTGCTTGCCAACCTGACAGCTTGCTCAGGCCCTCCCACTGCACAGAGCTGTCTTGGCAGCAGCTTGCTCTCTGTGGCATCTTCCCAGTTGTCACTGTTTCATCTGCACAGGGAAATAATCTTTGGCTGGCGAGGCAAGCCATCCAAATCCCATGCTGTGCTTGACCACTGGCAGAGAGCATAGGTGTGAATAGAGGAGCAAAAAGCCTCTGTGCTCTGCAGGAACACTTTCTTTGAAACCTACTGCTGAGACAAGAGTCAAGTTTACAGGCTTAGACCAGCCTACTCAGCCTGACATGTAGAATTATCAAGTCACAGAATAGCTTAGGTTGGAAAAGACCTTTAAGATCATGGCAGGAACTTGCAAGTTCCCCAGGAGACATTTTGACCCGGCCTTGGCCAGCTGTCCTTTGGCACAGCAAGATTATAATCTTATTCGTTGTCCAGGGAAGGTTTCAAGCTAGCATGAGGAAAAAGATGAACTGGAAAGCTCCAACACCTACTGTATTTGGTGAACACCAGAAAGGTTACATTTTCACCTGGTGTCCACAGATTCCAGTGCCTACCTATCTTTAAGGTAGTATTTAGGGTCAGCATAGGATTACATACAGCAAGGAAAGCAACACCTCAGCAACCTAGTATTTCACAAGGTTCAGAGGAGGAAATGCATTAGCAACTCACATATCCTCTTTCAGGAACTGCAGAAGTCTAGGTATTAATGGTATCTACCCTTATGGCAAGTCTGACATAGCTTATACCTTAGGTTTACCTTAAGGCAATGCCTTGGGGAGAGCAAGAGGCCAGAGTCCAAATGATTGCAGTGTTCTGCAAGCTGCATCAATGGAAGTGCAGGGCTGGTATCAGCAATAATCACACCCTTCTCTTACAGCCATACAGTGTCTGATGAGGACTTAAAATTTGCCTTCAGATGTGTTGCAGCTTAATATAGGAGATCCTGCAGAACTGAACCTCTCTGATATATCCTTTCATTGTCTTTGCAACCATGTGAGCTATATGTACTTAAACGCTATTTATCCATTACAATTTCAAGTCAAATATCAAACAACATTGGTTTCTGAAACCCAGGTTTATCATCCCCATAGCAGACAAACATCCAAAGATTTATGTACTTACTCTTTTGCACATCCCTAGGACCAGATAGGTCCATTCTGCAATTTCAGTTTTGTGCATCTAAATGAGAATTTGTACTTGTGTCCAGTGACTAAACCTTCCTACTGAGGAGATTCTCCCATCTCCCTTAAGCCTGAACTGGAAACTGAAGTTTCTTCTATCACCACTATTATAGCAAAACCACTGTTTTGAAAGCAGAAACTTCAGTTAAAAAACGTAATCACTACTTACCTGTTCATCTATTCAGGCATTACAATAAGCTGGCTTTGCCAGCATTTGATCTCTCTTAAGTACATAAGTGTTTAAACTATACATTATATCATTCCAAATAGCAGTTACACAGGAAAGATCGCAATCTTTCTGATGGGAAATAATAGACACATATGCCAACCCCTTATGAATTTAAGGTAATGACAAAACTGTGAGATGTTCATAGGCCATGCAGCTGATCTAACTGTTAATACATTCATGGCAATAAGGGATAGCCATGGGAGATTGAAAACTGACAGAGTTTATACAGAGAAGTAGTATTTTGTTTTATCATACAGATATCCTATGACATAACTAGAAAAAATAAGTAATTCCTCAGAAAGGCAAGGCTCTTTCTATTGTATTCCTACATGATTCAAAGTATCTAAGAAAAGCAGAAAAAAACAAGTGAATGAATGAGTTTAATAAAATATTAATGGAGAATATAAATATGCATATAAGTATTGCAACTTTAAGGGTAACATATATAATAAGAAGAGGGGAGGGGATGAGGATAATGTGAATTCCATAGTAAAATTGCCAGCAGATTTGCTACGTTACAGGTTTTAAAGCAGAGACAAACTCTGTAAACTATGTACTGATAAGCCTTCACAGTCCCAGAACCAAAACCAGCTTAAAGTCAATACTCCACATGAAAATAGGAGTCATTTATTATTTGGTAATTTAAAATTTATTTCTTCAAAGTTTTAAAATTGTCATCACCTTTTTTATATCAACGTGCATTTCTTTTTTAATGTGATGTTTCATCAAAACAATTAAGTGCACTACAGATACTGCTGGAAAAGTAATTCCCAAAAAATTCTGTATGAGCTACTTAATTTTAGCATTTACCCTCCTTCTACTCACAGTCTCCTGTGGTAGATCTGGTCACTGGATATCAAACAGCCGCCCTTTACCCTAAAGAGCTACAAGATCCCCGTTTGAAATAAAGTTATTTTTTAAAAGTTATTATTTCAGCAAGGAAGTTCTTATCTTTTAATAAAGCATGCAAACCTATCGTACTTTTCAGAATGCTTTTACTTTTTTTTTGGTATTTGACAGTTTTATTAGCACATATGAGTGCTCTCTTTTGTTTGTTTTCCTCCGCTATTGCAGTGGGAATACTATTTCCAGCTCCGGAAATACAAAGTGAAATCTTATTTTGGGCTGAAACGCAAGGGCTGTTTTATAATTCCATTCCAACACTCACTTGTTCACACCACAAAAGGCACTACACAATTCAGCTTGATTTGCAGGTTTTGCTTCTTACTGGCACCCCAGACTGCAATTGAAGCACTGAAATATCTACCCACCTCCGTCAAAGCAAGCCGGTACTCTCACATGCAAAGGCGTTAACAGACAAAACACCAAAAAGCTACTTCCAGAACTGCCTTTAGTACATAACTCCCACAGTCTGTCCCCACCCTTTCCCAGATGCCTTTTTGCTGTCATGCCCTTCTCAGAGCCAGCCCTCAACAGAAGTGAACTACAACCCTGCACTGGCCATACAGCAACTACTGCCTGCATCCACACGTATTACCTCCGCTTAGTTAGGCTTCCCTTGTCTGAACTCTCAGAATAATGACACAGTTTGGTTAGGTTTCATTAACCTGGTACTAGCTTTACTCAGCTGTGAAGCATGAGCTGTTTGTTTACAAATGGACAGGCAGCACAAGCACTAACAGGATTCCCTACCAGATTCCTTGTGCTTTTACCCTTTTGAAGGAACTGAAAGAAAACAGAGCACAAAGCACCACAGAACAAGTACACACAGTCACCCAGAATCAGCTTGAGTCGTTCTCACCCTTTTGCTAAGAAAATTGTAAGTGTTAATAAAGGTAGCACCTCAATTCTTACAAAGCTATTCAGGGATGTGAAAACAGCACCAAGTGTTGTAACAAAATACTGAATGATACTTTCTTTCCTGACATTACAGGAATCTGTCATACTTACTTGGCAGACACTGTTAAAAAGAGACAAGAAATACAGGGAAAAGATTGTGTCATTTAAATCTAATTAAGCTTTTAATAATTCAAATTTTTCATCGTTAACCATGATGCATTCCCTTTATAGTCTAAATTTATTGCCTATCCCCAATAAAGAAAAATGTTGAGACAGAAAATTGAGGCCATGACACCATATAAATTAGGTATGTCAGATGCAAGAGGAAATGCTATAAAGACAGTGGATTGCCTAGAATGCTTTTTTCATTGAACCTAATAAAAAGTGTGTGTAAAAAGTGTTTCCAAGTGCTATTTTTGCTATTTGTACAGATAGCTTAGCATCTATAGACAACTCAATTTTGTCCCATTTGAAGAGGATAGTAGGAAGTAGAAAAGCATTGCTTTATCTGCATGACCAAATGTAGCCACAAATCATTTGCAATTTACGATTACTTTTCTTTAGTACTTAATATGATTAATTTTATCACAAATTATTGTACAGTTACCAGGAACTCAAACTTGTTAGTAAAGCCTGGATTGACACAGCTGTGATTAAGACACTCAAAATTGTATGTAAGGCTTTAACTTACATAATCATATGTAAGTCCAGAGAAAACAGCTCTCAGCCCCAACCCTGGAGACTCTGCCAGGGTGTTCATGCCCTTGTTCGCACAGCTGACAGGCACCACAGATGTATAGCTCATGAGTTTGAGTGCTACAGTCTCAGATTCACTTGGTCAGCAAGTCTCACTATGTAAAATTTTTAAATACTGCAGTTAGTTAAAAAAATAAGCAATCAAGCTGGGGGCTCAGGAGTGAGATCTAGTCCCAGCTTTTCCTATAAGCTAGAAACCTAGTTGCCCTTGGACTTTTCCATGGGCAGTGGAAGGTGGGTAAGTGTCAGAGGTTAGGTGGAGTAAATTATGCTTTGTCATGGATTGAGCAGACCATTGAGTCTAGGAAAAGACATGTACCCAAAGAATCGGGAGAAAATAATGCTTGCCTCTCAGAGTTAAACGAAAAACCCTGAGATCTGTTACTTTAAATTCCCCAAAATTGCTTGCAGAAATCTTTACAAATATGTACAAACTTTTCCCATATTCGAATAGTTCAGAATATTTGCTTGATTTTAAGGAAATCACCCAAACACAAAATCTCTGCTGCAATGCTTCAGCAGGACTAATTCTTCTGTATCCCACCCCAGCAGTGCTAAAACAGTTTGTTAGTCAAGCAGAATCAAAAGGAGACTTTTTAACCAAAATTCTTCACTTCTACTGTGCTTGTGTTCATCCTTGGATCTTATAGCCCTTCCCAAGATGTTCATTATCCCAACTTCACCTATTGAGGAAACTGATAATCTAGAACGGCAAAGTGACAGGCTGGAGCCCTGAAAGCAGACTGCAGCCAAAATGAAAACAGATGTTAGATTCTCTTAATTTTAGTACCTTGTCTAATTGAGATATGTTTACTTCCCAATACTGTTTAATGCTATTCAAATGACTGCATAGTATAAGTTAAATGGTAAACGTGCTGCTGATCTGTGGTAAGTTGTCACATAAGACAAAGCACACTGAGAAATGCAAAGGGCCTCCTTCTTATTCTGTCACCTTTAATTTGATTGGAAATTTAACACTGCGAATAAAAGGTAAGCCTTAATTTACTGGCTCAATACGCTTTGTTGGAAAATTAAATCATCTGGGAATCTACATCTGCAAACCAGAATTTATTATCTGTAATTAACTAACCTTTAGAAAAGCCCTTTTTTAATCTCCTCCTGTCAATGTCCCAGGAAGATGAAACCATAACAAGCATTAGCAGAGAAGCCACTACGTCAGAATAAGAGCTTCTGCAAAAGTTTGATGGATAATGCAGTTAAACCTTCAATTAATGAGAGTTCAGCCATTGCATGATATGTATTTAGATGCAGAGTTAAATCATTGTTATGCAATTGCATCACAGAATAAATAGTCCAATTTATGATTATTTTGGATAGACAGTACTGCACGAGTGTAGAAACCACTGTATATTGGTTTATGTCCTTTTATGAAAAAAATCGAAGTACTTCCAAGTTTAAAAAAGTTTCCTAATCGTGTATTCTTCAAGTCTTTTGCTAGAAGCAACCAGAGATTTGTAGAGAACTTGGACGATGAAATCTGTTGTCAATCCCTACCCTGAACTTCTCTGTTCTACAGAGTGGCCTACTGCAATGAAGTCTGCTACAGGTTTTAAATCACTACAGATTCGAAAACACACAACCACTGGTCTTTCAATTGGGTAGAATATAGGTGAAATAAACATTCTTGTTTGTTATAAAAATACTTGTTTTGCTCTCACATCAGCAACTAATGCTGCACAACAGTGTAACTATGTTTCTTCTCAACAAACATATGACTAGCTTAGTTGTAGTTGTTTAAATGGGGATTTACATTGCAGTTCACCTACCTTTTTCTCAAGAGATTTTAATGAACCTCAGACAAATAGTTTTTATTTAGAAAAACTAAGTACAATATGAAAAAACACAGAGACATTCTACCCTCAGATAAGCTTCACACGTAGAAATATTCAATATACAGGTTCTGACTATCTTCTGTCTTGGAAAAAAAAAAAATCTGCCAAATGAGGGACCTCTCAAAGATATTTTGATCATTGTTAAGATGGGTTATGCCTGTCCTGCAAAGAAAACCTGGGGCAATCTTATAAATCCATCGATCTGGGTATTCACAGATAAGTAAATATGAAACATGCAGTATGTATGACTGTATGAAATACACTACTGTATGTATGTACACCATTGTGTCTCCTCCTCTGTTACTGTATTGCCTCCAAAGGCAGTAAGAGTGCTGGGTGTAATTTAACATTGTCAGGATGAACCAAGATCATGTCTAAAAAAGGCAGCATTTTGAATAAACTGGAGAGTCTGTGTTTGCAGACATAAAGACCAACAGGTTGGGATTTAGATTAGCTAACAAATGAGACAACCAAGGCTTAGAGAAAAGCATCATTTCTGCAGACAGCCAGCATTTTAAAAAGGGCAACAGAATGACAGCCAAGATTACCAAGCACTATGGAGACTGCTTGTACCACCCACAATGAAAGGAAAAGAGCATGGCTTCAAAGGTAAGAACAGAAATTCAGCATACATAGTCTACATATGCTACCTTGTCTCTTTTTTTTTTAAACCCCTATAATAAGCAAGTTTATGCATAGTTATGTGTAAGTAAACAATTTTTTTTTTTAACTTTAAGAGGAAAAATCTCCAGGGTTGCTGCAATTTCTGTGCTAATGCAGGATTGCAATATCATGCAACAACAGAAAATGGCAAGAAAACACAGTACAAAACCTTTGGATTACTGTTGGGATATGCTTGTGAATAGTTACTTAAACTGCAAGTTTGAATTTCTGTTTAGTTTTATGCTCTTCATCTCTTCTGGAACTGCATAGCAACTTGGTTGTTCCATGTTGTACTACTTAAATAACTAACTCATTAACTATTTTTTTTTTACTCTGACAAAATACCCATTTTATTCTTACTTTTTTAGATGTTCCACACTTATAATTGTTACATTCATTTTTGTTTTTTCCCCCATATGCATCCCATTGATGGTTCATGTGTCCAAACATGCTCTTTCCTTACTTCCCCAACTCTGAGCAAAGTCATGACATATTAAGTAGTAATACACTCTAGAGGCTGAATCAGTTTAAATTCTCTAATTCCGACACTCCAAGAGGACTAAATCTGTTGACTGACCATTAACAAAGCAGTGTAATTTTTGTGAAATGTTAGTAAAAACTTTTGGTACATATAAATTTCTCATATTTATTACAATATTTCCTAAGAGATTTGTACACAAATGAAAACTTTACAAATGCAGGTTGCATGTGATAATTTAAAAATATTTGTAACAGGAATTAGGCAGGAGTGAGAGTTATACGGTTTTGCATTCTTTGATTGGACTCACACACTGTAGTGAGTGCATGTAATGTACTTTAAATACATAAAGCATTTCCGTTTCCCTTAAACTTTAAGATGGGCCTCAAAGTCCCATATCCTATTTCAGTGACCACTGTCTTGTTGACGCTATGGCATTTATATATTTTCTTTCTAAAATAAATATTTTCAAAAGTTACTGTCAAATATATCCTAACTAGTGACCTGTGCAAAGGGTTTGCAGCCTTCATTTTGTTACTGAAATATCTTTCTTCAAGTGAATATAGTCTCATAAAACTAAAATCTAATGTTAAATTCTTACTTTCTAGCAAATACCAAAATATGCAGTGACTAAAGGGAAATCAGTTCATTTTAACCAGAGATCTTATTTATATATGTGACCAATAAGTTAATTAACAGACCTAGTATTTAGCAATGCCTTGATGACTAATTTTGGCAATATTGTGTCATTGACCTAGGAGTAAAATTCCCTGCTTAAATCTCAAATCTAGTTTCAGTAAAATTCTTCCTTCTAAACTTGAATGTTTGCTATGAACTCCTCAAGTTTCCGTTACATGAATCATGAAAGGAGAAATCCTGCTTCAGAATTCAATTACAATAAGTATTTGTTTAAAAATCATCAGATAATACTTCCACAATCCAAATATTTTATCCAGTAACTTTCTAGATAATCAGACAAGGAAGCAGCAACAATCTGTATGCTGTCTGTGGAGATACTACCAAGAGACATAGATCTTTATCAATCCTAATGGCTGTCACCTGCATCAAAATTTGTTCCTCCACTTCTCATTATGCAAAACAAGGAAGGTAATAGTTTACCAGCTGCAATAATATTGCAGACCCCAAAAGTTTTCAACCTGTAACATAGCCAAGTTAAGCAGAGCAGAAACAAGACACACAGTATGTTTGTCATTTCCAAAAATATGGAAACCGTATTGTTTTTATCAGTTCTTATGTTAAACTTGCTAAGAGAAACAAAGTGCATTGAAATTTTTTAAATGCTATAAGATATGTTCCTTGCATGGATTTATGTAAGTTGCATAGATTTACATAAGTCATGGCAAGATTAGTGATAATAAGTACCATAGTCTAAATTTTTCAGTGAGAACACAAAATGGAGTTTTTATTTAATTTTTCTAATTCTCCTCTTAAAATGGATCACACAAGACACCCAAAATAAAGTTAATACAGTTACAATAAAGTCAATTATTTGTCAATGAACACTTTTTTTTTTGTAAGATCTCTCTACTATAAACCCTGGAAAACCACATCTTCGCATTAAGGCAAGACTTTCAGACTGGTCAATAGGCTGAGTCAGTGCTCATTCTTCTTTTAAGCAGGATTATTGTAAGGAGTCAAGAGCATAGCTTCCTATTCTAGGATCTTGGTAAGACATCTAACCGGCTCAACCTATTACTTTTAGTTTGAATTTTTCACCTCCTTCAAGGATACAGATCCTATTTTTGTCTCCATGGGCTGCATCAGCTTCTGACAAACTCTATAGCACATTCAGAACTTATTGCAGATCTTGTCTCAAAAGAAATGCACAAATAAGAGATAGTGCTACTCTCAAAAATCAAGGATGTCCATATTAAAAGTTAATACCCAGCATTAAACAGTTACACACCCTAGTCACATAAATATTCCAGCAGTTCAGTCCCTTCAAGACTGCCTGGTATTGCCATTTCATTACTGTATCTGACTTTCATTGCCACACTGTTATGATCATAAAAATACTTTCATTAAGAGCAAATTTTCATGAAAGAGCTTAAACTGTGTATTTAATGCACAATTTGTCAGACTCATTTATAATCATGCTTTCAGTGATTCAATCATCACCATGTATACATATAATGCATAATTTAATTTCATTAGTTTTGATTGCTTAATGAAAAATCCAATGAACATTTTGAATGTCACATCTATATAATGAACATTATTTGTACAGTTTTTATTAAACTTCATAGTTAAAGGTGATCAGTTTTTTTATTATCCAGGAAAAAATTAATTTCTCCTTCAAGGAGGAAGAAACAGATATTTAGGTATACACCTAACTGCCACAAATTGTTAATGTAAAAGCTCATTCCTTTTATAGACAATTTCAGATAAAGAGCAACTCTTTTTTACATATAATGATAGAATTTTAAAGTTGAAACAGACAGTTAAATCATGGTTACCTGTAAATGACAGTTCATTGTTTTATTTACAATTTGTCTGTGAACTGAAACAAACATCCTGTGCCTGCCAAAAAATACCCACAACATTGCTAGTCTGAAAGGCACCCAGTCTTTACTGGAGATAACAAGATTTGAGGCATTCCTTTTGGTATGTTCTCCAGTGCTCACACTTGCAACAGACAAAAGCTAAATAAAACAATGTCACATCCATATTCTAATTCAAAGTTACATGGTTTCAACTGCCAAGTTTTGGTCAAGGGGTTTTTTTGCTTCCCCCTTTATAACTGAATGAAATGACAATCCTTCTCCGAAATAAATATTTAGTTTCATAGCCGGTAAGCTTAGTCATTTTTGTAAGATTCTATGTATAAAAAATGAAAATATCTAACATAATTGGGGTTTTTACAAGCAGGATTAACATGTTGTTTAATTTTAAAATATCTATGGAATTAAAAGAGCTACTACTTTGTCAAGTCAGCTTTGCTGGTATTACATTATCCCCACCCCACCACCCCCTTACTAACACCCAAGTGTATTTAGATAATGAAAACAGATTTGTGTTTCAGAGAAAGTATTTCAAAGGAAAATATAACTTGTGACCAAGCAGCTGGAACTTGCTTATTGACAGCTGGATTATATTTGACATTTTTAGTGTGGCTTACAAGAAATGACAGTGTCATGAGAGCTGCTACAGGAACATAAAATGCACGTTAAGTTTTTCTGCCTAAGATTAATCTACTCTTTTGATCAAGAAAACTTATAAACTGTCTCTGGACTTGATTAATAGCAGATGCAGACAATCTGGGAAGTTCTTTTATGAGTCCACTGCTGACCAACAACATAGTTACCACCCATACTTAGGGTATACTTTAAGGGCTTAATCAGTTAAAGATAAGAATGCACACACTTTCATGATAGTAAGCACCAGCATTCACAAACTGGTGATCTTATAAAGGCTGGTAAGGGCAACTTTTCCTTCTGACCAGATTTAGGACTTCATATCAAGCAAGAAGCAGGTGAGGCATGACAATACACTGTTCCCTCACAATGTACATTCATGATTTTCTGGAGAGTTGGAGATGCATTCAGCGAGACGCTGGCTCTCCCTCATGCACTGGAGCATATAATTCCCTTGCAACACCTTCAGCTAGTGTCCTTAGGGACAGAAAGCCCACTATGCATGTGTGTGTAAGCAGCAAAATGATCCAGATAATTGGAGTTATAGCTAAAGCAGGACAAGAAAGACTCATCTCATGCTGACTGGGATCCAAACCAGCTGCCATGATGATAGCAATCATGTCTGCTGTCTCCACTGTGGCAGTGAGATAACAAGTTGTAGCAAAAGCCTAAAACATCAAAGCCTTAACAGAAAACAGAGGAACTATCTCCCCTTTTAATAACACATCTTTTTCAGTATCCCAGGCACATTAGCCATGTCACTAAAGTGGATTTGAGAAACGAAAGTAAAATGCCACCCAAAATAAAGACAACTCACAAACTAATGTACAAAATACACAAGTGGAAAATCTAGAATTGCCTTTCTTAGTACAAAAGTCCTTATAGAGCAAATCTACACCTGCAACTATTCCTAAAATAAAGAACCTAATTTTCAGTGTATTCTTGAAATTCAAATTTCTTTCTATTTGTTGTCCTATGACTTTATTTACAGTATTTTTCTTGTTATGGAGAATAAATCTGTACCGGGGAACACAGGTATAGAGAAGGAAAGCCTGAGACCAATAAATAAAAAAGCTAGAGATGTTTACTAAAACTTACTATCCTGAGAGTTACAAGATATTAAATACTTGTTATTACTCTTATTTAAGAGCTATTAGTTATATCCTGCAGAGGACATATTGATAATTCCTTAATATTTTCAAATACAGTTTCTGAAGTCTGATTTTTGCTAGTTTTAGCTGCTCTCTGTGTTTTACTTCACATTTTTCCCTTTTTTGCATTACACTGATTTAGCAGTAATGACGAATTAAGTCCTTACTCTCTACACAAAGCAAGCCCTGCAAGATCAGTGGCAGTATCAAGTCTGTGTGCTTTTTTGTCAGCATGCTTCTTCTAGGTTCAGCTCAGCAAATTCTACATTATTAATGAATAAAACCATTAATGATGTGAACTGATCACCTACATACATAAGTACTCCGTGACTATTCCACTGGACTACCACCACACCTGCTAATTGCAGCCATACTCTTTTTACAAACACATCTGTCCATTCAGAAGAACCCTGAGGCTGTGGGTTGGTCACCGAGCAGCCACCAGCTGCTAGTCCTTCCTGTTCACCAAATGTTACCCTCCCTGTGTCTGCAGCTCCAGGTTCCTGTCCCTTGAATGGGAAATTCCAAATTCCTCAGACCTTTTGCCTTAATTCATCTTTTTTCCTACTAATTCAACATGAGTGAAGATACAACAAAATCCTTCTATATTGCAGCTGAAGTGGTGATTACGACTAAGATTTTCAGATATCTGTAAATAGCATAAAGTAGTGCCAAAATTAAAATTATCAATATCCGCTGTCTGAATGTGGATAAGAGGTTGTTAGTGTATGGCAAATGGCAGCCCAGTCAGTTCCCACCACCTGTGCCCTTGCAGCAGCAGCCACCAGGAGCACCTGCACAGGTAAGGGACTGTCGTCTGCTCAGCAGTGGCCCATGGGCAACATGAGATGGGGTCAGTGGCTTCCTTACAGTCTCTCCCATTCCCCAGGCAGCCATAACATACTGGCAGTGAACAGGAAGAAATCAGGTTCAGTTCCTTACAACATTTCTCTGGCAGTACAAGAGCGCCCTTGTTCTTCCCTTTTGCAGCAGTTAGAATAACTGGTGGTTTTCAGCATAGTTCCTGTGGCAGCTTCTAAAAAAGCAAGATAAAACACAACCTTTGAAGGAAAACTTGAAGAGGCTGGTTCACAGAATCTCAAATCTTAGATGTCTTTATAAAAACCATTGACAGATAAAAACTGAAGTGGGTTAAACCCTACCCCAGTTACCTTCTCCTGGGATTCTTTTGCTACCTAATGACTACACAAAGGATCTGAGACAAAAGCAGACACTTCCTTTTCCTCCCCTTTCTGGTGGGGGATTAGCAGATAGCAGCAACACATTTCTGTGACTAGATCTTCCCTTTGACTGGATATTTAAAGGGAAAGACATCAATAAATGACAGTGCTTAAAATAAAAGCATTAAATATTCATAGCAGAAAATCCATAAATCTAGGCATAATCCATGCAAAGGCCATTTTGATGTTTGTTTTAACATGGACCTAAGAAAGCATAATGTATCCCCTTACTGCCCATATCCTTAATACAGTAAATAGCTTCTGGAAAGACGTCACTAGCTTTGCCGTGGAATTACATCTGCTATCTCAATGCACCAGCCTGCAAATCTGTGCAAGCTTTGGTCATAGGTTACTCTGAACAAAGAAGATACAGATTCCTGTAAGTGCACAGAAATCTTGGGAACCTGCTTGTCATCTCTGACTCAAGATCTCTCTCCTTGGTTGTACTGACCCAAGAGCAGTGTACTGCCCCAACATGCAGCAGCAAGTAGACCACAGTGTTTGAACAGTTGTATTTTTTTAATTGTTATTTTGCCAGTTTCTGTTTATATTGAACTAATTCTTTGGACTGTGGCTTTGTCTGTAACTTCTTTTAAAACATTTAGGTCCAGTAAACACAGGCATTGCAGCATAGCAACTTACAAAGACAATAACAGAAGCTCAGATAAAGCAGCAAACTATTTGTCCTATCCCAGTTTTCTTCAGTGGTTACGTAAAAAGCATTAGCCCTGAGCAAGAGCAACTGAATCATGAGTAGTGCTTCCTCCCAGCTTTAAAACTGCTTTTCTTATAAGACAAGGGGCATTAGGAGCCCAAGTGAATATTTCCAAAGCTACAAGGATGAATTCAGGTAAAACTGGAGCCTCACGAAGAAGCAAAGTATTTCAGGAAGGTTTTAGACCTGATCAGAGGTGGGGTTTTTTTGTTTTTTGTTTTGTTTTTTTTTGTTGTTGCATAAACTAGCTTAACTTCCATGCAGTACCAATCTACAGAATAACTTTTCTTTGTCCAGACCCATCATAAATGCCTAACTTACTGGAAATAAGGCTCACTTTAGTTTGTAAATAAAGGCTACAAAGGCAGAGTCAGAGACCAAAACTTAATTATAACATACACTAGAATATGGAAAAAGAAGATTAAACCTTATTAAAATATCATTCCTGGGCATTAGTAACAGTTCTATAATTAATAACAAAACAGTTGACTGCACTAAGCAATATAAGAGAAATTAAATTTCCATTTATATATAAGAATAATGAGGTTCCATGAAAAGACTGTGGGTGGTTTTTTTATTATTATTTTTGTTTACCCTATACTGAGGATTACATAGTTTTGTAGATTCATATTCAGAAATACAAATGCATTTGGTTCTGTGAAATAATTTACTAAGCCACATCACTTTACCAGAGACTGCAATTATAATATGAAATAGATGCAGTTTCTGTTTTGCCATCACAGTAGTCAGGATACTTGAGCTATTTAGCATCTAAGTGAGCACTGAGGAACATAAGAGCTTCATTTTTCAAAAATAAAGGGTGGTATAAACTGACAAAATAATTAAAGCTTACATTTTTAGTATGCAGCATTTTTTTCCCTATCAATAAAACTATTCTATGTGGAGTTGTCATGGCATTTGATGAGAAGTGCTACCCTGAAAGAGCTATTCTGTTTTACTAAGAAAAGACATGTAAGACTGAAGCAAAACAGTGGGAGCAGAAAAAGTGTACTTACAAAAACTTTCTCCAATCTCTGAGCCACAGACTAGCATTACTTGGGGGTTTTTTTCCTGTTAGGTTGTCACAATAACACTATTTTAAGAGTTTAAGATTTCTAAAGCCCTAGTGGGCCACACAGAATCAATCCCTTATGATATGCGCAGGCTGATACATCAGATAATAGTTTCATGAGAAATAATATATTTTGTTTTGTTATTTACAGATATGTCCATGTCTCATATGAAACCACTTCAGTAGTGTCTGATTAATTGATTTACTACAAAAGGTTATGGACAGATGCCACAAGTACCCAATGTGATTAACAACTTCACTTACGTGCAATTCCTTTTGGAATTGGTCAAACATCCAAAGATAAATTTTCGGGATTTGGGGACAATATTTGGAAGACTTTTCAAAGACCACCCAGTTAGTTCTGCTTACATTGAAATGCTGCCTCTTTCCAGATCTGTTTTACTCCAACTTGTTCTCTCAATCTACTACATTAAATTGGACAAGATTTTTTTTCTGTTTCACATCCCAGCTCCCGGCCACCCTGGGGAAACTGCTTAACACTTAATAATTATCTTTGATAAATATGGACAGTAAGCATTATATCACTGCTAAGTATCAGTATTGTATGAAAGAATCCAGTAAACAGGAAAACCATCCTCACTGTCTTAAAAGAAATAACCTAGCTTCACAGGTTAGACATCCATATTACAGTAGAAATTTACATGTCACATCAGCATTTGTGATTTGTGAGCCAGGACATTCTACCAGATCACTCAGTATAATTTGGAAACTGTTTAAACTGGACTTGAATGATTTAAAACACAAGTTGATCTTTATCTCTGGTGACATACATGCAATGTTTGTCTTTAGTTATTAGTGCTTCAGATAACAAAAAAAAAGAAGAGTGGAAAAAGGAGGATTGGAAGTTATCTTCCTGGCAGGTACTGTGTAATTTCTAACAGGCACCACTGAATCCACACACTGTTCTACAGCAGGTGTGTTTTACCAAGCAGCATCCCAGAAAGGTGAAAAAAATAGCTGGAAAAACAGCCATAAATGTTTTGTGTCTAGCAAACTCATCTTAGCCAGTAGCTAAGAATCTGAAAAGATGGTGAGAACAGTGGGACTTGTATACAGCTGTGAAGGTAAAGTGAAGATAAGCATTATTAAGATCCTAGCATGTACCATAGTTCTCTTGTAGGTATCTTTCCTAAGACACTTGTCTTTTCTTTAAGAGTAACAGGTCACACCAGTCTTAAAGAGGACCTCAAAATCACAGTGCTTCCTCTGCACCACTAGAATATTTTCCAACACTGCTAAATTGTTTAGTGAGCTGATTAGCAGCATCTTACAGCTGAATGAGGTGGCAGCTCCTGCTGAGTTTCTGCAGGGATGGTAGGAATAATTTGTCCAGTATTGGGAACAGAGGCAGTCTTCCACGCCTTGTAACTCACCAACAATTGCAAACAAGCACAAAGCAGGCACATAAAGAAACGTGAGGGAAAAGTCCAGAGTTTGTAGAAAACAAGGAGTAAGAAACTACTCCCATCCCATAGGTAAGACACCAGAGTGGCCACCATCCTGTGAGGCCAGTACCAGCGACAGCAGCTCCCAACAGCTGCTCACACAGTTTCTGTACAGCTGCTGTGCACAGCAAGCATCTGACTGCAGACTGCATTTCAGCACTGCTGACGGTCTTGAGACAGCAGCAGGTGCTTGGTGTCAGGGTGCTGCACAGCCCAGCTGCTCCCCTGCGGAAGGTGAGGTAGAAGTCAAGGGGGATCCTAGGGCTAGCAGGGCATATCTCATTCTACCCAAGCAAGGTGAGCAAGAGTAGACAGGTCTAACCAAGAGTCCAGATTATAAAACAGTATCCCTTACATGAAGCAGTAGTACTGAGGCCAGTAAGCCTGTCCACACCCTGAAGTCCAACTCAGCAGGGCCCATGACGACACAAGCATGTGGGTACAGCTGTAGCAGAGAAGAAAACCAGCAACCCTCCCACAGAGGCCAGACAAAAGCTAAGAGCCTCAGGGCTACAGTTTAAATAGGCTCCCTGACCATAGGTGAGACTGGTCAGGGCCATTAAGGCTTATTAGCCCACTCAGGGCCCTGACATTTGGTAGTGCCAACTGATTAGGATCTACTAATCAGCAGCATCTGAGAAGCAGGAAAAGAAGAGATCTGGAGAGGGTTTTTTTCAAGGCAGGTATAGTGTATCATCATTAGAAGTATCAAAAGATACAGAGACTAGGGTTAAAGCAGCAAAAATCTGCCCATTTGTTAGCTTATGTTCCCTGTCCATTTCAGCTGGACGCACAGCTCTAAAGGGAGTAGGCCTCAATCTATCTAATTTTTACCACTGGTGAAAATCATTAGCCATTATCCATTAAAAAGGCTGTATACTTAGGTTTTTAAAATTTCTTCACCTGCCCAAATGCCTGCATGCAGGATAAACTGAATACACATTTCTCAAGAGAACATTTGCTGTAGTCTTTTGGTATCAGAATCACAATTTCGTTCATTGAGCAACAGGCATAAAAATTTTTTTCAGGTACTAATGAAGTCCCTACAATCTAAAAGCTAGTTCAAACAGCTTTTAACTCATAGGGAGAAACTTGTCAATCATGCCTATCTATGTACACATTTACACAAGCACCACTTTATTTGCAAACTTCTCTCTGTCTACATCCAAACTTTTGAGCTTAAGTCAGCTTCCACCTTTCCTTGCTTCCCCCATAGCAGTATGTTTTGGTGAGGACACACTTCACTTATACAATCAAGGTTGCAAATGCTTTAACATCCACCACTTCTGCTAGGCAACAAGAATGATATTCTATCAAAGATTGTACCAATCTATAAAACGCCAACACATTTTTTTCTGATTCATTTAATATCAATTTTAATTGTAGCACACTTTATACTTTCCTTTTCATACTTTCTTTAAATGAAATAAGTAAAATTAGGCTATTAGTGAGTAGTCTGACTTCTTTTTCTTTCAGAAAGCAAGCAAAAGAAGTGAGCGTATTTGCTGGTGCCTCCTTAGTTTTTAGGATTTTCATTTGTAGTGTTATTCACAAAGATCAGGAAAGGCTAGTTATTGCCCATTGTAAGGACAGTATTGAGAAAACTAGCCTACTTAATGGAAAGTAATCTGATATTTTAGAGCCCAGATCATCTATGAAGCTTTGAGACCCTTAACACTAGAGGATTTTACCTTTCATTTCTAATGTCCCACTTCAGTCCTCCTAACAAATATTTTGAATACTTCTTACTTCATAAAACAAACCCTTCTAACTTCTTTATGAAAGCTTTTCCTTGGTCTAGAAGGCACTTAACCTTTCTAAACTTGATTTTTTCCACAAAAATGTGAAGAGGAGCTGGCAGTTACATGCTGCTATTATATTTGGAAAACATGCTTGAATTTTAAACCACGTCATTGAGTGGTATTCAGAAACCTGAATCTTCACTTAAGTTGAAGGGGAAGGTTATATAGATAGGATGAGAGGTTGAGAGGCAGCAGGAGAGAAAGTGATCATTTATAATCTTGCAGACCAGACTTTTACTTTCTGTTGAACCCAAATATGATGCACTCACTTTCCATTCATTTTGTTGAATTCTGTCTTGAAGGTATTTATGTATTGCTTATTTCTCCGGTCTTTTATAACTTCTCAACCATAACTGTAAACCAGATTAAAATTAACCATCTTCCAATTTGTCCTACCATGTAAATGCTTGTTAGTTTTATTGATTGTATTACATAGAGTTTATATTGCCTTGGCAAACAGTTTACAGGGGCTATAAAATAAGCCCTAGAATAGGCCATGAAAATGTTCCTGCAAGTCAGGCTTCATTACCTACTAGAAAATGCACTTTTAATATATATTACATATATCCTGGAGATAGGAGCACAATTTCTATAAACCTTGATAGACTTTAATGCAAAATTAACAATTTTTTGAATGGGAGACAATGAGACAACGAGCAATTCAAATTCATGCCCTAAAGAGCACATTTGATGTTCCCATGGTTTTTAGATTCCATTATTCAAAAATTCTGTTTTACTTATTTATTTCCTACTGTTATTTCTTATTTATTATATTTCAACTTCCTACCTTTGTTTTTGCTTTAAAAAGAGGTAGGGTTAAGAGCAGAGGGAAGGTAAACCTGGCTGATTGGAAGTCAGCCTTTCAAGACCGAGATGATCCTCTTCCCCATTCTTGGGAAAAAAAATTGCAGAGTTACTCTGTTTTCAGGACTGACAGTTATTTAAATTCTAATTAGGAATTTAAGGACAAAGCAATTTCTTTATAGTCTTCTCCCAATATAACTTTTTCTCTATTTACACAAGTGTGAATAAGAAGTTTGATTATTTATTCATGGGTCTTCTAAACAAGACACACAAACAGTCCACTCTCAAATGAAAATTTCATGAACTTGTCAAATATCCTCTTCATTAATCCTTCAGCTGAAGTCTACTTCTTTTGACTAATATGAGGTCTACTGAGCATGGCCCTCTTGCCATGGATGGCAGATAGGAGAGCATAGCTCTGTAATGCCACTAATTTCTCTCTGTACCTCTACCTTTTTGTAATCTTGACCTTAGATGCAGTTATTTTGCTGTGGTGGCCTTTACATATATAGCTATTCTGTCTAGTCCTCTGAACACTGTAGTCAGTTCACCACTTCCTTCAGATGTTACAAACTGGGATCTGACATCTTTCAACACTTCAGTTCTCATTTCTTTCTGCTGTACAAAAATTCACATCTTAAATCTCCTTTGGCTCCCTTTTTGCTTTTTCTTTTTTTCCATCCTTTCCCATCTTACACTCCTTTTTCCTGTCATTTGATGTTTTGAACCTGTTGATAATTGTCAAATGCAGTTTCTACTTGGAACAACCGGATTTTTTCAAGTTTTCTAGGCCTAAATACGAGCCCCCAGCTCTATCTCTTTTGTTGTTACCTGGCATCCCTCAGAATTTACAGGTAATACTTGGTGTCTCAGACTTTCTTTGGGTTAGGTTCTACAATGCAGATGCATAGGCTGAATAATATAAAAGGAAGAAATTTTCTTCACTCTGTGAAGTGCTAGATATGATAACAAATGATAAAATTGTACAAAACAACCTGAAGATGGTAGTGAGAGGGTATGTATGGTTAACAAAAGTATTTAGCATTCCTGCTGCTGCCTTATTCCCTATGTAAAACTGGCAAAATGCATCTCCATTGGGGCTTACAAGGATCACTGCATCAGAAGAAGCCATTGTAACTTAGGCTAGCTTTAAAGACATGAAATATGTACTTGCTCCTGTCTGCAAAGCACAGGCACTGGTATTCAGGGCCAGCAGTAATACAGTTAATGGAAGACCTGCAAAGGAGCTGGCAAAGGAGAATGACTTGAAGAAGGAGGCAGTTAGAACTGAAATAAATTTAACTGCAATAGTTGTGAAGTTCAGTGGTTGTACTCCGCCTTTCCTTCCAACAGCCTAATTCTTATTCTTCAGATGTTTTTGCCTCCTGTTTTTAAAACTGCTTTCAAGGGGCATGCATTCCTATCATTCATTCTGGATGATGGTAACCAGTTTTTTCTTTCTGTCTGTAATCAACTGCCCTGGCCATCACTATACTGCTGTACTGCTAGAAAAGCACCTTTCTTCATGCCATTGCAAACCACTATTGTAAAGAGCAAACCACTTCAAACTGCACAGTGATGCTTACATTTTCAACATTAAACTGCAGCTTTTTTAAGACCATTTGTTTATTTATGCTATTAACCAGATAATGTTCTAGCAAAGTGCTTCAGTACTGAAATGTCAATGTTCATTTATGAACCACATTGAGATTCCCTAAATGAATGCAAGCAGTGCAGAGTGATTTGTATGCAAAACATATGTTGCCTAATCAGATTCATAAATTCAAAGTGCATTTAATCAATTAGTTATATATGATTCACCAGCAGTTAAAAAGTTTCCTTAATGATATCAAAAGCAGAATAAACAATGGAATATAAAGTTCATTTTTTCTAAATTAAACAGATAACAATCATAGTACTTTTGTATCTGAAATAATGAACAAGAAATGCATATCAAGGAAAGGGCTTCTAAAACTATGTCCTGTTTCTTTTTTTCTGTACTGTTTTCCAAAGTGGATGTTATGTAAAATTTAAACATTTCTCTTCTATACAGATAACTTTTTAGTAGGTATTAATATACTTCTTTTCCAGATTAAAAAAAGCTGTTTATTCAAGTCCCTTCAATATTAAGTTACCCTGTAAATGTATTTTAGCATTAAATGAAAATGTATAATCTTTCCCATTAAAAGAAAAATAATTAGATATCAGAATTGCTACAGATTGTTCATATAACTTTGGTTTCGCACTTTTTACTCTCCAGTTTGAAATAGTATACAATAAAGCTATCTTAGTGATTTTTTAAAATAAGAGAAAATCACTACTTAACATTTTTTTATTCTTTATGCTATTCAAGGTAGTAAAGTGGAGCATGTGCAGAAGAAACTCTTGACTTTGACAAATAAATTTAATTAAATAACCAGAATTAGAAATCAAGCAATAAACCACAGGTCTTATCTAGTCC
Source organism: Falco peregrinus (assembly GCF_023634155.1). Lineage (NCBI taxonomy): Eukaryota > Metazoa > Chordata > Aves > Falconiformes > Falconidae > Falco > Falco peregrinus. The sequence goes on from NC_073724.1 coordinate 19,186,269, forward strand.
ATGGACCCAAGGCACATGATCAAATTCATCTCATTGTAGATATTTTTCTAACCAGCTGTTAATCACTACCAATTCTTAGCACTCTACTATCTCCATAGACTAACTATCCTTGTCTAACTTTAGGATTACAAAGGAAATAACAATTCTCAGTCATCCTGACTGCAGTTTAAACCTATTAGTGACATAAAGATAATATTCTCTTTGTTTGCAGTGAGTTTATATATTGTAAGTCTGTTGTAAAATACTGTAAAAAAGATAGTCCTCACTTGCCTTTTCTGAAGAAAAACAGTCTTTGTTCACAGTTCTTCAAAGGTTATGCTCAGTAGACCTCTATTCCTACCCATACGTATACTCTAACAGGCTCACATAGCAGCTGAATCTGGGCCAAGTATGCCATCTGAATTCCAGTAGAGCAGAAGGATTACTTCCATCTTGCTATTTATACTCTTGTTAGCTATTTTTCAGATGCCTGCCCTTCTTAAATCAGTTTATAGAACTAGTGACTGATACCCCAATTACACTTCTCTGTAATCCATCCCTCTTTGTTTTTTTGGACTGTTCTATACAGTAACTCCTCCATCCTGTGAGCTCAGTATTTTCTAACTAGGAATACTGTGCATTTGGTCCTTTGAAAAACATCTTATTTTTTCAAACTGCTTCTTCAGGTAAAATTATACTGAATTCAAATCCTGTTGTACAATGCATTTACATTCTCTCCTGTCGTCAGCATATGTAATAAATGTCACCCCTCTCATTCATGAAAACAGTGAATAATACCGGACCCAGGACACACATGGTGTGTCATTTATTTCATGGTGAGTCATTGTTTCTTGCCTTCTGTGTATGATTCTCCTACTAGTTTTGATGCAGTGTTTTCCAAAATGTTCTGCCTTCCTAAGTTGCTTTTATGCATGTCAAAGCTCAGGATGTATCACCTCTACAACTTTTCCTCCACTCCCATGTTGTCGTACAGAAGATTTCTTGTTTTATGGGATTTGCTCCTAAAAGACTGTGTTAAATCTTATTTGTCTCAATCATTTTCTTAGTTGCTTTCATACAGAAACGAGGAATTTTCCTGTAGCTTAGTTAAGTCTGAAAGTCCCTAGTACCTTTTTTTTTCTCCTTTTTCAATGGTAAACCATATATTTATCCTTTTCTGTGTTTTTTCTGCTTCACCAGATCTACACAAGTTTTGAAAGGCAACACGTAATGGCTCTGCAATTCAGTCAAACAGATCTTTCCATTTCATAGCATGCCATTCATTTAATCCTGGGGATTTAAAAACATCGATAGATTTAAATATCCAGTAACCTGTTCTGCCTTATTTGAAGGCTGAGTTCTTGCTGGTTTGTCGTTGATGTTACTTGTGAAGGTCAATCAATTACAGCTTATCTTCCCCATCAACAGTAATATAAAGAGGCAGACATCATAATTTTTTCTATCACAAATAAAAAAAAGGTGAGAGAAGTAAGATTACAACACTTGAAAACTGCAAATGACAATTAAATCAACATAGAAATGTCAAAAGCTTGTGATAAGGAGCTCACCAATAACATTACTAAACCAAAAAACACCTAATAAAAACTTCCTCAATTTCATTGCTGTAAGGAGAAACAAGAACGGACCAAATTCCTGGTCAAAGGGACGGGGTTGGAAAGGGACAGTAGAATGTGGTGAATCAACAAATGGTTACAGGACTCGTGCCACAGCCAGGGGTTCAGCTACTTAGATCATGGAACTCACTTTGAGAAACCTGGTCTGCTGGGGGCTCTTACCCAGAGAAGGGGAAGAGCATCTTTGGTCATAGGCTTCCCAAGCTAGTGAAGAAAGCTTTAACTAAAGTTGCCAGGGGAAGGGAACCTCAATCCATCCCACTCCTACCACTTTGATGCCCATGCCATCAATAGATGTCAAGAGCCTGGAGAGGGATCACAGGTCAACAGGAGAGCACCTTAAGAGCAGCAAAAGGAATTCCAGTCACTCCAGCCAGTAAGTCAGCTTCATCAGGGGCCCAATTTAAATGCCTCTGTGCAAAGGGGAATAAACAAGAGGAGTTAGAGACATGCACACTTACAGGGCTATGATCTTATTGGCATCACAGAGATGTGGTGGGATGGCTTTTATGACAGGAGTGCTGGAATAGATGGATACAGGGTCTTTAGGAAGGACAGGCAGAGGAGACAAGGAGAGGGTGTCATCCACCATATGAATGACCAACTGGAGTGCGTGGAGCTCTGTCTGGGGATGGGTGAGGAGCCAACCGAGAGTGATGCGTCCCAACAAAGACAAAATCAGGCAAAAAAGCCAGCAGGCCTGCATAGATGAAAAATGACAATCTCAAACACAAAAAGGAAGCCTACAGAGAGTGGAAGCAGTAACAGGTAGCCTGGGAGGAATACAGACAAATTGTCTGACAAGCTAAGGATCAGGTTAGGAAAGTTAAAGCCCTGATAGAATTAAAGCCAGCCAGTGATGTTAAGGGCAGCAAGAAAAGCTTCTATAGCTACGTCAGTGATATAAGACTAGGGAAAATAAGAGCCCTCTCTGGAAGGAAACGGGAAACCGGGTTACCCAGGATATGGAGAAGGCTGAGGTACTCAATGACTTTTTCACCTCAGTCTTCACCAGCAAGTGCTCCAGCCACTCCATGCAAGTCAAAGAGAGGAAAAAGCAGGGACTGGGAGAAAGAAGAATCACCCACTGTAGGAGGCGGTCAGGTTCAAGACCATCTAAGGAAACTGAAGGTGCACAAGTCCATGGGACCAGATGAGATGCATCTGTGGCTCCTGAGGGAACTGACAAATGAAGTGGCTAAGCTGCTGTCCATCATACCTGAGAAGGCCTGCCAGTCCAGTGAGGTTCCCACAGACTGGAAAAGGGGAAACATAACCCCCATTTGTAAAAAGGGAAATAAGGAAGACCCAGGGAACTACAGGCCAGTCAGTCTCACTTCTGTGCCTGGCAAGATCATGGAGCAGATTCTCCTGGGAACTATGCTAAGGCACACAGTAAATTAGGAGGTGATAGTGACAGTCAACATGGCTTCACCAAGGGCAAATCATGCCTGGTAAATTTGGTGGCCTTCTATGACGGGGTTACAGCATTGGTGGATAGGGGAAGAGCAACTGCCGTCATCCATCTGGACTTGTGCAAAGCATTTGACACTGTCCTGCATGGTATCCTTGTCTCTAAACCGGAGGGACATGGATTTGGCGGATGGACCTTTTGGTGGGTAAGGAATTGGTTGGATGGTCACACTCGAAGATTTGTGGTCAGTAGCTCAGTGTCCAAGTGGAGACCAGTGATGAGCGGCGCTGCCGTGTGGTCGGTATTGGAACTGGTGTTTTTTAACATCTTTGTTGGCAACATGGACAGTGGGATTGACTGCACCCTCAGCAAGTTTGCCAATGACACCAAGGTGTGTGGGGCGGTCAACACGCTGGAGGGAAAGGGATGCCACTCAGAGGGACCCTGACAGGCTTGAGAGGTGGGCCCATGTGAACCTCATGAAGTTGAATAAGGCCAAGCGCAAGGTCCTGTACATGGATTGGTGCAACCCGCAGTATCAATCCAGGCTGGGCAGAGAATGGATTGAGATCAGCCCTGAGGAGAAGGACTTGGGGATGCTGGTGGACAAAAAGCCTAACATGGCTCAAGGATGTTTGCTTGCCACCCAGAAAGCTGCATCAAGAGAAGTGTGGCCAGCAGGTTGAGGGAGGTGATTCTCCCCCTCTACTTTGCTCTCGGGAGACCCCACCTGCAGTACTGTGTTCAGTTCTGGGGCCCCCAATATAAAAAAGGACAAGGACCAATTGGAGCAAGTCCAGAGGAGGGCCACAAAGATGATCAGAGATCTGGAGGACCTCTTTGATAAAGACCGGCTGAGAGAGCTGGGGTTGCTCAGCCTGGAGAGGAAAAGGCTCTAGGGAGACCTTATAGTGGCCTTCCAGTACCTAAAGGGGGCTTACAAGAAAGCTGGAGAGGGGCTTTTTTGCAAGGGCATGTAGTGACAGGACAAGGGGGAATGGCTTTAAACTAAAAGAAAAGGGGTGATTTAGATTAGATATTAGGAAGAAATTCTTTACTGTGAGGGTGGTGAGACACTGGAACACGTTGCCCATAGAAGCTGTGGATGCCCCATCCTTGTAAGTGTCCAAGGCCAGGCTGGATGGGGCTTTGAGCAACCTGGTCTAGTAGCAGGTGTCCCTGCCCACAGCATGGGGGTTGAAACTATATGATCTTTAAGGTCCGTTCCAACCCAAACTATTCTATGAAATAACAAGTTTGACATTAACTTGTAATTCAACACAGAAATCTAGATAGAATTTACTTTACAACTTTGTAAATATATAGCTGCATTTCCCATCATTTAAAAAAAATCCAACATTGGTTATTGTAAGTCTAAAACTTAATTTCTTAATTATGAACTTCATCTCAGAAGTTATTTCTTCCTTAACATATAGGCATATGAACTGGAAAGATATGAGTAATACATACAAATCCAGAGGTATTTCAAAGCATGTAAGTTCTAAGTAGAATATTTTAAGAATAAAGAGTTAAGAATAAAGAGTTTAAGAATTAAGAGTTTCATTGAGTTTCCTCCACAGTGTCTACACAGACCTCCACGATGTCTACAAGACAAACATTATTATTTGGCACAACGATTAAGAATGAAGTTCTGCAGTCAGGAGACTGAAAGACTCAGAAAGACTGAAAGAGAGACTACAAGACCAGGCTCAGAAGCAAAGCCACAAAACACAAGGGCAAAATACACTTTACAATGGGATACTAAGGAAGTCATTCTGCCTCATTAAAAGAAGCTCCAGAGCTGCCTGTATCCCACACACATCGAGCACCACTTGCACACACGCAGTGCTCTTCCTTCCAGGCAAATACGCATAAGTGAATCCTTATGACCGCCTATGAAGTAGCCATAAGGACATAACTTAAATGAGACCAAGCCATGGTACTGACAACACACTTTCAAATCAGTGCAGTCCTAGTCAGTACATTTCAGTCTATCTTGTCCTTCTGAAGTAAAAGGTAAAATTCCTACCGGCAGCAATAGAGACAAGTTTCCATTTATACATTAATACTGAACAATAGCATACACTAGGGGAATTGTAATGCATTCCAGAATGTGAAAACTGAAGCTAGTAAAATTCATTGTAAGAAGATTGCATTTTTAATTTATTTTTTTTTTACTAAAGCTGCTACCTACACAGGAACATAGTGAATTATCTTTCACTTGAAATATTTCTTGTCTTTCAAGCAAGATAGGATATTTTAATAGAGTATATATAAGAATCACTAAGAAGTATAGGTTAAGATTGAACTGAGCAATTTTAGTGTTCTTTTCTTTCCTTGCAGCCCAACAATCTATGAAAACAAGACCATATGTGAAATTCTAAATGTTTTAATTATTCTTTTTATTGGAAAGCAGGAAACTTTGAGTTACCCTTTTAACTTTTCCAAATTATGATATATTGCTCCACACAACTGGTAGAAATTATTTCTCTTCTCTATATGTAGAGCCATGATGCTCCTTCATCCCCGCTTCAAAGCCAGTCATTTGCTCAGCGTGCATATGCAAATTCATTGAGGTCATAATTTATCCCCAAAATTACAGCACACCTAGTTGTAAGTACTTTAGCACCTTCTTTGTCTCCTGCTTTGCATCAGCTTTCCATTGTACCCATACTATGTAGTGTAAATAATTCTTTAAACAGGTACCAAAAAAGTTTCCGAGCAAAAAACATGCTTCATCAATAACCATTAAGTTTCTAACATTTCTTTCAGTATCTCTCTAGAGCACTGCAGTATGCTTTGTTAACGTTCAAGTTTTTACAAAGGTAATTTGGGGGCTCTGAACTGGTGTTAAGTAGTACCATTTCAACATATGGAAATATTTTCCCAGTATCTAGTTAGCATTGACTTTTTGCATTCCTATATTATGAGTATTAAGGCCAAAGGTCCAAAGTCTTTGAAGAAATGCCATATGCTTAATAAAGAATTATATATAATTTTTATTTGGTCATATTTCTCCATTTGACCAACTACTGGTTTTTGCACTTTTAGCCATATCTCTATTATTCTTCCCTATCATTCCTCTAGGTTTTGGGATTTTTTCTTTCCAAAGACATCATCTTTTATCACATTTAACAGTATCAGGATTTTTCACAGTAGGATTTTCATTTGGATTTGGCACAAAATAGGCAATTCATAAGGCAACCTGTAATTCCAATCCATTAGGCTAATGTATTGCAGCTGCTGTGAACAGTGGGCATGTCATTTTTTGTGTAATTATGTCTGGTACAATATATAACGTGAAAGAAAATAAACTGAAATATTACTACGCATCTAAACATCTCAGAGAGTTATTTTCACCCTGTTCCCTCATCCTCATTCTCAATAGAGGAGTCAGTTGTATGCATGGCTAACATATTTGGGGTTTTTTAAGTGTTACCTTTAACAGCTGGTTAACTCTCCTATAGAAGTGTTCTGACCAGCGGCACATAGCTTACCTGTAATGTATCTGTAAGTATCAATATTTAGCACCAGTTGTCATTAGCGTTTTTAGAAACTAATAGGAATTTACATCACAACTCATGTATTAGTTCCAGTTAGTTTTCTTAATTTCTACTTTAAAATCTTTTATTGTATAACCTACAATTTTATATTATTTTTTTTCTAGGAAGTGGACCACTAGCAAATCATTCACGAATTCGTGTGGCTTCATTTTCACTTCTTTCCTCTGCCTGAAAAAGTCAGTATCAACATCTTCTACCATGTCAAAGAGTGCCTTTTCCAGACTTTCAGACATTATGATATAACTCCAAAATCTCTCATTGATTATTTTGCATGTTATATTATATATTCTGAGAGAAAGACTGAGAAAAAACAAAGGATGCTTTCCTAACCTGTCAGTTAAATTACCTTCACAGAGCAGAGTCTAGTCCCTACATTATCACAGCAGCAAAAGTCTCTAAGTCACACACCTCACAAAGAAGCACTATCATGATCAGGACAGTTCCTGATGAATGAAGTAGGCAATATAAATCCAAATGCTGAATATCAACTGATGTAACACTATGAAGAACCATTAATTTCAGCACCACTGTGATCATTTATGCAATGGCAAATCTGGATGCATTCCATAAAACAGTTCAAAGAGCCACTACAGAGCTCCCTAACTAAGCCCTTGTGCTTGGCTAAGATGTCTTATCTTGCTTCAAGATCCTATACTCTGAAATGTGAACAATGATAACAGACTGGCAGCAGGGGATTCTTCTTCCTTGGTAAATCTTTTACTGAGAAATATTTTCAACCCAGTATGTTGTGGGGAGAAGGGATTGTGAGAGAAGAGACCCTATAGCTTTTTACAAAAAAAATAATTAAGGAGTTTGGCGATAAAACAGAAGGAGAATGGTTATGAAATATTTCGAAAATAAAGGCAAAAATAAAAATATTAATTTGAACCCTAAGATTTTGTTATTTAAAACTTTAGCTGCAAGAATGCTTCTCAAGAAAGCTAGGATAACCAATAACCTACAGTTTGTGGTGGTTCATGTAGGATAGTTCTGCTCTTTTTTTTTCTAACATTTTCCCCCAAAAATACAGATTTTGCACTGTAAAATTACATTGTTGAATTTTATCCTAATAACACCAGTTTTCACTTTCATGTTGCACCTCTCTCAAAAATTTATGAAGGTTTTGCAACACAAACTTACTTCTTGCATATTTATTTTAAAGAAACTAATTCAAATGACTTCAGAATGAAACTATGGAAGAAGTAGTTAATTTTTGGATGATGACATTACAAATCTTTAATAAATTAGTTTTTAGAAAAGAGTCTTCTGAGACATATTTAATCAGATTGTAATATAACCCCATGTATTGCATCCCTAATTACATTGTATCATTTAGTTAATTTGGTTTGTACTTCAATTATTAACATTCATGATTTATCCTTATGAAATTAAAATGATCAAACATACTTGATAAAGACAATTTTAGAACTAGATTCAGTTATTTTCTACCGTCATGTAATTATGTTACCTCTAGGGCTCGTTTTGATTATGACAGAGCACTACAGAAAAGTTAGAACCATTTGTATCAAATACAAGTAGAATTCTACAGTACAAAACCAACCACAATAATTGCTTATTTATAAATAAGGAACCAAAAATATAAGTAACCTAGAGACTACCTTCCTGTATACGTTAGACTTACTTCACATTTGTTCTTTAAATAAACATGTCATCTGTTTTCACAGGAACATTTTTGACGTTAGAGGCATATAGTTATATCTACTTCAATGTAGCCAGGGCTACAACGTTCCCTGTTCCCTGGTGTTCCAGATTCGTCAGACTACAAGGCCTGATCCTTTCCCTCGCATTGCTAGTTGTACTAGTAGCACTTGACTGGAAAAGGGAGAGAACAAAAACCTTTTATTTGACCAAAGACAATCTTATCAAGCAGCTCCAGCTGCCCACAGCTTAGTGTTATCCAGTATCTCTACAAAATCAAAACAAACTTGTGCTATAAGCCACATGAGCTACTAGCAAAGGTTCTAATGGGACAAGCCAGCACAGACTATGTGATTGCTACCAGGAGGACATTGGATTCTGCAGAGCAGGGGCACACTTACCATGAGTCCCTTCTTCACTGCAAACTAGAAAGATATGTAAATTTGGGGGGGAAAAGCAGATAGAATCATAGAAAAAGTTAGGGTGGAAGGGATCTATAACACAATGTCGTCTAACACAATGGCATGGTCAAAATGGAGCTAACTTCTGTTAGATCATGTTGCCAAGAGCTTTGTCCTAAGACGCTATTCCTAGGAGCCTACTAGGGCAGGAACTTTTCCCACTTCTGGATCCACATTGTGAATATATTATTCTTTAGGTCTGAACTAAATTTTCCTTGTTGCAGCCTATGACTGCTGCCTCTCATCCTTTCAATGTGCACCTCTGCGAAGAGCCAGGCTCTGTCTACTCCACTAGGTGGTTGAAGACTGCTATTAGATGCCCTTGTAGCATCCTCTTCTCCTCAGCATTTTCTTCTATGACGTATGCCTCAGGCATCTAACTGCCATAGTGGCCCTCCCCCATACTCTAACCCATCCATCAATATCTCCCTTGTACTGGGGGAACACAAAAGCTAGAGGATTTTAACTGCTTGCTAACAGCAGATTGGCAGATATTTAAAAGGAATTGTTTAATTTATCATCATTTCCCATCGTTACGTTCTGAACTCAGCATGATCCATGGATAGATACACAAACCTAAACCATGCTTTCATACTCTGATGTGTTTCTGTAATCATACTCTGTAGTGATTTTTTGTGTTATGCATAAAATTTTCACTTTGGTCCTATAAAATAAATATATCTTTTCCTAGGAGCAAAGCAGCACAGAACTAAGAGGGGAGGGCCCTGGTTCATCCTTTCTCAATTTAGGGATCAAACAGAAGTACCCAAGCTAAAAGCAGAGCTGTTCTCAGCTGTGACTACAATTACTAGAAAAGAACAGCCACCTCTAAAAGGGGTGCACCCACCAACATCTGGCTCACACTCTGGAAATTCCTGTCTTTGTCACAGAAGAAAAATACAGTGAGCGTGTCCGAAGTTAGACACCTTTTCAAAAGACCAGGGATTTCTGAGAAGCACACATAGAAAATCTTATATTTTATAGTAAAATAACTGGTTTTGCTTGTTCATCTTCCTTTATTTAGTAAATGCATCTTTATACCTATATAAAACAAACAGCACAGGCTCCTACCCAGAAGACAAAAAAACCTGTTGTCTGTATTCTTCATCATTAGAACATGACACATACATGGATATGTATGGAAATAAAAGTTTCTCTAATCAGGCAAAATGCAACAAAATGGCCTCTTGAGATGCAGAGATCAGGTGCACAGAACTGGGCCAGAAAACTCACTAGACAGACTCAGAATTGGAGGGGAGGGATGCGGGAAAAGACACAGAGAGGTACATCTAAGTCTGGAACCTGAGAGAAGGAAACCACTGTCATATAAAAGATACTTTATTCAGGCATGTTCCCTTACAATTTGCAACTTATTCATGACTGAGTCATAAAGTAACCATGGTGAATTTAAAAAGAAAGGAGATACAAAGGGGAAGCCACACGTATCAAGGGCTCCCTATAAATGAGGTTGAACTGTATTGAGTATTTTAATAACAATGCAAAAAATACAGAAATTCATGTGTTGTATTAAGACATATTACAAAGTGTTAACCTGTGACGGTAGCTGAACAAGTGACAGTATGACCACAGTCCACTGAATGATTCTTTTATGATACTGAAAGCTCACTGCCTTTTGGTCAGAAACCAAAACGTCAGTAGAGCATGTAATATGATACAGGCCTTTGATTGCTGATCATTGCCAGATCATTGACTTGAAATTGCAGGCCCTGGCTACCCAGGCACTAAAATATTCTTCTGCCCACATCCACTTCAGCTCGACTGTTAACTTACAGACTCTCAAAATATATCATGGTCAATATGGAACCTTACAATTACTGCAAAGCTGAAACAGTATCTTGACCTCAAGAACTATTTAACAAAGGAAAGGCAATTCTAAAAAGAAATGTTTCTTCCTAAAGCATATTTTTCTTCCTTGTACTAACACCAATATTTTACAACATATTTTCATGGATTCAGAGGTCACTGATGGATGCCATTGCATACACAAACCAGTAACATTTGCCCTTTTATGTTAATAGATCATTAAGGCTAAAAAATATCCCATTTGCTAATGTAGTGGAATATCTCTCTCACATCATCGTCTAGGTACAATTCTATATAACTGACAGCAAAAAGCAAAAAAGAACATTTTTTTGGCTCTCTTTGCCTCAGTCATTATTACAGAGATAGGGGATTTAATCTGACCATGGTAGCAGGTGATTTATTATTTTGTTGCTGCAGAAACAGACAGCTGAAAAGGGGTTTTGAAATGGAAATTGTGACATTTACTGAGTAATAATCTCATACCGCCATTTACAGGAAGCAGGTGGTAGCTGTTTACCATTGCAGACAGATGGAAGTCCTGCAGTGGAGTTATTTTTTTTCTGTTAGATAAATTAGCTTAAATAATTCAAGTGTTTTTCCCCCCTGCATGATTAGGGCTTTGTGCAAATTTAAGTATTTAAAGACTGTTTTACTATCACGCAAAATGTTGCACAGCTCATATTATTTTTCCTTTTTGAGCCCCTGCAAACCAGATTTCGTTTTTATAAAGAATATAATAACTATTTAATATCCCCAAAGGAGGTGCTTCATGAGGGCAAGTAGCACCATGAAAAATTCCGCTCATGTTAATGTAGGAAAAAAAAAACATTTTCTAACCAAGCACAGTTCCATAGAGTTTTATCCTGAGTGCCACAGCCTATACATTGCAGTTAGGAGGATACACCAGTGATACCAGCCACAGATATACTCTCTTGTCTCAATCCTATGCTTAGCATTTTCATTGATTAATAATTTTAATCTCTCTTGTTTAAACAAGCAGTTTTCAAAACACAAATATAGTATCTCCAAAGTTGTCACACAGTTTCTAGCAGAACATCTCAAATCAGAGTAGGATTTTTAAAATTTTTTTCTTGATTCCTCATGGGATTCTTTTCCTTGAGGAAGGATAGGAATGAAAGAGGGACAGACTGAGAAAGTACAAAGCACTCCCTCATGAAGTTATACTATCACAAAAAAACAAAAAAAAAACAAAAAAAAAAAAAACCGATTAAAAATCTTTTGGTTTTGAGTTTAATAATTTTCAGTTTATCCACAATTCAAAAGTGGTATGGTCTACAAACTTCATCATGTATTAGTAAGCCATATTTCAACAAATTCTTAGAACAGTACCATTTATTATATTTGAAGTAAAAATACTGAACATATTTAAAATTCCACAGTGTTGAAGTTTTATGTGCATTTCCAGGAGCATTAAAATGCTTTGAGGTACTTGATGGTAATTATAAATACAGTGAAGCACTTAGTAGATTCTGTCTACTGTCTTCAGGCAATTGACAAACATCATCAAATTCTTGTCGTGCCTTCAGCAGACATTATTAATATGGGCAATTGCTTAACAATTATAATTGCCACAAGTATCGATCTTGTAAGCACTGTTACCATGAATTAAATCACTACCAAGAAACAGGTTGGTGAATTCTGTCAATAACTATTGCATGGGTAACAGCTGTGGATCCCATTGAAGTCAGTGGTAAATTCTTCCTGTTTTCTGTAGAAGCAGGATTTCACTCCAAGATCTTAAAAAAATCAGGTTGCAATCTTTACTAATTTCATCTCTGTTTTCTGAAGTTTGTAATAGTTATGATCCAAGGATTAATCTAAAATAGTAAATTTGATAGCTTTAAAAGATGGAAAACTGGAATTAAACATAGGAATAAGTACCTGTAACACCATGTAGACAAATATAAATCAGCTTTTTCAAAGCGGGTTGACCTTTCAGTGGGAGCTAATACCTGTTTCCCTTAAACCATTTAAAAACCCCAGCCTGAACAAGCAGAGAAATGATTTAGTATTGTAATTCAAATCCTCAAGCAGGTCTTTTACAGGCAGCTATAGATTAGATCTCTCTTTACTTGCCTATCTGAGGTTTAAATTGTTTGTAGAACTACTGTTTCTGAAGAGCAAAAAGAGGTCATCTGTACCTTTCTCTAAAGAACTGCAATAACTAAATTTTCATTCACCCCTCTCGTTATCTTGACATCAAAGTGTTAAGCTACCTAAGCAGTCATCTATCCTTAAAAAGCAACACATTATAAATTTAAAAATATTACCACATTTCCCTAGAAACTAGTGTTTATCTGCAAAGTTTTATAGATCTAATTGACTGTTTCACATCTTCGTATGTGTGTTAAAACTCCTGGTCTAGATCTTCGAAAGTATTCACCTTCCTAATTCTTATGGAAATCTAACTACTTGATACGGGTAGTATTTTCTGTTTAACAGAGAAAGTGACATATTTCAGCTTCTTCCTTCCCTTTTTTTCAGGATTTTTATCAAGTTTCTTTATTGTTGGATTTGACAGATCTCTATGAGTAGTTTAAGTACAGGTCTTTCAATACATTTTTAAAGGAAGAACATAAGTTTCTTGCTTTACTGTGACAGATAAAAGATACTGGCTACATTTCCAGATGTAGTTTTCCAAGACAGGTATTTATGCCCTTAGTATAATTCTTCCTCTTTGGTATATGGTCTACAGCGATTTTATACCTGTCCCAGGCATTCAACATCCTTCAAATACCCAAGCTGGATTTATATATCCCTCTAAACTTGCAAAAACCTAATCTTGCTCCCCATACACTTAAAAACAAAAAGTTCTCCTTCAACTTTTCTTCAGTCTAGCCTTTGGCTGAACATAACGTAGTTTAAAATACTACATTTTGAGGATAGAGTGACAGAGAGTATAACTGAGAGGCATTGCTGAAATAGATTCTTGGTGGCTTTGGGCCTACAGGAACTAATACTGAGATCAGGGAAGAAAAGATTAAATAATTAATGCTTACTCAGTGCATTCTGCCAGCACAATCTTTCCATGCAAGCCTCTGTATTTACTAGCTTTACAGTCTTTTAGAGAAAAAACAGTACTAACAGAAATATTTTACTTTTATCTGTCTGAGATATCTGGATGTCTGTGTAAAGTAACTGTCTCTTCACTCTAAGACTCTTCATTCTAAGTTTTCCTTGTTCTCCTAGCACACATTACACATCCTCAAGGTGATACATTTTTCTGGCTATTCATGGCAGCTTTATATTCTACAGCTAATTCTAATACCAACGAGTTGATCAGGCCAGGCAGTTTTCCAGGCAGTCAAATACATACTGAAAAGCCAAAATTTTATTTTAAGAAGTCTTTATTTGGCTGACTGTCCCATCTCTACTCTCATCTAAATTCTAGCACTGACTTTAATTTGATTTGGCCCTAGTTTGAGAGGGACTAAAGCTTGTATGTACAAATACAGCAGACATTAGAACACGAAAGCAAATACGCAAACTCTTCATGTTAAATCCAGGATGAAAACTAGACTAAGCCTTCTAGCTACTATTAGCATAAGTCTCTGGAACAAAAATTTTCTTTCTGGTAAGTTATAGTGTATCAGGGAAAGAAAATCTAATAATAGAGTTTCATCTTACACTTGATACAGTAATGAATCATTATGTGGTTGCCTCTCATAGCACAAGACTTAACTCACTGGTTCAAAAATCCAAATTTACAATACCACCCGTTGTTTTTATCGTAGAAGAAAGAACCAGTGAATTTGTTGTCCTATAAGTCTATGGGTTTCTTTTGCATTCAGCTCTTTAACAACTCTGCATCTTCAGAAATGCTCTCTACCATATATGTTGTGTCTCATGAGGGAAAACTTTCTGTCTCTTCCTGATCTCATGCATTTTATAAGTACATAGAAAAACAGAAAAGGTCATCGTGCAGTGCATGCTTTCAATTATGCAAGAGATTAGCACCATCTAATAATTTCAACACTTTTGCTATACAACATGTAATTTTATTTATAGGAACATACACAACCTATATAAAATATATTTTCTATACTGCTGAAAAAGTATTAAATAATACTTCTGCTAAAAATGCTATTTCAATTAGATCACAGAAGTGATTTCAGTAAGATCACAAAGGTGGTCTCATGTAGATCTTGCATCTATAAAAATATTAACTAAATCTTTTCAATATATACTACTCATAGTATAGCATATTATAGAACTACAGTATGATTGTATTGTAGTATTATCATACCCTCCTAGGATAAATGTAAAATCATTTCATGAGAAAAATTATGCAGGACAGTATAGTAAAAATAGAAAACTCTTAGTAACCTTTGTTAAGAAATTGCCTTTTGGTATTTAGCAGAGCAGGTACACATTTACAATCAACGCTGCAACTATATTCACCTCTTCCTTGTATATTTGATCCACACTGAATGGTGTAGAGTTACGGCCTCTCAGAGTTTCACTGATTGCCATTACAAGGAGCATTAATGATCATTATTGTTAACAATATCAGCCAAAAGCAGGGAGCAAATCAAGAATGAAGAATAACCTGAGAATAGTCAGTAGATGTCATTTTGCAGAGATGTACAGTTCATAGTCACCGAAGTACTTCGGAACTAATCTTTAAACAGATAAGTACTCAGCATGCTTAAAAATAATGGCATAATTAAACCCATTAATGAACTGTGAATTTCAGATTTCTCATAATCAGATAATTAAGTTTTTCATGTGCTTATTTTTTGAACACCAGAAAAATTATTTTCACCTGTATCTTAGTACTCAGTATTTGTTACCGTTCCAATAATAGGAGTAACATTTTAATCTGCTTCAATATCAGATAAGATCAGTCATTATAAATTAACATGTACAAGAACATAAGACAGAACACTTAGATAATAGAATATATATGTAAGGAACTATGCATAAAAAATCCGATTAAGAAAAATTAATTCCTATTAAAAAAATATTATTGTACTTTTGTATGTATGCTTCAGCAAAAGGGATATTTCATGTTCACAGAACATCATCATACGTTTTTGTGCTATTTCTCACAGAGATTGACAGAGTAACTACTTTTCCTTATCCTAAGCCTTATTTATAAATCCTCACCTTTTCATCCAGATACTCTACAATTACAGGACAAAAAGATAGTGTTTAGGGGCAGTCACAATCTAAATAATAAAATTTAATTTTAAGAGGTTGGAAGGATAATTAGGTAATACTATTGTTTTACATGGGTTTTTAGGTTGGATTCTTGTCCAATTTCCACCAACATGAATTTATAATGACCTTATCTATTTCACAGTGAATGTTCACTAATAGAAGTAGGAACAGAATCTGTGTGTTTATATTATATATCTTTGTAGCTGCAGATTAAATTTTAGTTTCCATTACAATTTCATCATAATTTGGTTTGGGGTTTTTTGTTACAAATTTTCATATCATTTCTACCAATTATTCATTTTAGCCAGTGTCCACAAGGCAGAAAAAGAACATTCAAAAACAAAGAATAAATATTTTATATCCTCAGAACTACTGTGATAATCCTTTATATTGGCTACCCTAGAAATTTGAAGGGTCAGAAGTTTAATTTAGTGCATTTTACCTCCTATTCAGTATACAGAAGCTTTTTGAAAATTACTACATACCTATATAGTAATTATGCACACTCTAGTTATTTTAAAAACCTTATTACTCCATCGGCTACCACAAACTAAATGCTCCCTGTTGCAACATCACACAGCACGTGTCTGTTGGAAGCCATCTGCAGTGATTTTTAAATTTGCTCAAGGCAGCTGATACTAATGTCATGCAGAATCCTATTAAAAAATGACCCTATCAGCCCATTCAAGTATCTCCACCAAAACAACTTATCTTCATATTTCCTTCCCACTTAACATTCCCAGCCTCAGCTAAAAATAAAGAACTACAGCTCTGGTATTTTAAAATCCTCATTGAATTAAAATAGTCCAACAATAACATTTTACTGAAGTCTATATAGGTAGTGGCCTGGATTTCATGCAGGTAAACAGCAAAAAAGCTCTGTAGTATTGTTCTAAGCCCAAGGAAACCAGGGATAGGTGACAACCTACTCCAAAACCAGCAATCCTTTGACACTACCACTGCAAGTTTAGGGATTTGTTTTCTATCACATCCATCAGAAATTAAGATTAACTCAATTTCTTAATCTCATAATAAAATATAAATTCTCAATATGTGGGCTGCAAAAGGTCACAAATTGAGCTTAAATTCTATTCTACCAGACCACAGGGAAAAGTATAAGTTCATTCAAGGAGGTAAAAAATTTGTTTACAGTCTTGTCAAGTATCAAAGCCATTACTTTTCTGTTGCATTTGTCTTTGGTGAGTGGGTTGGAGTTTTTGTTAACCTGGCCAAGTGACAACTCCAAGAGACACAGGATATCTCAAGAGTCATCAGCAAATTTTCTGTTCTCTGGGAGAAGATTTTTAAATGCCCTGTTGATTAATTACCAAGCTTAAAACTTATAAACCTTCAAAGGAAATCCTTGTCTGAATAGGGGGAAACTGAGAACCTAACAACAAATTTGCCCTTGATCAGTATCTATTTCAGAGAAGGGAAGTCGGAGGGTAACGTTTGTGAAAGAACTAGATTTTGGCTGACACAGTTATGTAAGCATACTATCAGCTTTTTAATTGAGTGAACCAGAAAAAGTCATCTGGTGCTAAATGAAACTAAAATTAGTTATTATGCATGGACTTCATTTATGATCATATACATCTTTCTGAATATAGTAATTTTCTTAAATCTTGCATTGTAGTATAATAAATTCATGTTGACTTTATTCAGCGGTTTGACTGTCATTACAAATTATTTCAAGGAAAGCTGCCAAAATCACAAGCACTCCATTCTTCAGAAAGTGTCAGTCTTGAGGGTGCTTAGCTACACAATGAGAGATGTGAGGACATTTAGAGTGTGAGTAGCCAGTGATCCTCAGGGCTGGGAGCTGGTATTGCAGGAAATTATTTTTGAAACATGCCCCAGGTAGAGGGATGATGTGTAGTAAAATAGTAAGGACAATGCCTGATCCCCAGGAATTCAAATTATAATTACTTTATGCTTTCTTGTTATCATGGATTTTCATTTACTCAACAGTGCAAAATATTTGGCTGCTTGGTGCTTATTGCCATATCTCTGTTAGCCATAAAACAAAAGACCAGACTAAAACAGGACAGCTGTAGTCATTTATGCATATTTCTATACGTGCTTGATCCAGCAGTAAATGCAAGCTCTCATTTGTTAATGGTGACCCTTTCTAAAGCGTTTCTCTCTGTGGTGCAGTGGCAAGTATTTCTGATACCAGCAGGACTTCTCAGAACGTGCTCCATTACCTTACTTGCTGTGCTGCTTCACCAATGAGGCTAAGCAAGTAAACAAACAGTACAACATTCTGTGTTTATTTTTACAATACAACATTCTGTTCGTATATTTACATTGACTGATAAAAAAGAAAATATATATCAGCAATAAAAATAAGGTGGGGCTGACAGTATCAGACAGGAGACACGGAGGGGGAAAATATTTTGATATTTTATAAGCATAAACAAGCCCCAGTCCTGAAAACTCTCAACTACATCCAGATTCATCCAATGTGACAGTTCATGCATATTCAGAGATTGTAGGAAATACAGTAAAGTAATACCAAAATGGAGGTCCCAGTTCCAACCCGCACCTTTCCATCAAAATGCATAAAGATCAACACAGACTCCTAAGGTTTAAATAAGCTATTTAATCAACTGTGAAGAATGAAAATTCAGTATTTGCCCTGATTTTCTATGTTGACCTTAGAAAAGACCACCTGGAAAATAAGACTTCTTCAGACTGTTTCAACCTACTTTGTTACAATTCACTTTTGGTCAAGCCAGATCAATTTTCTTTGCCAATTTTCTAGACTGTACTGTTTGCCTATGTAGCTGGTTAGGTCTCTTTAGACTATAGTTTAGAAATAACTTTTGTACTCTGTAGTGATCTGTTTCTTCTGGTTTATTTCTTAAAAGTACATATATGTTACTCTTGCAGCTATAACCATCACAGAGCAATGAACTGAACAATTTCAGTTCATTTACAAGATGTAATTATGCAACGGACTAGCAATGCAAGCAGTTGGTGCTTTCTCAATTGTTTTTAATTTTCTTTAAACAATATTTTTGAAGTTATAAATATATACATACCTCTTCACAAATGTTAAGAGCCAGTAAATTAATGATAATTTCAGACTACATTATGCTGTTCAGGCAAGGAATGAAAAATCGAAACCATCCTGATTAGGTAAATTTAATATCAATTTGTCTTCACTATCATTATAAACATTTAGTTAACATGCATAATAACAACATGCTAAAATAGAAATGTTGCTTTTTAAAATAAAGCCATGGTTTTCAGCATATTTTCCTCACAGCTGCTATCTTTCTGACTATGGTGCCCTCTAAGAACAAGCCATTATTACTGTGCAATAGACGGCAAGTTACCATTTCCTATATGAAGTGCAAATAAGCACTGAAGAATTGCAGACAGACATTCAACTATGCAGATCCATTAAATTTATCCTTTGCCTATTCTTTCACAGGTACCATTGTGCATTATACGAGTGTGATGCATACTAATACATCTAGGGTCTTAATAACACCCTCCTACTTCTCTAGAAGCACCTAGTCCATCCAGCAGGAATTCTTTGTCAAATTACCAATTGTAATTTAAATAGGAGTATAATATTGCTTTTGTATTTGAGAGTTGCTGAAGGAAAGCAAAAAAGAATGGAGAGCAGTTCATTCTTTAAGGCCACATAGTCTGAAAGGAATAAAGAAGTAAAAAGAAAAACAAAAAACAAAAAAAAAACCACTTGCAATTCTAGAGGGTTAATTTTTTTCTGGTAATTGCATATAGTTTAGAATATCAGCCAGAGAACATTCTCACACTTATACCTGGGAATCTAATTTAGGAGGTAGAAGCCAATGCTGCCTACACAGCAAGGGCAGAGTTAAAGTACTCAAGCACACAGTTTAGGCATTCTAACCATGCTCTGGATTTCCCATTTTATGTATTCTCCATATGGAAAGTCTGGTTTCTTAATGCAAACTTCTTAATTAGATACCTGAATTTAATCATTGTGAGTACTCTCCATGGCAACCAGATTTATGTTTGCCACTTTTCTAAGTAAAGCAAGGGTGCATCACAGAATGTTGTGATGGACCCTGAAACAATTGAGGTTTACAGTTACCTTTTGAGCTAACACCTAATTTTCATCGCCAGCACTGTTTACAATTTTCTCCACCATAACTCATCTGGTAACAATAAATGGTTTCAGTTTGGGTTTTTTGGGGTTGGGGAGGGGTGTGGGGTGTGTGTGTCTGACTTGTCATGGTTCTTTTTGAGATTCTGATCATTTCATAGACATTTGGATCTCAGCTTCTCATAACGACTTTGATATGTACCTGGTTCCCAAACACACTTTTGACTTAAATAAAACATCAAGATACAGTTATGAAAATGTATTGATCATATCATGAAGAAGTGGCAATGCTTTTCCAAAACCCAGGTGATTCTTAGTGCCATGAATGTTGTTTTTCATGGTATAGTCTTAAAGTCAAAAGAGCCCAAATTTCAGTAAGGAATTTGCAGTCAAAAGTGAGTTACTCAGGGGCTGTTCATGTGGGAATATGCATGAGGTGAATTCAAGACCAGCTGCATCTGGTGCAGACATTTTCTAACTCAAAGTGATTACTGAATTGAAGTTCAAACTTTTAGAGACTTGAAATAGAGCAACACCATTTCTATTTTCTAAGTCATAATAGGAGGACATAAATTTAAGTATCATATTAAAAATTTTCATGGGAAAACTGTTTTGCAAAGCAAGAGCTTATCATCCTGAGTCTGAGAGAACAGTACAAGACCAATCATGTTTCCCTGGACTTGAGGGAAACAGAGATCCTTATAAAGGTCAATGGCAGAATTTTAGCCTAAAGAAAAGAAGTAATACCTGATACAATACAGTATACATATATATAATGGGAACACCATGATTCTTCCATAGCTGAAACTAAAAGGAATGGCTGAGTTGCTTTGGTTTTGTTGGTTGTTTTTTTTTTTTTTTATTTAATAATGAGGTATTCATTATCTGTTACATTTCAAAATGATAGAATCTATAAGCAAATTATATGGACCCATTATGCTATCATCAGTCAAATTACATCTGACTGTTACTTTTGGATCTTTATTTGATTGGTTAGATGGTTTACTCTGTTCTAAAAATACTGTTCAGCTTTTAAAAGCACCTTTGGTTACTTAGAAGCACAATTCTAAGTGGCTTTTAATCTAATTAACACTCATCCAGAATCATTCTGATGAGAGCAAGGTAATAGTCCCAGGCCATTTCATCAGTCTTTCTTCTATGTATTAGTCTGTAACATGTATTAGTCTGTATGGAAACTTACAAAAAATGTCTGGTGAAATAAATGGAGAATGAGTTGGACTGAAAATTAATAAAGCTGGCACTAAATCACATAAATCCTTTCAAAGATACCACACATACACCCCATTGGCCCCCACTTAAAATTTTCTTCTTGTGAAAAATTAAAAAACAACACCACCAAAACACAGAAACACTCCCATTTTCACTGGAAATCAAGAGCTAGTTTTGCTTCATTTCTCAAAAAAGGCAGAACATAAACCAGGTTCTTCTATCAACAGCCAAATTAAAAACACCATCTCAGGGACCCTATTCACCACCTGTAAAAAGATGTGAGAGATCTGGGGATACTATACAACAGAGGGGGAGATCACTTTCTCATATAGTTTGTTGCACTGCAGAAGTGGTCTGAAGATTGTTTTCTACATGTGGACAGCCTCAAGCAGACCCTTTTTACGCTAATGTGTACTGAACTCATAATTGGACCTTAAGATTCTGGTCTGTGTAGCAGGATTTAGTCCCAGACAGCTTCACATGGGTTTTCCAACACCATGAAGGTGAATAAGCACTCTTCACTTATATACAAAAAGGTGATGGACTATGCACTATAACTCAGCTCCCAGGGTTTGAAAAGAGCATATTTCCTAGGCAAGTTATGAAAACTTGAGACAAAGGGTTTACAATATGAAAACTGCCAGAGTGGGGGCAATAGTAGCAGAGATGTTCCCAACAGGATCAGAAATGCACCTTATGATCCTCTGCCTTACGCCTTTCCCTTTCTTAAAACACAGGATTGAGTAATTACAGAAATTTTATATGAAAATCTGGCCCCTTTGAAAGTCTCATGTATTTACAATGTATGACAGAGTCAGGCAATAATAGTCAGAAATACACAGCCTCCATGCTTATAAATTAATTCAATATTTTCTACATATTAAATAATTACACAGAAAACATGATTCCACATTATATCTAGCCTTCTGAAGTGATATTAAATAGCTTCTGTCACACGCACATTATATTTCAAAGGCTCTAGATTCCTGTTTAAGCAAAAATTATATAAATATGATACATGATACATGTCTGCTTGTATAAGCCTGTAATTTTTAGCGAACAATATAATCATATTGCTATCTCATAATTCTATCACCATGAACAGAACTAATTTACAATTAGATTTATTTCTTTTTGAAATTCACAGTGATTGAGTGTCATCTACAAAATCAAAAGCACCATTTCTCCGCACATCCTAGAAAACCTCCATACTCAGTTAAAGCACCTGGCAGACTAGAATCTCTTTCATTTGCTTTATCTGGCATGTTCATTATAGTATTATACAGATACTGATCCTTTCTATTTCATTACTGAATGCTCCCCTGTGTTTTATATGCAGCACATACTATAAATCAACAAGAGCAAATGTACATAAAGACTGGGTGCATCCAAGCTTTCTTCTTTACCCCTAAGCACTCAGCAGCTTACTCCTTGATGAAGCATAGCAGAACATCTGTGGTGGCCTTCACTTAGATTTACTTTGCCAGATTTTCATTAAAAGAGTGACTCAATAAAAATGTTGCTTATCCTAATAAAGCCCTTTGGAGCTTAGCAAATTTGCATTTAATACTTTTTAATGTCATTACAGCATTAATAATCTGTGCCTAAAGAGCAATAAAACTTTACACTTTCCGGTTTATGAAAGAAGCTTCATAAACCCATGATTTTCTTGTGGCTCAGCTTTAACGCACCATAAATAGAGACACAAGCAGGAAAGCTGTATGACACCATGGTTTTGTATAAATTTATGGCTGAGTCTTCTACTAGGTATCTCTTGTTTCAGAGATTATATACAAAAATTAATAAAAATTGAGTTGTGAATAAACATACCAGGAAATAAATGGGACTGAGCTTCAGAAAATAAGACTTTACTGCATGAAGAATTTCTGCTTCCTTTGGCAGCCTAAAATTTTTCACCTTGGGGGCAGGAAAAAGACATTATGATGCCTGGAAACAAACCAAGAGAAATCCTTAGCTGAATCCTCCACTGATACATGTACTGCATTTTCTCCAAAAACTGTCTTAGGAAATGTTTTTCATTTTAGGCTACCTATGGGTTTTGAGAATATTACCTGTGAAAGACATTCCCAGTAACACCATTCTGAAACTATCCAATCATCATTAGAATTGCTGTAATGCCAATTTAAAGTCAGTGTATGTGGAAACAACCATAAAACTGAGATCTATTTAGTCTTTCAAAGCAATGAGGCTCCTGACTGATTAGAAAAACTGGTTCCAAGCAACAGAAAATTTCGGCCTAGCCATAGAGATCCAGGTTCTGCTTGTGATCCAGTAGTCTAAACAATAGTTAGGCTGGCTGGAATATCTGGACAATGAGCCTGAAAAAGTCAGACCAATACTTGGAAATTATAAAAAAGCAGAAAATGCAATAGAAGTACATTTCTTAACAGAAGCCATAAGAGACTTTATTATGACTTCAGAGACTCGTTCTCATTTGAATTCATGTAAATGTATGAAAACACTGGTGAATTGCTGAAGTCTTAATAATTTTCGCAAATCATTATTTCCCAAAGCTGTTAGAAAAATAATTTTTCACTGTTCTAGGAATAAGTGAAGATCCATAATGAAGCACTAAATGTATGCCAGACTGAGGATGAGCTATCTTATCTGACTCTAAAGACAAACTAGTCATTTCTTTTTGATTCATCCACCAGAACAGGAAAATAAAAATAAGTTATTATTTTCACTGTGGCACACACATACAGTACAGCCCTGATCCTTTGGTGAATGCAAAGTAAAACAAAGAAGAACAAAACTCAAAATGCATCTATGAAAGCATTTTCCAGTTAGTACTTACTGATGATCTAGAACCGCACATGTTCTGCTAAAGAACATGCCAACATTTCACATCTGCTTCAGTGTAACTAGTGTTACTCAAAACCTGTGCTTCTGAAAATGTTATTGCTTGACGCCTTGGCTTGTGACTCCTCAAAAAAGGACATAATGTTGAGAAAGTGGTGAGCACCTTCCTTCTATAAAGCCCATATCCTCAAAATACCTGAAAACATTTGAAATTCTACTTTCAAGATAGATAGCTGGTTTTAATAGTGTTGACTTAACACTTCATTATGCATGCTTTTTCAGGCATTCAGATGAAAGTAACAGGCTTATTTATGATTACTTTCTAATAGTAATTTACAATCAGCATCAGTAAATTTATTGGAAATCAGAGTGGTCTGTCTGTGATCATTTAATTGCACAGTATCATCATGCTCCATTTTCTTTCTACCTTTTCATCCACAAGATGTCTTTAGATTTTTAATGGGTCCATTTTTCTTCTCTATACTCAGTTCTACTCAGTTTCTATCTGATCTCCCTATACTCTCTACACTGTTTCATTTAATAAACTCATTTGCATAGGAAGATTATAAAGGATCTCAAAATGGGTGGAGAAAGTTTGTGCTAGTTAGTTTTGTGAGAAAGTGAGAGGATGATGATGGTAGACTAAAAAGAAATTTCACCCCTACCTCCCCTGCTTCCAGTCTAAGTCTAATTGCAGTTTTAGGGAGGGAAATGAAGGTGACCACTACTTTAGTACTGCAATACTAGCTTTTCAGAAAAAGGAGACAAAGAAAGGTTCTGTTGAAGGTCTGTGATGTTGGTCGCACAACAATTCGTAATACTCAAATTGTCAATATGTTAAGAACAGTCTGTTAGAGTCTTGGCAACAGAGCTGGCTTCTTTTTGTTCTGTTAGACTAAAATAAGAAGCTTAATTAATTTACAGCCTGTATTTACATTTGGTGTGTGACAACACATGTCCTCCCAGCTGGCATAATTTGGCACACATTTTTTAACATGGAAGCACATGGTATTTGGAAACCACCAACTCCCACAATACTGAATGCACTTTTTTATTTCCTGATTTGAACACTCATGCATTACAGTTAATGCTTATCAGCTTGCCACTTTATTTTTCAACTTGGTCATGCCTGAAATACCAAGGTCAACATGGACTGAGAAAAAGTGTCAGCAAGAAAACCTTTATAGTAGTGGCAATATATCCATGACCTCTGCTTATTTAGGACCAGAATCTAAAAAAATTAATTTAAAACACAATCATCTTGTAGGCATACACATTACAGGAGTGAATGTCCATTTTTCTTCCTCCCCTGAAGGATTTCTCTTGAGATAATACACAACTATGTCACAATTCTCTGTAACATAGAGTTAGTGTCAAAGACAAAACAGGCACAAGGCTTAGTTCATAATTTCATTCTTTTTTTTACAGCAGTATTGAAATTGTTGGGGGCAGATGTTTTAATCTCTTAAAAGTTAACATTTTACAGGATAGTAAAATGTTAGAGTCAGTCTTCACAGGAAATGCAATTGGAATAGAGGTCCGCATTCATTATGCTTGCTCTTTCTCCTGAAAATATTGTTCTGTGCTGAACTAAGATCTTACTTCAATGTTGTAGTGTGGAGGAGAATTCAATATTGAGGAAGCATTCAAGGTTTTGACATTCATGTTCATCCTACATTATGGTGAAAAGAGCTTCTCTGGAAGTGTTCACAAAAATTATTTTTTTATGAGTTTTCCACGTTTTGACTGAAAAATGAGTCTGTAATGCTCGGAACACTGGACTTGTACATATGAGACCGCCAACACTGAGCGGGCAAACACTGCTCTGGATAAGGCAAAGCACTGGCAAAGACAGAGCTAATTCAAGCCAGAAATGTAAATAACTGACAAAACAGATACCTTAAATTATTGTGCATTATGAACTCCTCTTGCTGAAAGGGAAACCTCAAATGCTTAGGAGTTCTGAGCAAATTCATTATCACAGTGAAAGTTCATTTATTTATTAATCACTAGGTCAAACACATCAAGAATCAAATTGGTAGAAAAATTACTGCCTTTATTATAAAGTTTTACAGTTAATCATAAGGAGCTATTTCATTAAAAATATGTACAAGTGGCCTAGATTTTACAAAACGGGGGGAACAAGAAATGTAGTGAACTCTATCAGCAGAATACGCAGATCTATGACAGCAAAGCTAACAAAGCCTCAGCTCGTGTCTTTCACATTTGGGTCTTTCCATGCAAAACATGCAGGTCTCCTCACTGGAGCTTTTCTTGTGATTGAGGGATGCTTACTGTCATGTTCTGGTACTCAATATTGCATTTGTCTCATTTACTTTGTAGGGCATCATTTTAGTTCTCTCTCTTTTACTCAGTACATTATTGTCATAATAACCTGATCAAATTTAAACTTCCAACTGTCTGTCAAATTTCTTTGCAATTAAGAAAATGGTTCAAAAGCTATTTGTGGCAAAAGAAAAAGACAGTGTCATCATACACATCTAATTCCTTAGGAAACCTAGATAAAAATAGCGCAGGAATGTTACAGGTTTTAATCAGCTTTCTGAAAAGAAACAGAATAAAAACTACCAATGTGATGAATTTATGATCGTTTTTAATTTATACTGTAAGAAAGTCAGCACTCTGATACCCCAGCCACCATCTCCATTTCCATTACTGAAAATAAAACTTTCCAGCCGATGATAAAAACAGACAAAGCTTGAATTTACTCTTTACACTATTCTCGAAATTCAGATATGACACTCTGAGAAGATGATAGAAGGACTTCAGAGGTGTAATGGACACCTTAAACCATTCATCAGGGTGAGGAAAGCTGGACAAACAGGTGTTGCAGTTTAAGACCAGGCTGACAGTGCAGAGATACCAAAACACTTTAATCACAGGTACATGCTGGTTTTTTAAATTGTGATGACATCTCCCTGCCCTGTAGAGGGAGAGAGGGCACAGAGTGGGTAAGTGCACTGGGGTCTCACCCCATGGCTCATCCCCCTCCTCTGGTCCCTTGGGCCATCCCTCACAAGTCCCTGGGGTCTCTCCCCCCGCCACCCCCACACAGGGGTCAGTTACAGGACCAGTAGAGGATACCCCATACTGTTGGGTCTGTTCAAATCCCCTCAGGGCCTGGCAATGGATGGTGATCATGTGGGCCTGCAAATGATGTCTGCAGCCTCCACAGCAGGTGACACAGGGCTGCCAGTTCCCGCTGAGCTTGCTGCTCTTATGGCCGTGGCTCTCCCCAGCCCACAGGGCTAAGGCCAATCCATCCTTTCAGACTGCTGCCAGCCAGTCCCCATTAAACCCCTCAGTTAATAAATTTAAATGGCTGCATTTCCTTTCAACATTGCAACAAAACTTAGCCTAAGGTTTGGCTGGGAGGGTGCTGAACTAATAAACTAATAGAACCTCTGCTGCTCCTTTTTTCTTTTTCTTTTTTTTTTTTGTATTGCTGTAGTATTCTTTTCTTACACCCTATTTGAAATATACCATTAATCAAGTTTATAGTGCATCATGTTCAGATTCATTAAAAAAAAATTCAGGCAAATCTTACAGCAGTCATTTTTAGTTCTGCTATTTCGGATGAAAAAGCCACTTGCTAAGCAACTTTTCTAATATAAATTTAACCCCACCCCCCAAAAAAACCTTCATATATATTCTAAATCGCTCCTACAGTCATCATATGAAGCTTCATAAATATATTCATATGGGATGGACTGCATTTAGCCCTGTGTTCTGGGGAGAGCCATGGCCATAAATATAATCATATTTAAGAGGCTGCAAGGTAGATATAAGGCCTTCCTCAGAACTTATTCTAAGAGTGGCCGTCTCTGTTCTTTTTGAAACAGAATAAAATCCTGCATAAAACCTTCTGTAATCTGTTGAAAGCAGGATCTCAGCATGGGAAAATGAACTCATTTGAGTTGATTAAATGTAGTTGAACAGATCATTTGCTTTTACTAGCAACAATAAACGAATGTTATAATTCTCATAATGTATATAATACAAGATAACATAATTTTTCTAGACAAAAGGCCCTTTGTCATAAAGCCTCCTTCCTATATACCATGATATTTCAAGTAAAAGTAATAAAAGCATTGTTACCAGAAAAGAGATATTTCCCTCGTGGTGTTTGCAGCTTTGTGTTGGAAGGGATTTTAGTGACCGTAAAAGATAAATACATTTGCCATTCAAGTGAAGCAATGAAGAAACTAGTGATAGAGTGGCAGTCTTCATTTAAGCAATGCATAGGCTTTGTTGGTAAAATTGCTAGCTCATCTCAATTTAATACCCAAATACCTGTTCATAAAAAAACAGACAACCAGATATGTATTCGGATTCTAAGAACAAGCAGCAGTATCACCTTTGGTTTCACCATTATATTCTCACTAGAGAAGAACACAGTATTCTAAGATACTTTTCAACAAGATCCTTTAAAGCTTCCATTTTCTGCTGTTGGACTCTGTAGTCCTTCTTTACTGCAAAGAGAAGCTAGGCTGTGTGCCAGACCTTGCTGATCAACAACACTCAATAGTGCTCTATCTTCAGCAGAAATGCCTTGAATACTCATTTTGGCTAATATAATTAAAGACACTTTCTTACTGTAAATGCAAAAGAAACTAGAGCAAAGCTTCATGCAAATAGATTAAACTTGTCTGCCTCACTTTCACACATCCACTCACATTCCATATGTTTTTACTCTTGCATGTTATTTTCTTATTAGTATTACAAATATCCAGTGCTAAACACAAAATCTATTTTGTCAAGAACTTGTTAGTGTTTTGATTACATATTCACCAAAAGATGCTCATCAAGTCTGACAGCAAGACAGAAAAGTGAGCCAAAGACAGATGACATGCTATGTTCTTACTCCTGTCTTAAGTTGAAGAAACACTATTGAATTTAATACGACAATACAGATGTAAAAACAGTGGAACATATAAGAGAATTAGATCCGGTAGTTCCCATTTAAAAGTATAAACAAATAGAAGTAAGACTCCACATTTCCTTTTAATACTCATCCAAAAACGAAAAGTTCTGTCTTGCAAAACATCACAGAAATTCATTTTGAGGTCTACCTTTATCTCATTATACAATTACTTTTTTTCTAAGCTCTGCAGCAATGATGATAATTTAATTCTGCACACTTTCTGGAGGGGGTATTTTCTGAAGGAAAGGCTTACTACTAACTAAGCTTAACATGCAGAGAATGAGCTCCGTGCCTCAAGAAACTACTACTACCAGTGACGGATAGGTTTGAAATATTCATGAGAAAACTTAAGCCAGAGGTGTTTCTCTTACATATTATTAGTTTAAGCTGTAAAACCTTTCAATATTTATTGCAGAAAGAGCCAACAGTTCCCCTTCTTCTTTTCCTTCAAACACACTCTCTTTAAATGCAGAAGTGGAAGTTGACAAGCTCAGGAGGTCATTTCATCCACTGCATAATTGGGGCGTTCAGCATACCAGTCTGAACAACTGGCCTTTTCCTGAAAGCAGACAATCCTGAAACAGCATACTACCAAAATGGTTTTAGGTTCATTTATGGTTTTCCACATGCCACAGAAATTACAAACTTGGAAAAATTAATGTTGTTCCACCAGAGTTCAATCTGCATTTTCCATTACAGATATACTGCGATCTAATACCACTTATTAGTTTTCACCATTATAGACTGTTTTCATTTAATCACCTCTTTATTCTAAATGCATTAGCACCATCCCATATCTTTAACTTATAGCTGCTAATGAAAAATGTATAATGCAGATTTCTGTCACCTTTTTCTGTTCATCCATTGTCTATGAAACAAAGCCTAGCTTATCTGAACTGTCATAAACCTTTCCATTTTTTTCTGAAATAA
The DNA here is from genome assembly GCF_023634155.1 of Falco peregrinus. Classification (NCBI taxonomy): domain Eukaryota; kingdom Metazoa; phylum Chordata; class Aves; order Falconiformes; family Falconidae; genus Falco; species Falco peregrinus. The sequence goes on from NC_073724.1 coordinate 19,216,020, forward strand.
GTTTTATAGAATTACTATTTCATCCCATAGACCTTGATCCTACAATTCAATATTAGTGACAGTGTCACGAGCCAACATACCCCATCAAAGTCAGTAAGACTGTGGTTTCATTATCCCATGCAAGCACCCTTATTGTAGGAGATGGTCTGGTGGATGCAAGCTATGGATCACAGGTATCAGCCTGACTCAATTTCTGCATTTCACTGTGTTTGAACATTTTAACTCATGGGCCAATTGTTTCTGCTTCCTAAAAGACTACCAAGAATGACCAAAATATCCATGCAAATGGTTTCTGCATAAGCACTCACATGAAACTGCAAGAAGGCTTGGGAGATTTTTGCACTCCACTGTTAACTGAGGGACTGAATTCACCTGAATGAATTTATGTTCATTTGTGGAAGTGAATATAAAATAAAGGTGAATATCACTGAACACAATTCAGCACTTAACTGATTGAATATTTGTGGATACTTTAAAATAGTACTTTTTACTACCCCTTCTGCATAAAAATGCAGTATTATCAGAGAGACTTTCTGTCATAATAGTGAATTAAATTCTCTCTAGGGTTAACATGAGAAAGAAATACAGGTGGTAGATTCCTCATCTTTTCCCTGTTTCATCTCCAATATGCTCATTTTTCCTAATAAAATATCACATAATAAAGAAAAATATGTTTAACACCTAAATTGTCAGAAATTACATCTCAGAATTAATATCCTCTGAATTAAAGGTAACATTTAATACCTCTTGGAGCTATGGTTTCAGCCTGTCTGCAGATGTGCTGACCCAGCTCATATTTTGAAGCAAGCTTTTGTCTACAGACGGGCTATTGCTCTTTTCCTTTTCTTTCCCTGTCTCCTTTTTAAACACAAGCTGGTGCTCTACAAAATTTGAAAGGTTACTAAGTAATGTCCATGCAAAACACACTCCCCTCAAAGGAATGTGGAAATCACTATAGAAATCTGAAGTCACAGTGTTCATCTAGTACCAAGAAAAAAGTAATAGTATTAGAATAAAACAGTTACTGGCAGTAACTAGTGAAATCTTTTCTACAGTTTTCATCCACCTGGTGCTAAAAAGGTTTGAAAATGTTTTGGAAAACGTATGAGCTAAGCTGACCATATACCAATAACCATGGAGAAAATCTTCAATGAAGATGAAGATGAATAGTAGGGTGGGTGTGGTGTTTTCAGAGAAAAGCATTGCTTAATAAAAGTACACAGGTAAAAGTCAACACACACTGATGTTGCTCTGGTCAACACAACAGCAATAAAATAGGCATTTGCTTCAACATAATACAAATTCGACAGGAGGACTATATCTGTGGAATATTGAAATACTGCAATCTGGCTGACAGAGTGGGGACATTTCTATTAAAATACAGCATTATGGAAGTCATAATGCTATTCTGAAGCATACAGTGCTTGAAATATAGCATATTTTCTTTTAATGTCATTGCCTATGTGGTTCTTTTAATGCAATTGATGGAAGTTCATTTCCAGCTTCAAATACTTAACCAGAAGTTTTTAAAATTTGAATCTCCAGTCAAACAAGTTAATTTCTTCAGCTTCCTTTCCTCACAGAGGAATTTCCTGAAGCACCAATGTTCTGCTGTGATGGCATATTTTACAGTATTGTTAGGTGTTTAAAAGTGTTTGCCTGCCATGCTTGTGGATGTAGAGATTATCATCTAAAAAATCTCAGAGCATCACATCTTTGAAGTTCAGATTTAATCAAGGATAACTGCCATTCTACTACTTCCCCTAGTGATGGATGTAATGCAGCTAAGAACACATGATGCTATTAATCAATAGTTTTAGTCATGAGAATCAAAAATACATAGGTTTTTTTCTACTTCCAATCTGAGTGCTTGGCTGAAAGAGCCTCTCCACAACTGCAACAGGAAGTTCAGTAAATCTTTTGGAGATATGCTGAACCAGAAGGCTACACATCATACATAAATCCATATTACCTCATTTCCAAGAGAAAAATCACAGTTCTTTAGAAATTACTTGTTATTTGTGAAATACACAGGTACAATCTTTTCTTATATCTGAAGACTAATTTCATTTCTTCTTTCCTGAACACACAATTTTGCTGATTTTCCGAAGTTAAATTTTCAGATTTCTGGTGTTTATTTGAACATTTCTACCAGAAACATAATCAAAATAATATTAACAAAAGGTGCATTAGATAATGTACACATATATTTTACCATAAGTGTATGTAATACAATTTCTATAATTCTCTGTTCTTTTCTTATATTAAAACTTGTTTGCATATTTTCAATCTCATGCTATCCTATTAATTATAGACAACCATATGTATGTCATATATATTATGATTATTCTATATATATTCTAGATCTGAGACAAGCAAAGTTGAAAAGTTGTTTACTTCTACCACCATAATGTTGCACAGCATGGAAGGAGAAGGACCTGGGAGTTCTGGTGGACAGCAGGTTGCCCATGAGCCAGCAGTGTGCCCTTGTGGCCAAGAAGGTCAATGGGATCCTGGGGTGCATTAGGAAAAGCATGGCCAGCAGGTCGAGGGAGGTGATCCTCCCCCTCTATTCTGCCCTGGTTAGGCTGCATCTGGAGTGCTGTGTCCAGTGCTGGGCTCCCCAGTTCAAGAGAGACAGGGAACTACTGGAGGGAGTCCAGGGCAGGACTACAAAGATGTCTGGGGGACTGGAGCATCTCCCTTATGAGGAAAGGCTGATAACTGTGGGGCCTTTAGCCTGCAGAAGAGAAGACAGAGGGGATCTTATCAATGTGTATAAGTATCTTAAGAGCGAGTGTCAAGAGGCTGGGGCCAGGCTCTTTTCAGTAGTGTCCAGTGACAGGACAAAGGGCAATGGGCACAAACGGCAACACCAGAAGTTCCACCTGAATATGAAGAAAAACTCTGAGGGTGACAGAGCAGTGAAACAGGCTACCCATAGAGGTTGTGGAGTTTCCTTCTCTGGAGACATTCAAAACCCACCTGGACGTGACTCTATGTAACCTGCTCCAGAAGAACCTCCTTTAGAAGGGATTGGCCTGGATGTTCTCCAGAGGTCACTTCCAACCCTGGCCATTCTTTGATTCTGTGTATGTTATCTTTAGAAGCAGCCACTCTTGCCCAGAAAACATAAAAACCACAAAATAAAACAGAAAACTGGTACCCATGGACTGCTGAACTGTCTAGTTTCTTTTACTTCCCCTGTAAAGACACTAATTACACCTCTCTGGGTCAGAGAAGAGATGAACTCTGGAGCTTGAATGGGAAGCCATATCTGGTAAAAATATCTCCCAATTAACCTTCAAGGAGCTACCCAGTCTCAACAGAACCCTACATAGGTAAGTGTCTACAAAGCATTTTCCTGGAACACAGCAAAATCCAGATACTAAATTCCTCAAGAAATACTTGTACCTACTTCATTTGTTCAAGTGCTGGCAACTTTATTGATTTTGATGCAAGCCAACCATCTCAAACATGCATCATTTGCATTTTGTGTGACACCTGACGCTGTAGAAAAGGCTGTGAATACAGCAGTTTGTATCAGTGGGAAATACTACAGAAGATCAGTCAGATTAAACCCGATAATAAATTTTCACAATAACAATTCTGTATGTGCAAGTAATACTCTAACACTAAACTTTAAATCTTTGTAACTGCCTAGTGTAACTCAGATATGGTTAGGTCACAGCAACATGCACAATCTTGTCCTCTGAAAGCTAGACATTCTCAAAGATAAGCATCCAAACAATGCAGATTGCTAAAATTACAAATAATTTCAGAAGTGTGATTAAAAATGTGATTTACTTGCAAGTCTGTGATGCCCAGATACTATTGACTTTCAAGCCTTATTACTTCAATGTTTTTAATATAAAAAGTTACAGTTGTCCACACAATAGCAATGAAATAGCCCCATACAAGAATCAAGCAAGTGGTTCCATTAATTGCTAGCTTTATGTCCTTTGCATTTCCCTACCTTTATGGTCTTTGTCCACTAAGCTTTCCATCTCCCTGTTTATGAGATCAGCATATGGCCATTTGCTCTGTGAAATCTAGGAAAAGAAAAGAGATGTTGCAATTGCATGTAACTATGGGCATGACTGAACTGGCCAGACTGCTACAGCCAAAGAATACACCTCAACTAAGCTCTTCCCCTGCCTTTCCCTCAGCAAGGATGTTAATTTAGATCTCTCAGCTATCATTCAGCTGCTGATAAAGCAGGGAGAAAAGTAATTACCTCTAGTACCTTCCCCCACCCACTTTAAAACTGACCAATAGATTAAGAAGTTATTGAGGGAAAGAGAAAGCAGACATGAAGATAGTAATTTAGTGTGTCTCATTTCCTTCGCTGCCAAGAAAAACAGACTATAAATAAGATAATGGAATGTGTATTAAGATACCAGAGCCTGATCTTGCAAGCATACAATTGGCATCTTTTCACTTAATTGTAATTACTTACATGAAAAAAAGTGACATTCCTAAATTACCATTGGAAGAACTAGAGGTTCATTATCCAGCATTTTAGAATACAGTACCATTAGAGAAATGGGATTGGCTTAAACTCTTCAACCTTATATCACATAAACTGTATCACATGAGTGGCAGAAATATTAAAATTCAGAAAGGATGTGAATTCCCAGAATTTTTGTTCCTGCAATTCCAAACATAATGTTGTTATAAACTACTGCTAATCCAACATTTTTGTATCCCAGTGAAAACATGACCATAGAAACAGTGACCATTCCCCTGTAAATTTCCATTCTCAAATGGTTGTTATATATATACTTTATTTTTATACAAAATGACTGACTGCTAATAACAATGAAATGAATGTATGATATAGAAACATTTTGCGGGCCAGAAATCTATCTTATTTTAGTTGGAAGCTTTTCATACTACGTGTAACCAAGGAAACAGAATAAACTCTGTCTATGTTTTAATCATCTGAAGATGTCCTTGAAGAAATGAGTTAGATAACTCTGAATAACACATGTGTAACATACACTATTGATGAAGATACTATACATCTGTGATATCTATCACAGATAGATAAACTCTTATCCTTTTAAGAGGAATGCATAAGAATCTGGAAGTGCATAATTTGCATGTGATACAACTCCCAGGCTTTCAAAAAGCAATGAAGATTGCCTTCTGCTGAACATACCCAAAAGGATGGGATATTTTATTTCTCACTGATTTATGTCATTGTCAAGATGTAAATATAGAGCATGATAACACATGAGTTCCAAATCCTGTGGAGGCTAAAAGAACTTTCCCTGCTTGCATAGAAACCCTAATTTCTTTAACATCCGAATAGTATGCAGTAGAGTTCAGCTCTACCATGTGGGTGATTTCTCAAAACCTACATTACAAGCAAAAGACCTATCTGGGATGGGAGCCTTTGGGAGAAAAACAATAATAATTTGTATCAATTTTTAAAACATTCTTCTGTTACAGGGAGAAAAAAATGCACAAATTCAAAACACCATCATTTCTCTGGTCATAGTCCAACATTTCCCTTTAATCTTCCTCCCAGCTTCCTTCACTGCAAAATGACAAAGAAATAAATCCACAAATACACACCTATCTTCTTCTGAAAGTAATTTCTTATTTGCATATTCCCTATTTAAGCAGCCTTTCTAAAGGCTTTGTGATGGAAAAACTGTATGTATGTAGGTATTTATATAGTTTTATTTTTACTACCCACTCAGCTATTTTATTCACATTTTCACATCTCCCACCAAACAGGAGAGAATTTCCTATCAAATAAATTGTAGTGGAAAATAAATGCCCATGTCTCTTTTTTTTACTCTTATAATGTAAAAAGGCAGCTGAAAACTGGTATTTCCAAAGGGTAAAATGAAGCACATGTTTTCCTCCACTGAATCTTGTCAGATTCTTCTCGTGCAATATGTTACGAACAAGCTGACTTTAAAGGCTGTGGGAGCTTTGCATAGTGTTATGTATTAACGCGAATCAAGTCCTAAATTTGTTTCAAGGGTTTTTTTATTCTTTGTTTCATAGATGACCAGAAAAATAAGATATGCCTCTTTGCTTTTCTGGATTTCTCCCAAAAGCTACCTGAATAAAAGTATGCAGGCTAGAATATTCTGTTGGCATTCAGAATGTGAACTCTTGGAGCACACACAGCCAGCTTAAGACTGTAACTTTGATGTGTGATGCCTCTCTAGTCTAGCTTCTTGTTCATCCATACCACCCATATCCTATAAAACTACTATGTGGTGCTGCATGATTTGCTCTGCCCTATTTATGCTATTGCCCACTGCTGCCTCACAGCTTTTACAGTTTTTCCCAGAGCTTTCCCAAGGCCGGTCTGAACTACAAAGGAGAATGTAACCTGCCTGATTTAGTAAGAAGGCAATGGAGGCCAAGGTGTATTACCATCCCTGGTTCTAGGAACAAGTTCAAGGTCACAAACAGAAAGGAAGAAGGCAGAACTCTTCTTGGCGTGTGGGCATGTGGAGATGACTGGGAGCTAAGGCTCCTCTGCCCCAGACAGTCAGAGATACAATTTTCAAGAACAATATACCTTATTTCTGGCAAGACATGAAAAATATCTTTCTTGTCCAGAAAAATATATTCTTTTCTTCACTCACACAGCATGATTCAGCCCTTCCTGAACAGCTCTCCTTTGCCCTCAGCACAGCTATCTAGATGCCACCAGAACTGCTGAGGAGAGAGGACTTTACAAAATACCTATGCCTAGTCTCCTCTAGCACACTCAAGGCTGTTGCAGCAGGTGTCCAGAACCTGAACTCCAAGGCCTTCCAGGCCCGTCCTCTGCTGTGCATGGTCTTTTTCTAAAAAGTCCACCTCTCATGTAAATCCATGCTGAATGCAATAAAAAAAAAAAATGTTTCATTTGTTCAGAAATGTTCACACTGTCTGAGTTCCAGCAATTCCACATAGGAAGAATATTTGTCAGGAACAGCTTCAGTGGACCAAAAGTAATAATTCTCTCCTGACTATATTACAACCGATCCCTTGGGGTCATTCTTTTGGAAGAGTGAAACAGCTTTTGTGAATTATGTTAGCTGAAAATAATTTTATTTATGCATTGCTACACAAAGGCAAGGCTGCCAGGGAGGAAGTAAGAAGGGCAGCCTTGTTCAGCCTGGTCTTCATTAAACATCATTTTGTCACTAAGTAAACACAGTTCCTTTTTCTCTTTGCATGTTCACATAGCTTGGCTGTGGTCAGCACCAGACATATCTTGGAAAGGTATGATTTGTGTTGGCAAGAGGGTGGCAAAGCTGACAGAAAGCACAGTTGGTGTATACACCAGCTGCTGAAGGACAAAATGGCATCTGCTGCGCATATTAGGCCTGCACCACACTACCTCTGTGCTTGGTGATGGCCTCCCAGGCTCTAAACAGATGGTTGCTATGCAGATTCTGGACATCTATCAACCCTGGTCTTGGAACACAGCCAGGAATATCAGAGCAGGAATCCTAGGTGGGCAACCAGACTTTTCTGTGAAAGGTATTAAGCCAGAGGCTTGCAGATGCTGTAGCAGATTTCTCCTTTTCACTGTGGTGGTAAAGCCGTTTCTTATTTCAGTTCTCATCTTCCTTCAGGGAGAGTTTGACACAGAGGAATCTCTGCAAGGCACAAGGGCCATCCCCTCTAGCAGGTACCTATTTCTAGTGTGGTTACACTAAAGGAGTAAGGTCTCCCAAAAAGTCCTTTTAGGAGTTGTGCTGTGTGTGCAGCCTCTAGGAAATGTTGTGAGAGTAGCTGCACATCCTTGGAAAATGCATGTTGTTAGGCAGAGCATGTGCTGGAGGATACAATATGGGTTGGTGGCTTTGATATGCAGTAACTTGTGCAATCTTCCTTGGAGTATCCTGGACCCAGATCAATTCAGCAGATATGTATATCCTCAGGGAATCAGCCTCCAGGGCTTGGATAGGCACATTCCTATAGGATAGATACACAGACAGTGAAATTACAATGTTATCTGTGAAAAGAGAGAAATAATGTAACCTTTGTGCAAAACTATGATTTTACCAACAGTATTTAGTTCAAAAAAGCATGACAAAAAGTGAGAGGATTGATCTCTGAAAAAGTTCAACACCTCAGCTCTGCTCCAAAGAAAACTCATCAGGCTCCCCACAGAATCCTCCAGGAAATATAACCATTCTGAAGTTCATATTATTACTACTTTTAAAGTTAAAAAGCAAATTAAGGTATCAAGGTCTTTCTTGAGGAAGGAAAGGTGAAGGCAAAGGGTAAGGCAGTTCCTGTTCATTTACAGTAAGATGAAAAAGATCTATATAGACCTGACTTTTCTCAAGTTTTGGAGTAGCTGTTTAGTTTCTCTCAGTCAGATAAACACAGAATGTTCAAGGGGAAGTCTCCAGTATTTCATTTGGAGAAAATTTGGTTTACAACAATGGAGAGAAAAGCTAGTCAGAAATGGCTGGAAAAGGTTTTGTGCCTTAAGCACATGCGCTTTTACAGACCTGCTAGACTGTAAGCCCCTTCACAACAGCTTCTCTCCTTAACCCTCGGACCAGGTGGGATTGTGCTGTTGAGGCAATAAAATGGCAAAACTGCACAGAGCAGCTCTTTGAACAATAGAATCTCCATTTAACAGATATACTGCTCCAAATATTTGCCAGAATAACAGAAAGGAAAATGGAAAATCATTGTGAAAAATGTGCCTATCCTGCTAAAAGACTTTTAGTCAATGATTACCTTAAGTCGCTTGGACAAAAGCAAAGTGAGCATTTTAACATGGCACCTTCTTAATTTGGATCCCTGAGAACATTCAGGAAAGTACAAAGAAAATGAGGATTTATTCTGACAACAGCCGATTTCCCCTGTAATTTAAAATACACAGAAGGTACCATTCCCTTGCCAATGCAACCTCCTTTATCCCTTACTGGAGACAAGCAGCTACATTCCCCCGTTAAGTCAGAATAAACGTCATTTCTTCCAAAGAACCATAGACCCCTGCCAATGGGGAAAAGAGGTCTCAGGACAACACAATTGCAGTGTTGCAACCTGATTTTACCCCTCATTTAGAGGCAGTAACCTATATTTTAGGAGTAAAATATAAAAATTAAAAATTAAAGTGTTTTTAAATGCTCTGCATTATTGCACTTAAGAGCTTAACTCAGGAATTTCCATGCATGATCATACAGCCAAAGACATAATAAGTATGCACTATTTTTGTCACAGTATGCACACTACATTCCATGCACAGGCCAATTCACAATATGCTTCATCTTTTAATTAACAGCTGTCATCATCTGTCAGTTTCCAGAGGAACATGCCATATCTTTATACGAGAAAAAAGTACAAGAGAAACATAATGGTAGCTAGAGACACTCACTAGAAGAAAACGAGATTTTAGTACAAATCATTTACACAGAACAAAAGAATTTTTACAGCTTGCTCTCCCTGCATTAGTTTCATGTCAGACCATCTATTAACATAGTGAAAAGGGCCACTCAGCAATGTCATACTCAAAAACACGTAACTTAAAAACAGGTAACTACAGCAAACAGAGCTTTGTTCTGCATTGGTAGTTTACACTTATTTCTACAAGTAGTCAATTGTATTGGGTGGCTAGGGGAGTTGATATGCTAGCAAGAGTTATGTCTTCTCTTATCTGTCAACCCTACACCTTCATATTAAAAATCTAGGTGCCATGTGATGATAAAATAGCCCTTTACCACTGAGTTTGTAACCCTACATTCAATTGCTCTTCTCTTTCTCACCATAGTTTATTTTATGAAATAAAATTATGATCTCTTTCAAGTTTTTCATCTTCTCTTCTGGAATAATCTAGTTTTCCTACTGTATTTGTTCTTAATATCAACAACCACTTGTCTCTCCTAGAGCCTTCTCATTACTGGTACATGCAATCCTGAAATCTGTCTTCCTACAGTCAAAGGTTTTGTACCTACCTGTGGAAACAAGCACCTAAAATGTGGCATTCAGCTCAGGTTCAATATGACCAATGTAATCCAGTTTGTTTTGAGCCAAGTGCTATTGTTACCAGTAAAGAACTGGCTCATTCATGCTGAGTTTACACATAAACCTGAATCCAAACTGGCTTAAAGCATTGTCATTTCTTCTGCTTGTCATAGCCCAGCACTAAATCTTTTATATCTTCTACTCCCACACTAGAATGAAAGACAAGGTGAGTTACAACAGACATGCACTATTAAAAGCTGTTTCTGCATGTCTCAGCCTGTTTGTTCCTCATTAAGAGTGAAAGAAAAGAAGTTTTTCTGCTCTCTGAATCAGCACTGAGACTGACCTTTTCTTGCTGATTTTAGAGTTAATGGGTAAAAAAAATGTGAGGGAGGGAGGAGGGAAGGGCAGGAGGGCAGGTTCACTGCATTGCACCTGCTCAGAGGGCCAGCTGCCTATGATCCTGGGTCCAGCTCTGATACAGCCCAGCTGTGAGACTTCAGCCCAAGCTTCTGATGAAATTGCCCAAGACATGAGAAAATCTGTATAGCAAAGCCATCCAAGATAAGAAATATAAAATTGCAGAGGTATGACTGCTGAGATGAAGATAAGTAGTAGCTCAAAGATTCAAGGAGAAAGACACCAACATGAGAGGTATATGACCCTAAAGGGAAAAACGGGGAACTGACAGCAACTCGGTAACCTTGAGGATGAACTCGTTCCAGAGAGCAGTAGAAGACTATTCCTCCCCACCTGACTAAAAGCTGCCCAGCTGCCTTGTCAGCAGGGATGTTTCAGCTTCCTAATCAGGAGTGGTAAGCATACTAATATTTAGCATAGTTGCTCTTTGGTTATTACTGTTTACTATGTCTACATCAGGAAGTTGTGTTACACTTTTAAGATTTGTATAATCTACTAGGAGAGTCTCTAAACACAGTAAAAGTGATCCAGATAGGAAGTGTAGCATTAACTTGGACAACTTTGTCCTTTATTTGTTTACAAGTTCACAGATATTTATCCTGTCTTTTTTGGCTGCAGAGGGATGAGATCAGTCAGAAACAGGTAATAGGTTGACAGCTCAATATTCTGCATGAGTGCCAGCTGATAAACTAAAATCTGTATGACTGCAGATGCAACAGCAGCAAGTCTTACCTAATAAACTGAGGTACAGAGTTCACAGACTAGGATTTAGGAAACAGTGAACATATTAAAATAAAATAATAATAAAAAAAGGAATTAATAGCCAACAAGAAGAAATTCTTAACAATGGCTGCTAATGAAAACCATACTCTTAACCTCTCACTCATCTGTCACAGTTCATTCAGCCACCAATTCTTCTTCCAGCACGTAACCACAGTGGAGTAATGCAGGTGTCCATCCTGGGACCTGTCCTGTTTTAAATCTTTATCAAGTGGCCTGGATGAGACAGTAGAATGCACTTACAGCAAGTGTACAGATGACCCAAACCAGAGGGGTTCATACATTATAGGGAGGACAATCATTCGGAGGGGCTTAGATAGGTTGAAGGAATTGATCAACAAAAAATTGATATTTTTTTTGAGACTTTTTGTATTTCAAAGCTTGCAAACCCACATAAAATCAAAATCTGTAAAGCCTCTATAGAAGGCATAGAACTGTAATCTCTCAGACCTAAAATGGAAACCGGGGAGCCCACAGTTGCCTGGAAGCTGTGAGTTTGGGAGTACTTCCAGGAAACAGGAAAAGAAGCAGTTTGTGATAAAAAGCAAAACCAGGAAGAAACACATGCACTCACAAGGCTATGCTTGCAATTTGTTTGTGCTATCATAATTTGATGAAGGGGGAAATGAAACAATCCATGTCAAGTAGAACATGAGGACAAATCATCAATTTAATATCAACCTTCTCAGAGCCTACACTAGCACTGAACAAAGCTCATTTGTATTGATGTCCAGTGGTCTTCACTGTGATTTAAAGTTGTCCATTACACTATGCCTCAACTTTACCATTTCATCTCCTTGGTTTTTTTCCACCTGCATATATAATGTTATTTTAGGTTCCTCCTCCAAGTCACTCCCCATCCACATTGGAAACCTTTACAAAGACCTGCATTTTCTTTTAGAGAAATATGTACAACAAAATATATAACTCAACATGAAGTTTTTCCTATGCTCCCAGCTAAATCCTATCTCCTGGAACCTGATAATACAAAAATATACCTCCTGAATGATCAACTTAAATTTGTGACATGTAATAGTGTAACTGGGTGCAATAGGATTATCCATAGTGTTTCAAAGCACAAAGACTTGAAGAGAAAAAATTATGTTGTTGTTTCTTGATACCTACAGTGGAACCTACAGCTTTTATCAGAAAAGGTAATTTTATATTTGTTTTTTCTAAATTAATTCTCTTAAGTACTTAGCATTCTGGAGGAACCTCTGAAAATTCAGCACATCAGTCTCTTCCACTGAAATATCAAAAACCTTCACATTCATCTACTATTTCTAAAGGTCTTTGGTTTTTGAGGTAAATAAAATGGTACATAAATATTTCCATCAGTTATGTACTTTAAAAAAATGACAGAAGGAACTTAGTAAAAATCCTTCATATTTCATCATCAATTGCTGATACAATAGTCACTAATCCTTCAATTTTTTATATCTATTTTTAACAGTGAATGCTTACAGTCACTGGATCCATAACCTCATGAAAGCCACTGACAAGCTCCTGGTTGATTATATAATTAAGTGCATATGCAGGATCAGAGCTTTATCTTCAGAGACAGCCATTTCTTTCAGAAATGTCAATAACTTGTCCATTTACTTCACATTTTATTTTTAAGACTGTATTTTTCAGTTTCTTATTTCTAAACTAAATTCATGGCCCCTTCTGGCTGATGGCTTAGATTCTGCACATCTTATTATTCTGCTCCTCCTCCTTTATTTTGTAAATTATTTCTACCTACTTATTCATTTATATTTACTTCATCGAGTAGTGTCAGACAACTTCGTGTATACGTAAAAGTCATGCTCACTATGTTCAAACATAGCTCATTTCTCTTTCATCTTTTTCCTCAAATGCATTTCTTTTTATTCTAAACTAAGGATAAAATGACATCTTCATTTTAATTTCTTCCACGCTGGTGCACTTTAATTGATCTGCAAAAGATGTCAGAATGTGTTGAAGCTGAACAATAGAGTACTTCAATCAAATGCCAAAGTAATCTGTTATAATTTTTTCTAAGCAAAAAGCAAGAACTGTAACTCAAAGACTGGAAGGAATTATGGCATTATTGTTTAATTTTGAAACAAAAAATTCTACGTATTTAACCACCTGGGGTTGAACAATTCCTGTTTTGGTGATTTATCTGCACCTCTGCATCATAAAAGTGCCAGATTTTACTTCTTTTCAGAAGTCTCTGAAAGGCCGTATAACTTCTCAAAGTAAAGGTTTTAAGGGTTGGTTCTTTTCTGTTTTTCAGATTTCCCATTAAAATTACCCTCCATAAAAATATAAACATGATCCTGCCAGAAGGCAGAATGGCAGGTATACTAAATCTGGTTTTTTTCTGTCACTTCTGTAATCATGTGAAATCCGGGGTGGTGGGGGGGGGAGGTGGGGGGTGTGTGGTGTGTGTAACTGAAATACATACATAATATGACCTACATAGTCTTGAAATTGTTGCTATTTAGATGTTTATGTTTTGCCTTGTGTTACGATGAAAAATAACTCTTACATTTTGCAATATCTGAAAAATTCAGCTGTCATTAAAAAAAAATGTAGAAATCCTACGTACAGTGAAAGTTAATTTGACTGTAAACTTGAAATTAAACCATAACTTCATTGGTGAGGGATCTAGGAAGAATTCTTCCACATAGGGTCTACATTGGAAATTCTTCTGTAATACAAAATGGCTAGATTAGCACAGATTCAAGTACAAAAAGGTACCTGAGGCAGGATTCTATATAGGTACCTGTGAACTGTCTGATGATGCTCAACCAGCTTAGGCAGGACTGCAATGGGTATAACGACAGCTATGTTGCTGTAAGCAATTCTACGGGATTAGACTCTGTAATTAGGAAACCACATAAACATAAATGAATATACTCAAGATACAAAGTAGATTTTATAAAACAAAGAAAGAAACAAACTAAGACCTCCCGCTACCACAGCCTTGGTGGGCTAAATTGCCAAGGTAGCTATTCTAGCTGCTGTGGCAACCAGATAACTCTGTTTGTAATTGCACAGCTGCAAAGTGTACTTGTCATGTGACCATCTTAAGACTGGGAATCACCAGGCTTCACTGAGTACAAGATGACGACTGACAGATCTTTTTCCTGATGCCCTTTCCAAGATACTATGTTGCTGAAACTAAATCACTCTTCAGTATTGAGAGCTACAAACTTTGATTCTTTTTTTTGCTCAGGACCAAGCTGAACAGTAAACAAGTGAAAGAAGGCGATTAACAAAACACATTCACCACTTGGCTTTAAACCCTTGGCGCAGAATGTGATTAGCTGTTAGGTAGTAAACTAGCGTCATACTGGCTGAGACAGCTGAAGTCCATGCTACTGTGGGAAGAGCTACATTTCTGCTACCCTCCCTGCATTCTGTTGGAAAGCAGGACAGACTCACTCCTGGGCTTTTCATAGTTGTTATAGTCACAATTTAGTAATCAGAGAATTTGTCAACTATAGTTTTTAAGTGTCCTTCCCAAAAGGAGGGTCTATGTATACACATACAAAACTAATGAGCTACTATATACTAAATTAGGAACTACTAGGGAAACCTCACAATAGGGGTTTAGCTAGATTCTTGACAAACGTACACTTGGGTGCTCTACAATTCTCTGATAATGCAATATGTTGAAAAAAACTTTAAGAAATATAAGCTTAGTACTCAAATTTGAATGATTTTGGAATAAAAGAATAGCTATCCTAAAGTATTGCCATGCACATGTACATATATATAACACACTTTAATGGTTTAAGCCCAGCTGACAACTAAGCCCCACATAGTCACTCAGCCACTCCCCCCCAGCAGGATGGGAGGAAGAATCAGAAGAGCAAAAGTGAGAAAACTCATGGATTGAGGTAAAGACAGTGTAATAGGTAAAAAAAAAGCCGTGCACACAAGCAAAACAAAACAAGGAATTCATTCACCACTTCCCATGGGCAGGCAGGTGTTCAGCCATCTCCAGGAAAGCGGGGCTCCATCACGCATCACAGTTACCTGGGAAGTCAAATAACATCACTCCAAATGTCCCTGCTTCCTTCTTCTTCCCCCAGGTTTATATGCTGAGCATGATACCATATGGCATGCGACACCCCCTTAGTCATTCAGGGTCAAATGTCCTGGCTGTGTCCTCTCCCAGCTTCTTGGGCACCCCCAGCCTGCTCACTGGTGGGGTGGGGTGAGAAGCAGGAAAAGCCTTGACTCTGTGTAAGCACTGCTCAGAAATAACAAAAGCATTCCTGAATTATGAACACTGTTTTCAGCACAAATCAAAAGCATAGCCCCATACTAGCTACTAAAGAATATTAACTCTATCCCAGCCAAAACCAGCACATATGTATACACATGTACCTCCATATATATACACATGTATATGTGTATATATACAAATTTTCCAAATTTGAACTGTGAAAGCTTTTTAGCTTAAGAAAACCAGGAGACTAGCAGATGCCTTATTACAAAATCCTATCCATGCCCATAGCTGTTAAAGATGAACAAAATTTGCATAGTATTCGCACAAAACTCCAGACAGAGTATTTGTAATTCAGATTTGGCTTACAATGTATTCATTTACATTTTATAATGACTTTAGCAGACAAAAAAGCCAAGAATGAAATAGGTTTTTTCCCCAGTTACCAGAAAGTAAAAGAGATATATTCAATGCACCAGTAGTGAGAACACAACTTCAATTTTGAACATCACCATCAACAATAAGAAATAGGACAGGCCAGATTAAGTACTTATTTTGCCCTAGGCACTTTATGAAATGCAGGCCCCCTGAGCACCACCCTCCTCTTAAAAACTGGCATCTGAAATTCTAATGAAATCTCAGCTGAACAAGTGACTAGTCCTCTTTCCTCCAAACACAGTAACTCTATATTCATTCCTTCATGCATGCACCTAAAACCCCATTAAAGTTAATGGGAGTCACATGCACACCTAAAAGGGAATAGCCCCATAAATATTCTTAAAGGGCACATAAAGTGTAAAAGAAAACTCTTCACAAGTAGATTTTTCTTAATGATGTAAAAATGTTGCAATTTGGGATTAAGTTTCAAACAGGAAGACCAATGGGAAGAATTTCTCACCTGGTTTTAGATTACAATTGCAGGAAATCAAGCTGCTTCTTTCAAAACTGGAGATAATAGCAAGTCAGCAGAGTAGTTATATGTCTTTGCTATTGAGAATAACTTAAGCGCACTTCTTCAAAGGCAGCACTGCGTACATAAAGAGTGATGAGTTTGACTGACCCTTTTAAATCCGTACCTTCAACAGGTTTTCTTACTTCTCCAGAAAACAGGATGGCCCATTTAAAACAAAAAATCAAAATGTTCTGAGCACATTTTCAATTTTAACCACAGTTAAAGTTACCTACATTTAAGTGGTCATTACATCTATTTCATCAAAGTCTAAGCAGCACAAGCAGGTATAGCTGACTTCCTAGATTTGCTCTTATTTGTTAAGTCTCATGAACATATGTAATAACAATGTAAATCCAACTCCAGTGAAGAAAGGAATGTCACTGTATTTTTCACAGATTTGTGTAAACCAGCTCCATGGATAATATGTTTCTAAATTTAATAATGCCTCACTCTAATCGGTGGCTATGTTTCCTCTATTTCCACATTGGGGAAATACCAACAGAAGATCTTATTAGTGCACAGAACTAGGAAACAACTTTTATCATACTCATTAAGCTGGCCTAAGACGTTATCCACCATGATACAACAGTGACATCACTCTTACGGATTTTGCCCACATGAGTGCTTCAAAATTCCAGCCTAGCTTCTGCAAGGGTGAGGAGATATTACTTGACAGCAGAGAGGGAAAATCTCTCCCACAGTCAACAAGTAACAGTACCTCTCTTTGCATTCCCATCTACAAGATCAGCAAAGCTGTCTGTAGGGCTCAAGCACACACACACTTTGTTGTCCTCCCTAACTTCTTTTTTCTCCTCTCATCTTCCCAGTCTGTGTATTAGCCATATTGCCATGCACACAGCACGTATTGCACTTGCTCCCCATTCCAAAGGTGTCTGTACTTGCATTCATTTGTTTCCTCTCCCTACTCATCCAGTCCCTTATATTGTCCTCAACCTCATCAGTCTTTCTCAGTCTATTTTGGGATCTGAATCCTAGTCTTCCTTTAAAAATGATGCCAGCAATCTGCTTCTCCCCAAAGGCTTTAAACTCCACACACATGCTTCTGCTCCCCTCCAATTTTCATTCAAACTCAGCTTCTCTGTACCATCAAGGAGCATTCCAGCCTTCCCCTCTTACAATACAGCAAACTTATCTCACCCTCAGTTTCTTTACCCAATTCCCACATTTTTCCTAATGAAACCTATACAAACTTGCTCCTGCTCTTCCCCCCCTATATATTACAGGCTCTTGTTCTAACCTAAAACAATAATTGTCCCTGTATCTATACCAGGGCTACATCTTCTGCATTCCTATGAAAGGAAAAAGAAAAAAGAAAGAAAACCAAAAGAAAAAAAACTTTCTAATTTGTATTTCTGTGTTTAGTTACACCGCAGCTTTGGAAATAAGGAAAAGTAACTCTCGAGGAAATATTCAGACCCATCATGCTTGGTATAGAGAAAGGTCTCTGGTTATGCATTTTTATGCATTTAGCTGCCATGTGTACACTGGTTTCTATGGAACATGGACAACTAAATATGTTTTCAAAGCCGTGTAATTTCTCCAAACGGGGATAGCTTTTTTTTTTTTTTTAGAAGTAGAAAAAGGCACATATTTGTCATAAAATCAACCTACATCCCAAATGCTACATCTCTGCTCTAGCCCATAGGTCTGCTAGAACCGTGCAATTAAAGGGCTGTAAAAATCCTGGCAAGTAATGTGGTTTTCCCCTTATTTCATTCCTCTGAAATGGTTGAACCATTTTTGCTGAAATTGTCTGAAAATACTCAGCCCAAGTGTATACCCAATGTGGAAAAATATCCACATTGTCAGGCAAAGTTAGGTGGCAGAAAATAAGGAGTCGTAACGAAAATGCTATGGCAACCTTACTGTTTCAGCAGCACTACCAACCAAGAACGGAACATATGATAAGTATGAGGTAGAGTCTTTCTTCACTGCATCCCCTATTTTACACTCAATTTAGCTCTTACACTCCCTCTCACTTCTTCTGGCTTCCAGGGTTTTTGCTAACAAACTCTTTGTAACCTTTGGGCATATTTCTTGCTGACCCAGACGCCCACACCACCAAATCTGATTGGCACTCTGGGGCAGAGGCATAGTTTAAAAGTATTGCAAATTCAGGCAGGGTGAACTTTCATGCCCAGATGTTTGCTGTTGGTAGTAAATGCAGAATAAGTGACCATTGCTTCTTCACCTTTACTGCAAGGTACGCTGTCACCAATGCAGAGTATCTGACACCCTCAGAAAGTGTTGAGAATGCATTTCTGACAAAAGTATTTTTATCCAAAGAGATAGCACAAACTCTTACCATAAACTGGACTGCAAGCTTTCTAAGCAAGTGATCCATCATTTTGTTTCACAAACTTTGGATCAGTCCACTTATCTATCAAAAAATGAAGTAGCTGGCCATGGATGAAACCAAGTGCTATTAATATGATGAGGAGGATGCAAAGCAGATCTGGGAAAGGAACAAATTATTTCTCAACCTCTACTTTCGCTCCCTGGTCACAACTTTCTTCCTAATGACTTTTGGAAGTATCTAGTTCAAATGAGCAATTGAGTAAGAGTAATGATCTGACCTTTTCCAAGTATTATCTTACATGAAACACAACTGCTTTTAGACAAAACACATATAATTATTCAAACTGGGGAGGTATTTTTCTGCTAATGCAAAGCAAGCTACTATTTTCCACACTGAGCAACACCATTTCAGTGCTGTTGAGCCCTGGAGCTTTCTCTAAGCCTTCAGTATCAAAAGCTCTACTACAGCCCTTCTCCAAATCATTGAGGTCAGATAACTGAGAGGTATTTAACTGAAGCCTAAATCTATTAAATACAAATTGCATTAAAGTAACATTAAGGATTTGATTAAAACCTAGAATACCAAGGGTAGAAGGCATAGGGAGAAAGAGATAAAATCAGAGGGGAAAATTAGAATTAAAAAGCTCCCAAAATGCAGAAGAAATCCATAGTCATGTCTAAGTTCTGATTTTTTTTGCCATTCTATAATAAAGATAATAAAATGAAAAATATAGTATACTGATTGGTTTGACTAAAGGAACTTACCTACAGACCAGCAACTTGTGCTAATTTTTAAGACTGATTAACTTTGAAACATCAGATAATGAACTGGAAAAGAAATTACTTAAATGTTTAACTGCAGAAAAATCAGCATGTGCTGCTTTCATTTACACTACAGCCTTGTGCAGTCTCTATAAACTGCCTGTCTAATTCCTTCATCAGCTATTTCCTAATTTTACTTTTTCTTTTCATTAAAAGGAAAAAGAGCTAAGTAACAAAGAAAGGGAAAACAAATGCAATGTAAACAGACTCAAAAACTATATTTGAAATAAAACCTGATTCCGTTGCTGCATTTTTTAATAATATCCCAGTGAGCTAATTCAAATGTGACCTTCAAAGAAAAAAGACACTCAGTCTTTGGGAAGGGGGAGGAGGAATTTCACTTCTGATGAAGTCTTCTTTCCCTCTTTTTTTTTTTTTAATCTTTTGCTCGCCTGATGGTTTGCTTTGGAAATCAGGACCTGGCTAAACATAAGAATTCTATGAAGACTTGAGAATTATAGCAATGACATCGAAGGAACTAATAAGCATATGCATGCTTTCACAAAGTATTTATTGGGGTTTCTACTATTATGTTCAAAAAACTTCCAACCATATATTAGTTGCAATTGCAGTTTGAGCTAGTAGGCCTTTCCCAGACTCCAAAGTGCAAGTGAGATTTCCACTTAGGTGGATACTAAGGTAGCTGTGAGGACATTATCAAATCCAGAAAGAAATCCTATAAATTTAAGAACATATAAGCATGTATTAGAGAAAAGGTCAAAGTAGATAATCTAAGGGTTAAAATGGATAAACATACAAGATAACTCCAATCAAAACTGACTAGGAGAATGCAAGCTGAGCATTTGTGAAGACACAAGAATTTTATTAAGGTGAGAAAGAGGATTTAGGAGGGTCGTTTACTCTTTTTTTTAACCAGCACCCACTTCTACCAGTAACTAGCCTTGTATATAAAAGAAAGCTTAATAATTACCACTTAATTATAGCTTTCATATAGACACTGGATAATTCAGAAATCTAACAAAGAAATCAGAAAATAGTAGATCTGACTTCCCAAGTATTTCTAAGATGATAAAACTCAGAAAGGTTATGCTGCAGTTACAGCTCCAAATGTCATGTTGTAATATATATATTATATATAATACACGTTATATATTTTATATATCTATATAAAACACAAATAGGACCTAATCTTTAGGAAAATGTTGCAATGGAAATAATAAAAATCTTCAAAGTAAGCCACTACCTTAGCTGTTGTGTCAAAACAAAAGATTGTTGTATATCATTTTGTGCTCCAGAGGGCTAGAACAACCCACTTGTCCAACAGCCAGACCAGAATGGCCATAGCCTTTATGTTTGTGTATTTAATACTAAAAAATGGTTTTGTTTATCTGCCTCTAAAAATGGTTAAGAAGGGAAAAGTAGTGCAGTTTGCTTCTGTGCAATTTTACACAGAACACTGAATTCCCCTAACTCACACTGAAGTTCAGTAGGAGGTAGGCAGGTCAGCGCTGTCGGAAGTATGTCAGTTATTTATAAGAAAGAGATAGTAAAAGATACATGGTTTCCAAAGGCCTTTTTCCAAAATCATTTCACTTAAACTTTTAAGAAGCTTTTCTAAATTTTTCGCATAACATTTTTTTTCCCCAGAAAACAAGTGTCATTGTTTGGACGAAACCTGCTTTTCTTTTTCTAAATCCTCCTCCCTCCAACAGAGGCAAAAAACCCACAACAATATGCACAAAAATCAATGGTAGGGGACTAAAAAGGGCTAGAAAGAATAGCAGTTTCCTTTTGCCCACTGATATAAAATACAACTTTTAAAATTTAAAAAAAAAAAAAAAAATTTCTCCATTAACACATCTATTAAAATTTTCAATACTGCAAAAAGTTTTTTTCCAGTAAGAACATTTGACACTACTCAAGGTGACAAAAAGTGCAACTAGTCAACGTGAATATATAATTTTCCCAGGAAGGCAAAAACTAGATATTATGCAGAAAGCTTAGTTGCTGTTTTAAAAAAATATTTTCTTATTCAACCTAGTTCAAAAGCAGTAAGTTTTTCACTAAGCTTTTTACTCAACTTCTACTCAGAGCAAACTGGATGAAACCATGGCATCAGCAAAGCTGTGAATTAGGACCAACTAAGATTAAGAAATGACCTTGTAGAGTGGGTAAAGAAGTCAAAACATATTAGAAATGAACACCTTTATATGTCTCATCCTGTTCTACCTCCATTGTTCATAAGTTTGACAATTTTTAAAATAGCTCTATTTTTTAATACCGAACATCTTGAAAGCAGCACGTGTAGGATGCAGCATGCTTCAGCTTTATGTGTATGATCACATGGTTTGCTGGAGCAGGTTGAGCCTCCCTGGATTCAGAAAGACTACTCCTATGTTTCAGGACAAGTGCGTTTTTTTCTGGAACAAAGTCAATGCTGAGCAGCTCTGAGCCTAGGGAGAGCCACACTGTTCAGCAGAGCATAGAGACGCTTCGCAGCTGGTGCTGATCATGCTCTACTCCAGAAACATTGCCATCACATCATCGTACAACACATTTCACACTGACAGCAAAGCATGCAAGATGGAAAGCACAAAATACCTGGGGAAGGCTGTACTGTCTCTGCAGCCTTCTGTTGTGCAGATTTACATTTAGAGAGAGGTCTCTAGCCTCCCGCCATGGCTTGGGACACTGCCTTCACAGCCAGTCCCCACCTGCCCCACAGCACATCCTGCTTCTACTGAAATCCCCTATGCATGCTGACTTGTGCCCCACTGCCCAAGACAGCCAAAGACAGGCTCCTTCCCCAGTCTCAGTGGCTCCCACTCCTTCCCTCTCCTTTCCTGCCCCACTTGATACCTTCGCCTTGGACCCCTTTTCTCCCAGGCAGCTGTGGATAGCAGCTTCACGGTCCCTGCCCCAGACCCCTTGCTGAGGAGAGGATGGGTCCTACTCTTATGTTCATGTCCCCCACCACCACCATCCTGAACTTTTCTTCATTGCAGGATGCTGGGGCCTGTTCTGCAACCTTGTAAAGGAAACCTGGCTTTTACACACACTTGGGGAAAACAGTTACACCCTTAAGGAAAACACCTTTTCTCTGCCTTTTCCCAGGCTTTACTCTATTCCTACACTCCAGAGTCCTGTCCTCCCCCCTTGTTATCACCACAGGTTACACTCAGTCCCTTCAGCTGGGCAAGAAGCTGGGTGGGGACTGTGGGCCACTGGGTACCATCAGTACTATTACCATCTCTGCTGCTCCTTTCTTCTCACACTGTTCCCCCTGCTCCAGTGTGTGGTTGTCACCAAAATCAGGAGTAAACCTCTTAACGCCAATGTAGCATTAAGAAGGCGGCACTCTGCTTACAGCATCTATTTACAGGGTGCACAGGGGATCGCTCCAACCAACGTGCACACCAAGTTCCTTGAGGGTACTCACTCTGTACAGTAGAGCACTTGCACATCCATGGTGTATTACATGCTCATTTTCATTCATTGGTTACAAGTTTTTCGCTCCTAATGCAAACTCATACACACCCTCAGGCAGCACTGCTGAAGTTTTTTAACAGCTGCCCCTGGTCCCCAGGCTGGGGTTTGCCCTCTCTCAGCAGGGACAGGGCGGGGTGGGGGGGGGAGGGGAGGGTGTACCTATTTGAGTTGGAGGTCACAATTCCCCCTGCCACAATTACCAACTTTCTGTGAATTTTAACCCTTTATCTACTTGCTTCCTCTTGCAGCCAGAACTTTCTCTTTAGGAGGCTTCTTTCCACATAACTTAAGGTAATGGTGTTCTTTTCATCATCCATTCTTTGTTTCCCGTCCTTCCAAAGGCTGACTCCCTTGATCAGAAGTCCTTTGATCTAAACTTTTAACAACTTTAGAGAGTCAGTTTGGCCTGAACTTTGTGCACAGATGTGTTTAACATACAGCTAAACACTAAATCAGAGTGTGGTAATTTGGGGGTTTAGACAACAGGGTCTCCCTGGGAGCTGCAGTTCCTTCAGGAATATCCATCTGCTCTAGCATGGGTTTTCCAGAGAACGGTGAATCTCTGCTCCATCACCGGGGAGCATCACCCCTCTTCTTTCTCTCACCTTGGTGTTCCCTGTGCTGCTTCTCACTCTTTTTGTTCCCTCTTCCCTCCATCTGGCCTTTTCTGCCCTCCCTCGCGCAGGTTTCCCCACGGCCATGGCGGCCATGGCGGCTGCGGGGCCCGGCCGTGCCCTGCGCTGGGGCCGTTGGAGCCGGCTGGAACCGGCTGGAACCGGCTGTGCCCGGCACGGGGCAGCCCAGGCCGCTCCCCACAGAGGCCGTCCCCAGCCACCAAAACCTGGCCAGCTACACCCAGCACGCTGGCTTATGTATCCCCTAAGTCTTTCTTCCTTCACAAGGTGCAATGCTGCATCCCCACAGGTTCTGCCTTACCAGGAACCAAAGCACTCGCTGTCTCAGTCTTCTCCATGCCCTGAGTTCTTACTGTAGCCCATCTTGTTGCCTTTCACATCAGCCACTGAATTCAACATCAGCCAAGCTCTGACTGTCTTGTCTACATTCCAATATACTGGAGTAATGCCTTTATATTCCTCCTGGGAAGCCCAACCCTGCTTCTACTTTCTGTGTACTTTTTTTTAAAAAAAAAAATTTGATCTCTGTCAGGATTTTCCTGCTTATTTATGTCTCCACCCACCATAAGGTTCTCCAAAAGGCCGTTGCTCCCCATAATGCAAGGCTGCACTTGTCTTTCATTATTATTCCCCAACCTATCTCTGAACCATTAAGTTTAACCTGAATGTAAACTCATCATCGGCCATCAAATCTTCTACTAGGCTTTCATGCACTATGCCTGGCCTGAAAATTGCTTCCAAGAACTGTATTACTGCCATTTGTCATTAATGTGAGTCACAGCATCACCAGTCCCAAAGCTCAAAGCCATTTCTGGTTAACCATGGGAAATCTATCAAAATTTTATTAATATGCATTTGGCAATCGTTGTATTGCAAATTTTGCAACAGTTGCTCTCACAATCAAATACCCACCAGAAATTTCTATGAGATGCTAAGCTACTAGACAGCATAATTTTAAAAGCACTAAATCAAGGAAATATACAGTTTTTTGGTGTCTAATAAGCATGTCAGGACAAACAGGACATTCTACACTAAGAGTTAACTGACACCGCTTCTGCAGGCAGGACTTAGAACTGGAACGATTTCCCAAGCCAACCGATCTCATTGTCTGACATGACAGAGGTCACCTTATTGCACTTCCATGCACTTCCATCCATAAATGCACCAGGTACAAATGTACAAAGTCTTATTCAGTCGACTTCTCCCAATACAAAAAAGCTATTACAAAACAGAATTCCTCTGAGTTATTAACTTTCATCAAATTCCAAACATGGGTTGAATTATGGCCTGTTTTCACCCACTTCTTGCACAAACATTGACCTTTAGTTCAAACAGTTCTTCTACTTCAGTAATCTTTACCTGCCTCCATGTACCTTTAAAAGATAAACATCTCCCTTCAGCTTTCATTTTGTCAAACTCACATAGCATGCTCATGTTGAACAGGGTCTCTGTTTCCCAAATCCTCACACCCATTGTTTGTGTTTGTATTGAACATGTATGAACAGAATTTTCCACAGAGTTCTAGATGAATCTAGCAGCAACTTTTACAAAAGAGTTACTATTCTCCTGATTTCAGCCATAAAGATTTTGCATTTGTCCTTCTTTTCTGCACTTGCCTCTTTTGAATTTGTCTTCTCCTCCATGTCACGCCTCTGGCAACCTAGACTTACCCCTGTGACATTAAATAAGCTGTAATCTTTCTAACATTTCTTCAATAAGCAGTTGTACAGAAATTCTTGCTATTATTCCTTATAAAACCATAGCCATGTCATCAAAATCATCTCTTTCTATTCATATCATTCAATGTCTTCCAATCATGTGTGATCAGCACATTCCCATTTCAGTATCCATCCTATGGCAATAGAAGAATTACTTGCTATGTTCTGAGCTGTATCATAAAATAAATTTTTCATCGTGTTTGCGTAGCAGGGTTCAGAATTAACTGTTTCAGGAAAAAAAAAGCCAACTTTTTACTAAACTACTAAATGCTGTGTAGTATGTAGCCTACATGAGTTGAGTTTCTTCACTTAGTTTACTTTATATGACAGCTGTGGCCACAGAAATTATGTTGGCTTACTAAAATGCTAAGGTATAGTGTCAGTTGGAGTTTGGCAGAAAAATAAAGAAAACAATTATGTACTACCATGCAATATTCTGGGCAAATATTGCTCAGAAACGAAATACTTTTTTAAGAAGTATATTTAACTAGCTGACAGTATTTTCAGAGAACTTTAGAGGATGATCATTTTTCATATTTTATCTAGCACTTTATTCTGAGTACATCTAACTCACCCCTATGATGTGCTAGGATGCCCTTGCAACTAGCAAGCATTATGACTAGGAACTGTGTGGGAATATCTTTGGATAGATTCCATGCTAGCAGTGGAGGGTTGTTGACTACATTCTGTCCAAAGATGTACTGAAATCTGAGTAAAGTCAGAAGACCTTACCTCATTTCTCTGCTACAGGGCAAATTTTGCTGAGATCCTTATTGTTTGATTTGAAAAAAAAAAATAAAAAAAGAAGCCTTTAAACTCCTATTCTAGAAAACAGTTTCATATCCAATTATTATATTTTTAATAGAAGAATAGAGATGTTTTCAGGTACTTCACAGCAGAAATGTAATAAGAAAAATGTTAATATATGGAAGATACAAATTTGAATCTGCAGAAATAAAAAATAAGTATTCACCAAGATACTAAAGTACAACTGAAAATAGGTAAATATAAGTCAATCAGTGAAGCATTCTGTGTGTCTTTGTGTCATCTTACCAGAATGCAAAAATAATTTCTCTCTGTAAAACCTGCCTTTGTTCAAACATTCAGTGTTGGTTAAAAAAAACCACATATATTAGTAAAAATAGAAATATCAGCTACTAAAAGGAATAGTTACTACATTTAAAAGTTAAGCAAGTTCCCCAGCTGACTAGAGGCAATGTCTAAATTTGCAAAAAAATTTATTAAAATAGTCTGTGGCAGTCTTCTACAGCAAAGTCGTTTGTGCTTACACTATATTTGCCAAATATTTAATTAGTGATTCAGATTGCCTTGGCTATATCTTATGTTAAACCAACAAGTATTTTTTAATTTCTGACAAGATGCATATAACCAATACTGTTTCCCTCTTCCACGAATGCCACTGCTGTTGCAGAATCCAAGAAATCAGGATATAGCATTAACATTCTGTACTTTTCATTGTATTTTTCAAAATGCATACTGATGACGCTCAATAGGCAGATGTGTGAAGACTGAAAAGTACTTTCCAATCAGTAAAAGAAATATTCCTTTCTGTACCAAATTAACCTATAACCCACAAACTCTACCTCACTGCTAGTAAAAAAGCCCATGGAGTTTAGTTTCCCATACATTAATTTCTAGGACAGCGCTCTCTTTAGTCCCACTTAGATTATCAGAGTATCTCAGACACCGGAGGAAGCAGAACAAGACACTGCTCTTGCAACCAGTCCTGATACATGCAAGTCATGGGACTTAATCTGTAAGGGAGCTTTGCCTGACTCTTCCTTGGTCTCTGTGTAGTTTCTTGTGCTCTAGAGACCAAACCTGTTTTCTGTTCTTCCATGTTATTGTGATGCTGGGAACACATCTGAGAAAAAGTCAGAAAGTGGTATGGAGAGCTCTGAGCTGTGTTCTCTTTCACGTATAACTCCCAGGATTTCTGAAATTATATCCAAGTATAATATATCCATATAATAATATATAATAATATCCAAGTATTGATGAGCACCATCCACTAATGAGTTTCAAATGCTTTACAAAAGGTAGTAAATCAAGAATCTGCTCAGCATCATCAGCAAAGTGAGGAACAGGGCTAACATCCTTGAGTTTACATCTAGTAACGGGGCTTCATGGAGTCATATTTAATCCCACTGTTCCTTCCACTATGAATCCAGTCAGCTTGTGGCAGGAGTTTTGGGCTAATCTACATAGATACCTGGATTCATCAGATCAGTTTCAGGCAAAGCAGCACATTTCCAGAGTCCAGTGTGACTGTCATACAAATAATATATTAACAAATGTCTCAAAAATAGTATAGCCATACCAAGGGGATACTGAACGCTAGCTGTTAGCAAGCCTAATTAGCTAGGATATGGCATCACACAGAATCACATAAATGGCTTGCAGTTCTGAAGCTAGTTTTGACTGATGCTAGTTTTGGCACATCTATTCATGCACAGCACCAACACTTATATGATATGACAGAAGGAAAAAACTGATCTGGGTTGGAAATGCCCCTAAAAATACTCAGGCCAAAGTTTAAACAGATCAACTATTTGAAAATAAGTGGTGTTCTACAAAGAAGCACAACAACTGTTACAGTATTAGAGAATACATGTTACAGTATTCCAACATTTCCAATTAAAATAGAAATTTTTTCTTGCATGGAAATAGCAGCTATATAAGGGGGTTGTCCTTGATTGAACAGGGATATATTGCAGATATATTTACAGTGAGGAAAACACTGAGCCTTATTTCTGTTGCATTAAAAATCTGCAAATGAATAATTTTATATTTATTAGATATGTGTGCATGTACAAAATCTCTTATAGATAGAAGTGGAAAGATTCTTTTTTTTTGGCATCCCTTCAAATTACATTGCTACAGCACAGTTATTAGGTAATTACAAGTGCAATTGTAGAGTAGTAACTGTTTTTGTTACTACCAGTTACCACTAATTCCCTGGTTGTATTACTGTGTGCCTAATTATGGTGTAATTACAACAGAGTTAATTTGTAACACTAACGCACTCAGTAGGAGTATTACAATAAGAAAAGACAATGAATAATACAGTTATTTAGTGAATTACCCAGTAATGTTAATTAGTTCTAGTTAGGTGTTGAAAGGAAACTTGCAGAGCAATTCTGCTGTAACTGCACTGTAATGAAAGTACCTCTATTGTAAACTGTAGAAAGGTTTCATCAAGGCTTTAATGGGTTCCATTGAAAACAAATAATGCTCTTAAACTCTTAAAATAAAGCATTTGGAGCCATGTATATGAAATTGTTCAAGATGTCGATGGAACTCCAGACAATTAAAACAAAGGAACAAACAACAAGCAAAACAAACCACAGATAAAAGCTTCAGATATTCTTGTTGAACAGGTTGTAATGTGATCTTCATCAGAGATGTCTGAATTAAATTATTTTATGAAGTGAAATCAAGACATTGTCAAAGGATTGAAGCCTCACAAAGGCCCATGCTGACCACATCCCAAGCTTCTCTAAGAGACCTGTGAAACCCTCTCCTGAAACATTCATTGCCATTTGCCTCAAGCCACTGTTGCAACAGTTTGGGAGAGCATGTACATAGGTTCACAGTCAGCCGGTGCAGATTGCTGAAGGAAGTAATCAGGAGGAAAAGGTCTTCAAGCTTCAAGCTGGTGGTGGAGAGCAGCAGCTCCGGGCAGTGAGCAAAGGCAGACCTTCTGTGCTTGGCTGCAGCTGCTATCCCTGGGCCATGGGACAAGGAGCGTGCTGGGTGTGTTGGCAGTGCTGAAGACTCCTAGCTAGTTCCTTCACTTTCCCTGTCTTCTCTTTCAGGTACCCTGTGCTAATCCAGGTTGTGTCTGGGGGAGAGCATGAGAGATCAGGGGACTTGGGCACACCAGCTCTTCCCCCAGTGCCTCCCAACAGGTCATCACAGACTGCCCATGGTGTCGCACCTGACCCGACTTGATCACTGGAGAAATGCAGACGAGATTGAAACTTCCCCTCCTGCTCTCCCTCCTTCCCCTTGCATATGGAGCCAACCTCCAAAGGGGTGCAGGTACATGTGCATCCCAGCTCAACCCCATATCTCTCTGCCCTGTGCCAGCTCCTACTGAGGAGCTTTTCCCACCAGCTGCTTTTCCACCACCAGCTTTTCTCACCACCTGCTGGAGCTTTTCCCACCCAGAGCCACATGTGCCCCCACTGCCAGGGCCCTTTCCCTAAGCCTGCATTCCCCTGGCATCTGGGCAGAAGGTTTCCCCAGCACCTTTCCATCCAGCTGGGACTGCCTGACCGGGGGAGCTGAAGGGCAAAGGCAGGGGTTCCGGGTAGCCCTTAGGGCTGGCTGGCCCACAGAGCTGCTGTTGCTGCTTTCCAGACTGCAAGGAGACACTTCAAGAGTCCTTTACCTCCCCTTTCCCACAGTTTTCGTGGGCTTTCTTTGCTTTTCCTCTCCTAGCACCAGGAAAGGTCAGGCACTTTGCAAACCTCTTGGCAGGACACTGCATGGGCTGCTGAGGAAGTCCTGGAGGAGACTGGCTGTGCTTCGAGTGCTGGCACAGGCTGAGCCGGCAGAGGCAGCAGCAGTCTGCCAGCGCTCCATCTGCCTGGGTGACACTGAAGGAGTAGGTTATGTGGTCTTCTGCCTTCACCGCTTCTGCTTTGCCTGCTTTCAGCAGTGGGCCAGTGGGCCAGAGGGAGAGGTGACTGTCCGCTCTGCAGGCAGCCTTTGGAGCGGGTGCTGCACATGTTGAGAGCAATGACAACTCAGAGTATGGTGTCAGCTCACTACAAGGACAGAGTCCAGAGCAGGTTTTTCTGCCAGAGATGCACTACAACCTCCGCAGGCATTCCACCAACTACAACACCTCGGCTGGGATAAGGGGGCCTTGGAGACCAACCAAGCAATGAGGCATGTTGCAGCTCTGGGGTCCTTAAATGCCACCTCCCACCAGGACCCCACACAGCATTTCTTGGGAGTGAACCCCACTGAGGACTGGGGAGCAACCTGCCAGCCCTGCTGCTGCACCCTACGTGCTCAGCCAGCACAGTGATGCTGTGGCCCCCGTGTACCAACCTCCATTGCATCCTGTAGACATCCACATGCTCTACAGTGGAGCTGTATTTCAAAACCGAAAAAACCCACTGCAGTGAATGCTTTCCAACACTGTCTCAACAGCAAGAGAAATTCAACGTGGAGAATTTCTTGGAGTGCACAATGATTTCACTTAATGTAATTCTGCAACAGAGGATGTTTCTCGCATGCTCTCCTGCTCTCCTATCCTCCCCCTTCCAAGTACCAGGGCAGCAGTGTCCAAGTTTTTTCACCAGCAGCCAGGCTGTGTGTCCTGAAGACCTGCCCATAGTCCAGCTGCCAGAAAAAGAACCTCTACAGGTTCTGTAAGAACCACCCCCACCAAGGGGCCTGGTGGACAGCTGAGTTGAACAGGAGCCTGCAGTGTGCCCTTTTGGCAAAGGTAGACAGCGGTACACTCTGCTGCATTGTGCAGTGTTGACAGCAGGTGGAGGGAGGTAATCTCTCCCTTCTCCTCGGCACTGCTGACACCACACCTGGACTACTGTGTCCAGTTCTGGGCTCCCCAGTACAAGAGACATGGACATGCTGGGAGAGTCCAGCCAAGAGCTGAACTACAATGATGAAAGGACTGGAGCATCTGTTGTAGGAGGAAAGGCTGGGCGAGCTCAGACTCCTGTTTATCCTGGAAAAGAGAAGGCTCAGGGCAGATCTCATCAAGGTATAAAGATGATGGAGCCAGCCTATTTCCAGTGGCATCCAGTGACAGTAAAAAAGCACTCCAAAGGAAACACTGCACTTAAAACCTATGCAAATTCAAGCATTTAAGTGCCTTCCTCTTGTGTTTGAGTTCTTCATGGGGTGTTGGACTAGATGACCTTTAAAGGTCCCTTTGAACCCAAACTATTCTATGATTCTATGATGGATAAGATCATTCCATCTTTGAACAGCTTTCAGTTCCTTAAGTGAGAAATGCTATTTTTCTCCTGCTATTCTCATTCAAGCTGCCCAAACAGGAGTAGAAAAATAGCTAGAATGTCATGAACTGACAGCCAAGCAGCCAACAACTGATTCTCATCAATTAGAAAATAAAGCTCACCAGTGGCAAGGAGCAGCACAGAACTACCTATCTGTCTGCTTTATACTGTGACTGTGTCAGTCCAGCTGAGTCCTGCACTGGTCAGCCTCCACATTATTCCTCCTAGATCAGCAAAGACAAGTGGTTGGAACAGGCAGAGGTGGCTAAAGGACAAATCTGGTTATTTTTCTTCAGCTCTGTCCCCGGCTGCCCACACAAAACAACTGAAGAGCAGTAGAGCTACTATTCAAATCCATAGTAAGGCCACTGCAGCCCTCTCAGGAGCAGGGAAAGAGCAGGGGGATTTCATTTCCCAGACAGCCTGGTTACTGAATGGAGTATATTTGACCTTATGATCAGAGTGGATTTGCAGCCAAAAAGAATGCCTTACATTCTAGCACGTTTCCTACTGCATGTATTTACGAATTGGAGCCTTTCTCTTCTTATGAGTCAACAAATTTGTAAGGAAAAGTCAGATCAGTACAGAGCTTTTTGTTAGCCTATCAGACCAACAGTGCAAAATATAGAGAAATTGCAGCTTGAAAAGTTCAAAGTCATCTAAGAACATTCATACACAGTTTGAAAATAAGCATTCAGATTCATAAATGTTTCTTCTATGAGCTACTAAGTGCATTGCAGTTTTAGGGCACTGCCTAGTAGTACTCTGTAAATCCAGAGCACTACAGGATTTTCCTAGTTAGCTTTGCACTCGGTGAAAGAAACTAAGCATATTCGCACACTGTTTCTCAGTTAATCTGTTCACTAACTTATTATTCAAAATAACCCACTCATTTCTCCACATCCATGATGCCCTCAAGCACTTACTCTCCAATTTCAGGCAGAGCTGGAAGCAGTCGAAAGCTTAGACAAACAAATATTCCCCCAAAACCCCCACATATCTAACAAAGGTTTTCAGATTCCTCTTGGTGATTCATGTATACAAAATTTCAGTACTGAGACATTCGGTGTTGCAAAAACCAAGCAGTGTTTTTTTTCTCACTCTGTTTCTCTTTATATTAAATTTCCCATTACTGAAAGAGGGCTATGGAACATGTTTGTTAATGCAAGTGGGATTCTCAAAAACATACCAAAAATGAGGCCTGGGGGAGGTGGGGGGGGAAGTATTTTTCTTTTCTGTCTCATAAGAAAATGACTATTTACTTTCTTGACTAGATCAGTCATGGAGTATACTAGATTTATTACTTGTCTACCGTTACCTTTTTCGTATTTCTTACAGAAATATTCTAAGTAACCCCACTGAACTGTATCATCAGTGTTTCTTAGCCTCAGTCAGACTCCTATGCAACATATCAAACAGAAGACACTAAAAAGCTTTGATGTATCATGTGACCATGAAAAATGAGGAGACAGACATTGTTTATTGCTAAACCGGTCCTTTTGACTAAAAACCTTGCAACTCTGACTGTAAATGTGAGATACTCCTCTTCATTATACTGTCTAAAACAAATGAGTACTGAAATTCAAAAATCTTTCAGCAAAAGCAACTGTGTTTATTAAACTCTCAGTTAAAAGAAAAGCTGATTAAACTCTCTGAAATTCCTTAATAGCTTGGGTTCCAGATGTTATTTTTTTCTACACTTCTGCTAGCAAGTTTTAATAGCTAGATAGCACATCACAATTTATTTTCGCTGTAATCTTTAAATTAGGATACATTTGAGATGTGTTTCATTTTTTTAAAAAAACTATTTTCTTCTGCAGTCCAGAGCACTGAACAGAGTTAAGATCTGCAGCTGAAATCTGTTCAGCTTTGTATGCCAGAGACAAGTTGCCTATAACTACTATATACTTTATTCTTCATGGATTTGTTACTGATTTAGAAAGGTGGAAGAGAGAGAGGTACAGACTGCAGATTCTCTGTGGAGTTCTCATCAATGTTAATTTTTTAAAAGAACAACTAAATGCAAATTATAAATTTAATTTTAAAAAATATTTGAGATGCTTTAACATTAATTGTACAAAAAATGTATTTTCAGACATATTAGGACTACTTATACCCTTTTTCACACCAAGAATCTGAATACAAGACCTTCATGTTTCAGACAAAGCTGTGTTTGGAAAACAGGGTATTGTAAATTAATGATTTTTTTTTTAAAATAAATGTTATGAACTAATCATCAAAAACATAATGATGATAAAAATAGGTTTTGAGAATGGACCTTGACTGTATTTTTTTAATTATTGTTTCCCAGTCTTCATCTTGGTCTTTGGTTATGAATGGCCTTGTGTTGCTGATCTGCTGTCATGCAACTGCAGCACAGGAGCCACAAGGTCTGTTCTTATCAGATGGGTGAGCCTGAATAAAGGCAAAGCCACCGGCCCTTTCTGCTGGCATCAGCCACCCGCCAGGAGAACTGGTGCAGCATATATTGCAATACTTTTCCCCTCCCTGCACCATCCATCCCCCACAGTCAAATGCTCTTTTTACACCTTTTAAAGGAGTTGAATATGGGAGTCCATGTTGTAATTTCTGACAATTTTACTGAGTTTTTCTTCAGATGAATATTTCTTAAAGTTCCTTGTGCTGTAAGGAGGAATATGTAAAAGGGAACTACTCTTTCGTTGGATTTTAATGATTATTTCCAGCCGTAGGAGAGAAAGTATGGGAGTAATTGCATCTGAAATTCTTTTTAAAAAGGCAGATTATTTGTGTATCTTTTTCATATATACTCTTTCTATATGTATATATATATATGTGTGTGACCTAGTTTTGTTTTGTGGGTGTTTTTTTTTCCTTTTTTCTCCCCTTTTAAGGGTTTGGATTAACATTAGTGAAATTCTTCAAAACTTCACTGTGTTCCAACTATATATGTAGATAAACTGTCATTTCTCCTTTAAAGGTCACACATTTTCCAAGTGTTTTAAAATGCTTCAAAAACATTTAGTACATAGGAAAGGACACAAAAAAACAGCATAATTCCATTAATGTTGAGATGTCAACTAATAAAAGCACAGACCAGGTTTGCTTTACTACCAACATTTAGCCAAGAAGTTCTCTTAGCATCAGTAAGTGACATTGCCTAAATGCCTGTGCCTACAATGCAGAATTTTCAGACCTCTCTGTAAATCTAAGCTGTCATCGAATTCACAGATTCTGAATCACTAGTTTCAGCATCACCAAATAAGTATTTGGAATTTATACTACTCTAGGGTAATTCATTGGGAAAAATAGCAGCACTTGATGATGTTAGATATTCCACGAAGACATGGGGTGAATCAACTGTTGCTAAGCTCCTCTCTCTAGAGAAATGGGTAGTAAAAAAAAAACCACAACAACAACAACAAAACAACAAAAAAAAAAAACACAGAGCTCAACACCAAAAAAAAACCCCAAAAATGTGATACAGAAAAGCTGATAAGAGTACGAAGTGTGGAAAGATGGAAAAATATGGCTAACATACTACTCTGTTGCCATAGTAATAGCCTATTTCTACCAAAGAGTACATGAATCAGACAGTATTTTTAAGGAGTTCACAAATGAAATCTGAGTACCAAAAAATAACATGAGAAGGAGCTGTAGCACCTTAATTCAAGCAGGGGAAAGACCAGAAAGATCAGAAGATCAGCAAGTGTTCTACAGAAGCATAGCAACATTTCTAAGCGTGCTTTCATATTAATGATGGAGTCAGAGCAGTAAAAGTATAAATAAAATAACCCATTAAAATCACAGAGGATTTTTCTTGATCCAGGACTACACAGTTCAACCCTTGTCTTGCAGATATCAAGAATGTAAAAGTAAAGAAAACAGCTAGCACAGAGAAACAGGCTGAGTAATGCAGACAGCATATAGTGCAGATGTATCAAATGGACTCCTAGCAACTTCAAGAACTTGACTTTTCAGCATTAAAAGATATTATTTTTGCATTGATATAATGGAGCTCTTTTGATTTACATCAGCTAAAAATCTGACCTTCTTTCTTAAAAGTGTTTGATTTAGTTTCACATACTGGAAATGTTTTGGCAAATTACCACTATAAGGTGGGAGTAAGGGAAGTGATCAAATGGTGAAGTACACAGTTTGCATGTCTCACTCCTCAATAGGTGATTAATTGTCAGGGTCTTTAAAGATTGAGTTACGTTGTATCTCATAAGAGAGAGACGTTCACCCCGTCTTCCCAGTTTTAGCTCAAAAGTAGCTTACAAAGTAAGCTTACTTCTACACCGTCCATGCAACACACAAGTCAAATATTTCCCACCAGCTGCCAAATATTACAAGGAGTAAATCATGGTTCTGATCAAGCCATCATACAGCTACAGGTTATAAATAACTCTGATGGCTATAGGTAAACTTCATGTACAGACCACCTTTAAGCACTGGAGTTGATCCAATCTCTTTCAACAGAACAAGTGTCTATTATATAAAGCACATGTTTAAGTACCTTTGCTACATGGGGGAGTAGTTAAGATACAGTGAATTGGAATAAAGGCAATCAAATATTTTATGTAAAATTTCTCTCATTCTGAAATCTCTACTAATACAGCCTTCACCTCCAACAAAATCTAAAATTATTTAAATACTTAATGTGATAAAAATACCCTGTAATGGTGCAAAGGAATGGATATTCAATGCTCAGTAAAGTTAAGCTGAGCTGGAGATTCAAAGGCACAGAACTAGGAAAACCGAAAGGATAAAATTTGCACAGAAATGTCCTACTTCTGACTTTTTACATATATGCACTTTAGGTGGGTAAGTTTTTTTATTATATAATTGTATAATATTAAGTAATAATTCTAGATTATTTGACCTCTATTCTAACATGCCCCAAATTCTATACGTTTTTTCACTTAATGGAAATATACACTATTAAAAGAATGAAAGCATTCCATTTTTGTTACTGTCAAACAGTAAAGATTTCCTGATTTCTCTATCACACATATTTATGAAAACATAGTGGGTAAACCTACCTAAAATGAAACTAAAGAAACTCTGTTGTAATACAAGCATAAAAAGCAAATGGTGCAAACAGAAGTTGTAGCGGTTTGGGGTTTTCTTATGACTTGCTATGAAAACCTTCTCTTCTGAGTTATTCTTAGACTTATTAGGTATGTTCCAGCAATAGAAAAAAACAGAACTCTAGAGGTGTGGAGATTTCCATCCTGATTGATTTTCTTGCATATATACAACTGCCACAGATGCTTTTGCCTTCTCAAAAATGTAATGAAAGTTTGCAGTTACTGTGTCCAGAGGTCTTCTTTCAGTTAGGATGTACCATCCCTGACTGACAAACCTCAAAACGCGCAGGCAAAATAAACAACACAGGTATGAGCAAATGGAATTAAAGTTGGGTTTATTTTTGGCTGAGGTTGCTTCTCCAGTGTTAATGGCATGTAACTCGCAATGGAAAAGGCAGACAGCATTTTAAAAATTTATATTTTAAAATTCATTCTTTTATTTTTATCTGTTTGTCTTCATACTGAAAGAATAAATTATCATTAATATGAGATAAAACCCTAGTTATGAGGCTATGAAACTTCAAGCAATCTCACACAAATGCAATTTGAATTACACAATTTAAATGGAATATTTCCAATTATAAGTGTTATATAAAGTATGAGATATTTATAATGCATTAAAAAATACTGCTTTCCATCTCAGTGTTTTATATTCTGCACCAGAGCCAGTTATTGTTGAGACTGAAACCCGCAGTCTATTCATCTACCCATAGTAAAGTAAAAATTTTAGAGCGCTTTTAGGCAGACACACATAGTGTGAAGATGGGCTACATCTGAGTGGAGAAGATATATAGCTGCTTTTTGTTCTGATTGCAAACACTTCCTGTAGCAAATTATTGCCAAAACTTGTGGAAATGGCATAAAAATAATGTAAAAATTTATCCGTGACCTTGACAGACATGTAGCTAAGTTTCTTTGGTCTGGGCTTTGTGTGTTTTTGTGATCCAGAACACCGGCCTCCAGAGGCTGGGATCTGCCCTGCAACTCTGCTTTGCTCTCAGTTCTCTGCCTTGATGCTCTGACTTTGTTGTAGAGTGATGCTGTGTGGAAAGCGACGGAAATCAACAACAATCAACAGCCAAAAGTACAGGTGGAAGAGTTAAATGCCACAGAATGGATTAGGTGGCTGCATTTCAGAACTGGATGTGGTAGCGCAAGCATCCCTGGTCAGAATCGTGTGTCCACGCCCTGCCACCCGCAGGCTAAATCTAGTTGCTGGTGAAGGCTTCATGCAGCAGAGAATGGCTTTTTGACTGCAGAATCCAGACAGTTCTTACCTGAAATTGCAGTACTAAACGTATTCTAGGGCTCAAAAGTTATAAAGGATTACTCCCACCCTGCTCTTCTCAAACAAAAAGTGATCAGTTCCCAAAAACTGTGAACAATCTCAAATAGGTAAGAGCCAAGTACAAAGAGGACCCAATGTTATTTTCTCCTTTCTTGCAAAACTGCTTATAAAACTTGAGTACTGCACAGAAAGCTTGAACTATAGTTCTGCGTATTTTCAGTATGGATTTTGGTTGCTGCAGTATCTGACAGAATCATCATATTTGCATTTTAAAAAATAGTATTTTGTTTTTTGGATTGAAAAGTTCAAAACTGCAAGAAAGAAACTGAATATAAAATATTTTGTGTGTTACCACTGGGAAATCTGAGACATAAAGAACTACAGCCATGCAATCCTTCCTAAAAATAAAAGTTTAGTGTGAAATATGCCCACAGGAAATCTTTAAAATATTCAGCTTGCTATCCCAAAAGACAGTATTTATGTGATCTTTGAAAAGCCATAGTCTTTAATGTGAGTTTAGCATTTGTAAATGCAGATGAATTTGTACAGACCTCAAGCATAATTATTTGCTCCATTAGGTCCCAAGTTTGCAGAATTCTGAATTCTAATTGGATGGCATTAATTACCCTCTGCTAGGAATACATAATATTCTAAAGGGTTTACCCAATCATTTAGTGTACTCCCAAACCTAGTTCTCAGGCTAGCAATCAAATCATTGATATTACTAAGTCACCCCGTATTTCATTAGTTAAGGCTCACTTTGGAGTTACCTACACAATTGTCAATAAAGGTGAGCAAATACTGAACTCCATGCTTGCAGCTAAGATGAGGGAAAACAAACCAGAAGGGCACAGGAGAAAGGAGAATGGTACTACCACAGGTCTGCTGATGGTCAATAAAATGTGTCTGTGTATAATCAAAACCAGAGACTAAAATTATTCTAGAAGCAAAACTTTTAAGGAAATGTAAATGGGGGTAGGAAACTGAAAGCTAGAGGCTTCTAAGAATTATAAATTAAGGGAATGAGAGTTGCGAGGCATAGCAGGGAAATGGAGGGAGGCATTGATCCCTAAGCATGGCTAATGAGATCAAAAAATCAATCCCTTGAATTGAGTGATCCCTACTTAACTTTTCTATTAAGAAGACATCCAATCCTGCCATGGTAGAATCTAGGACAAATATTACATTACTTAAAGACCCTTGCCATTAGAAAGTTTGTCACAATGTCTAAGTCAAGCTCAGTATTTGCCGCATTGTCACTGGCAAAACAGTTTCAACTCAGGCAATTTTATTCAATTATTTTATTGCCAATTAATACACACTTAATTACTAGTTTAGGTATTGAGGAAAAATAAAGACAAACAACTAAAATCTTCTTTTAAGGAAATACCTGCTCCCTTCCCCGGAATCCTCTTTGGTCTAGCTCTTCTTCTTCCCCCTTCCTAGGCTCAACTTCACCCATTGCCACCACAGACTACACTCCATTACATTCCCAGCCCCTTTGATGGCTTGTCTGCGTAATGGTTTCTTCCTGCTGCCCCTTGCTTCTTACCAGTCTTCTGACACTGTTCCATGTTTCTTACTGCTCCTGTGCTCCAGCAGGGTTCTCCAGGGGTTGCAGCTCCTTGGAGATGTCCCTGCCCCAGCGTGGGTTGCCTGTGGGCTACAGTTTTCTGATGAGTATCCATGCTCTGGTGTAGGTCCTCTAAGGACCACACTCCCTCAGATATATTCCTATTCTGGTGGGGGTTGCCCATGGGCCATAATATCTTGTTATTAATTATTATTATCTTAGGCAGGGGCTGCAGCCCATCAGAGGTACCTCCTCTGGCACTAAGCATCTACTTCCAAGAGTGCATCTACTGTCTTATTCCCGATAGTGTCCTATTCCAAGTGTCTCCTCCATTTCTTCTCCTCTGCTTTATCCCCACATTTCTCTGAACATGTCTCTTCACATATCTCCTCACGTGCCTTCTTCCCTTGTGGTTGCACCTGTTCTTGAACACTACTGAACAACAGTTCCTCATGCTCACCTGCCTGGCTGCAGTATTGGTGCCTTCCTCCTTTATGATAAATTATCCTCTACTTTCAGTTTTCCCATCATCAGTTCAGAAAATGTGAGGCTTATCAGAGGTTTGAGGTTTACTGAGGTGTGGTTTAACCCCAGCCGGCAACCAAGCACCAACAGCCGCTCGCTCACTCCCCCCTACCCAGAGGGATGGGAAGGAGGATCAGAAAGGAATTTAAAACTCAAGGGTTGAGATAAGAACAATTTAATAGATAAAGCAAAAGCCCCGTTCGCAAGCAAAGCAAAGAATTAATTCACTGCTTCCCATGGGCAGGCAGGTGTTCAGCCACCGCCAGGGAAGCCGGGGTCCATCACATATAATGGTTACTCAGGAAGACAAACACCATAACGCCAGATTCCACCCCCCTTCCTTCTTCTTCCCCCAGTATATATACTCAGCATGATGTCATATGGTATGAAATACCTCTTTGGCTAGCTTGGGTCACCTGTCCTGGCTGTGTCCTCTCACAGTTTCCCATGCCCCTCCAGCCCTCTGGTTGGCAGGGCCAAAGAAACTGAAAAGTCCTTGATTTAGTATAAACATCACCCAGCAACAAATAAAAACATCAGTGTCCTATCAACTTTGTTCTCACATCATAGTCAAAACACAGCATAGTACTAACTACTAAGAAGAAAATTAACTCTATCCCAGCTGAAACCAGGATATGAGGTTTATTATATCCCCAGTTATTTGTTGCACTTCTCATGACCCTGTCCAGTTAGTGCATTTCACCCTTTAGCATATTTGCCTACGACTTTCACAGTGTCCAGCAGAGACTCCCCTATGCCTGGGAAGGCAGAGAACTGTTTCTCATGACTTTCATGTATTTATGAACTTAGTTTGACATAGCTTTTTTTCACAAGTTTGATATTGAGCCATTAATTGTAATCTCAAGATCTTCCTCCACAGAACTGTTGTCAGCTATTCCCCATTTTGATTCTGCAAAATGTGCATATTGACCAACGTCAAGTAACATTTATCTCAGACTATTTCCCCAAGTTGTCGCGATCATTCTGAAATCTCATTTTACAGTACTTGCAACCAATCCTATTGTATTTGCAGGCAGTCCCACTCAAGTGCACACCCCTGACACTCATATCTTTACTAGAAATACTGACTAGTGTTGTCAATTCTCTACTGGTTCTGAAAACCACCACTTCATGTAATTTCTTTTTGTTTCTCTTCCCCTAGAAACCTAAGCATTTTTTTTTTTTAAATATCTTTTCTCTGCATTATGATTTATACAGTAAAACACTCTTCTGATCACATACACTACAGCAAGAATTTGTGGAATATATTTGAAAAGATTCAGTCCCAATTAGCAGTAAGGCATTAGTTAAGGAAGCGCTAACAACCCAAGATAAGGATAACAGAGTTAGAGGCATCTGTCAGTAGTTCAAATCTTCCATAATAATTTCTACAACTCATGCTCCATTCCTCAGTGCTACTATGGGGAAAGGAGGCTTAACTAAAGCAACCCACTCACCAAGTGTTACAGTCACTACAAGGACTCAATTAGCGTGTTCCACAACTGACCAAGGACAGAGATTTTCTTCAAATTTGCACTTTGGAAGTAAACTCATTAACTGCTACTGAAACATTATGTCACTCAGGTTTCAATAGGTCTGTTTGGGGTTCAAGATGTATCTTCAAACCAGTGACATCTCTTGAAATAGTATAGCAATGTTAGATTTCAAATAATTGCCTCCACCCCTGCTTTTTGTTAAGACTTCAGTGACTCAGGGAGTAGGTTCATAAGCACGCTGGAACAGATAACACAGTGAATCTATGAGTGATTTTTTTCAGCATTGGAATTTCTCTGTTTTTGAAGTAGATGTGGCTATGCTTTTCAATCAAGATCTTCACTTTGTTTCTGCCTTCTCCAGTTCTGCAGAAATAAAATAGGCAGATACTGCCAAATACCTCCACTTCTCCAGAGTATAATTTCTTGCTCACACAAGCAGATTCATTCTGTACCTTGTTACATAATATTCTGCTCCTCCTACAGCTCACATTCACTACCAGAGTATTTTAAGAAAGTAGAGAAGTTTTAAGGTAATGTATTTGATTCCTCTTGTGACTTTAAAGTTTCAGCTATGTTGCTGTGTCTCTCAAATAAAGGAGTTAATTTTACAGTGGTATTTTCAACATCTTCAACTGGGATATATAGGCAGTGAAAAAGTTGGTTTGCAATGAGGTTTTTAAAAACATATTTTTATTCTTCTCCTGTGAAATAATGCTTGGATCACACACTTACATTATTAAACTTTCACTGTTCTTGTAAGATATCCACAACTAAAAGGTATATAACTGATAAGATATCCACAACTAAAAGGTATATAAGTGCTAAGCTACTATATAGGGGGGCAAAATAGGCACCTCATAAAGTCTTAATTTATTTTCCTCAGTTCAAGAACA
This sequence comes from Falco peregrinus, assembly GCF_023634155.1. Taxonomy (NCBI): domain Eukaryota; kingdom Metazoa; phylum Chordata; class Aves; order Falconiformes; family Falconidae; genus Falco; species Falco peregrinus. Next base: position 19,258,135 of record NC_073724.1, read on the forward strand.
AAACATGCATGAGAAGTTTATGGAATGCAAAATACAAACAGAATCCCTGAATGGTTGGACTCCTGCTTTACGAATTTGTAGCCATGTGGACAACATCAACTGACATAAGGGAATATGACTAACATAAGACATGTGAACCAGGACTGAGAGATCTCTGAATCCTTACACCAGCAGCACTCTAGTTACTACCATATGTCATACGCAGAATGCTGTTCCCTGGGGTGAAGAATTTCATGTGTTCCAATCAAACACAATATAACTTCTCTTAATATAATTATAAGGCTTGGAGTCAATTAAACTTTAGCATAGTACTACTAGAAACTGGGATTATTCTACATGGCAAATGGTGGCTATTGCCAGAGTAATGAGAGAGTATACAGAAATGAAAAATGACACCACCATCAATGTCTTCCTCTTTCATGTGTAGAAAATGTCAACAGCCTCAGTAATACAATTGTCTTTACAAGCCTAATCAATAGGATAGCAACATGGTAATCAAATGCCAAACCTGTTTATGATTTACTATGACCAAAGGTTCAGCTTGTACATACATTTTTTTCTTCCAAATCTACAATTCCTATAAGCTGTTATTTGACAAATATCATATGTACAGGCTTCCCTGCCCATATTCAAAGACATTCTTTAAAACAGCTTCTGACCAAAGTTCCTCACAAAAGAAATGGCACTGACTCTTCTTAGTTTATGTAATTCCTCAACCTCCCCATGAGAAAAAAAGTTTACAGAAGTTTCCAGAGGTAGCTGTTTGGAAGCGCTGAATAAAAAGCTTCTCTCTGTTCTAGTACTACTACTACTAAAATAAGTGTATGAAGAGGTTTAGATTTCACTGGTGTGTTTAACAAAACAGAAAATGCAAATGTTGCAGGCAGACACCCACAGGAAAAAGAATGCCCCTAATTGAAAAAAGACTGAAAAAAAAAAAATTAAACAAGTCATTTTGATTACTTTCAAAATACTTAGTTTGGTAATTAAGCAAAATGGAAATCTATTTCATAAAGTCAGTGGGAAGAACCTCATTGTCTTCTGCCATACCTGTTCTCATGTGCATCCTTAAAATTGACTGAGCTCCAGATATTTCTGTATAGTAGCCTTAAAACCTATCCAGCTCTGTGGATGCAGGTGACTATGGTGTACCTGAGTAACCTAGGGTGCAAGTGATGGTTTATCACAGGAAGTTTCCAAAATGCCATTCATAGTGGTTTGGCTTTGGTGGGCTGCCAGATGCCCAGCCAGCTGTTTTCTCACTCCCCCTCCTAGACAGGATAGGGGGAGAAAATCAGATTATAAAGCTTGTGGGTGAATGTAAGACACAGAGATCAATTATCAATTACCATCACGGGCAAAACAGGCTCATGCTGGGGAAAAGTAATGTATTGTCCATTAGAAATATGAGTTGGATGAAACAAAATCCAAAACAGTTCCTCACCTCCCTCACCTCCTTCCCAGGCTCAGCTTCACTCCTTCACCCCCAGCTCCTCTGCCTCCCCACGCCGAGAGGCACAGGATGATGGGAACAGGGGTGCTGCCAGTCCATAGCACTCCTCTCTGTGGCTCCTTCCTCCTCACACTTCTCCCTAGCTCCAGCATCGGCTCTTTATGGGCTGCAGTGCTTCAGCATAAACCCTCTCCAGTGTGGGCTACTCCATGAGCTGCAGGGCAACAGCTGCCCCAGCGTGCTCCCCACAGGGGCTGCAGGCCGGGCTGTTCCTGACCCGCTCCCCCTCAACGCCGGCAGCGCTGCCCTCCCTCACGCAGGTTTCCGCACGGCCATGGCGGCCATGGCGGCTGCGGGGCCCGGCCGTGCCCTGCGCTGGGGCCGTTGGAGCCGGCTGGAACCGGCTGGAACCGGCTGTGCCCGGCACGGGGCAGCCCAGGCTGCTCCCCACAGAGGCCGCCCCTGGCTCTTGACAAACCCCCCGCACCCGCACACCCACACCTTTTCAGGGCCTGGTGTCTGCTGGGAGACATTGCTTGTATATTGTGCCTGGGAGTCTTAAAAAATGCAGTTGTTCTGCTGAGTAATTTTCAAGACAAAAGAGAGCAAAACCATTTATGAAGCTACTTTTGCCTGTTAAATATTTTCCTGATTTTAAATAAAGAGGAAAAAATACCACAAAAGGATATTCTTTGTGGCCATACATTCCACTTACAAAACAAAGCTTTTAAATAAATGCATACTTTCCATACTGATAAGGAAATCTTTCATAAATCATAGACCTATGCAGAAAAGAGTAATAAATATAACTGATAAAGAAATGTTCCATAAAACTCTTACTGGATTGCATCATGGTTCATCAGGAAACCCACTGGCTAAAATCCAAGTTAGGGAGAGCAGGACGGTAACAGCTTTCCACACCCTTTGGCTTTGGGGAGCACCCCACTGATGATGCTGCACCCCGATTCCCCGCCAGCCAGGGGGCTACTTTGGCATGGAAAGTTTCTTCTTGTCTCTCTCCTACACGCACGCACTCACACCCACACACTCACACCCAGACCCCCATGTCCGTCCCCCCACACACACACTCTCATTTCAGATCCTCAACCAAGACAAATTTCTAATCATTCTTGTCCAATTTAAATATCTTGCCAGAAATGCTTCCATTCTGGCACGTTTAAAAGTTTTTTTAAAAAGTCATCAAAGAGAAAAAGCAAGTATGAAGTTGTATTTCAGTCTTGTGAACTTTTTCCCTCACTTGTTGATTTTCACTGTAATCTCTATGTTTTAATATAGTTCTCTACACAATGTCTGTCTTGTTCTCAAAGCAATAGCTTTCGTTTTTAAAGCGTTCATCATGTCTTATTAAATAAGAGCTTATTGGACACTAATTGCATGGGACTTCTAGGCAGAATGAAGACAAAAATAGTTTATTATCATGTTAGCAGCATTTCATTTCCAACTGTTAGACCTTCATTTATGTCTGCTAATGTAATAAAATTAATCCTATCATTTCAGTGGCTTAACTTTTCATTAAAGTTGGTATGATTTCTTGGGTACGCAGTTGTCCATTTAATGAAAAAAAATCTTTTCTCTCCCTGTGGAGGCTAGCAAGTGAGAGACAGGCTTGATTTTTCCTATACTAAAAGTTCTGTCTTCTATTTCCTTTCAACCCACTGACAGCTGAAGTGAAAAGCAAAACAGCTGACTGACAGCTGCCTGGCAGGCTATGCACAGTCCTAATTACAGCTCCTCTGTAGGGTCATACTCATGCTTACAGCCCTACAAGGTCTCAGATCATGATTTTTCATACATACATGATCAATATAATCAAGTTTGAATCTTTACAGCAAGCTATATAAAACCTGAGAGAGCAAAACAGGGAAGCTCTCTGGCTTCTGCTAACAATCAAGCATTCAAAAGCAACTGAACAATATGCGTGAAAATACTTGCCCTTTCTTCTCTATGTGCTCTTCATTTTTAGGATCATCTATTCTTTTTCTCCTATGTTATACTGTATTACCTCAGTCAACCCACACAACAACAAGGCTACTTTCAGCGCAGATTGCAGATTTGCAGATTGTAACTCCAGGCTGAGTTATAGGCCACTGGTAAGTGATAGCAGCCACATCAGAAGAATATTTCTTGTTCCTGATTCTGCTGAATCAAGGGAAAAGGCAATTGCTTCCCATTCTCAGTTCACTTAATCTGCATGCTGAAGTGGAAGAAGGAAATGCTGTCTCCTTTACCCCACAAAATACAAGATGTGAAATTCCATGGGGTGGAGGAAACAAGTGTTGGTATTATTAAAAATGAAGGGAAAAAAATAAATTGCATCAAACAAAATGGTCTGAGGCACACTGTGAGGAAAAAGTTCCACTACAGGCTGAAATGCCACTCCACCATGTACAGCGCTTGCCTAATTTCAAATAGAATAGATCACCTGAAACTGCAGGAGATTCAGACAGTTAATTGAAGCTGAAGTTCAGAAAATATTGTGTCCAAATAAGATTACTTGGGCTTTCTGCTGGACCATAGAAGTTCTACCCAGTTTCAGCTAGAATATTCTGAAAGCTTAGCTTCAAAGTAATATATAAACAGAGTTCGACAATGCATCAGCCTTTATAAAACATTACCATTCCTACTAACAATAGCAGAAACCTTTTTGGAAAGAATTGCTTTGTCTATGTTGGATAACATTCATTTTCTTCCTCACCATGAGCCTTTGATTAGAATTCACCCCTAACCTCACAAGTATTCCTCACTTTGATCCAAGCACAAAGGTGTCATGCTCAAAGGAGTACTGTAGATTCTAAATGACTTTCCTACAATATGTATTGCTTGTGAGGAGCAAAGTCAAAGCTTAGTGAGGTTTAAAAGTTTATATTTTATCATTAAAATGATTGCATTTAGATACAATCTGCTATGAATTGAGTGTACAGTAAACTATTTCATCTAGAACCATGAAACTATTTCTAATAATTAGTCCTTCACCTCACTTTTCACTTGAGATTATAATTTTAGAAGTATTCTTATTCCTTCTCCCTTATCTAAAAAGACAGATTCACACAGGATCTTTTTAAAACCAATATTACTTTTTCATTATCCTTCCCACCCCAGACTGGAATAGTTTTACTGATTGCAACTTACTTCTAGCAAATTATTGTTTCCTTTTGTTTTCTCGTCTATATAAAATCTGTCTGTTATTCTCTATTAGCAAGGATCCAGCTATGATCTAAATAACTTTTTTATGTCTTTCCTCAAAGTAAATACTGCTGTTTTTAAGCAAGTACTATCTTTATAGACTATGTCACTGCTGAACAGGATTTGGATCCATGACCAAGACCGCAATGTGCTACAAAATAATTGTAGTAATTTAGGTCCTTAATCTATTTTAGTACTCTTTTACCTAATCACAACTTTGATTCTTTTTAATTTATTTATTTGGAGCCACAGAGATTTCAAAGTTTGCATCCCAGTATTTGCATTAATATGCAAACTTTGATTCCAGAAATTATTTACTAATTGGAAAATTGAAACAGTTTCTATTAAAAATGCATGGGTTTATTTTGGAAAATAGCAATAAAAATAATAATTTAAATCAGGAGGACAAAAGGCATAAACATGAATGGGTTTCTTCGGAAAATCCCTGTCTGATTTGTTGGCTACCCTCTTTAAAGGTTCATATCTGTTTCAACGAAAGCAAAACAAAGTTAAGGAGGCAGGCACATACCCAGGTACCATTTTGTTTCTACCAACTTTCCCACCAAAAATTGAGATTTTTATGCTAATAAACCATTACTATTACTTGACACATTTTGCTATCAGGAAACAAAAATTTGTCTCATTAAAAGTAAAATATTTTTGATACTGCAGATCCTTATATCCGTTCTAAAATGTGTCAGATAACTCAATGAGGTTCAGTCTCTTATTACCCTTTTGTAAACAAGCTAAAGATTGTCTTAAGGTAGGTGCTACCAGGTACTGTTGAGATCTTCTCTTCATAGTCTATTCTTATGCTGGTTGGTACACCAAAGCTAAATATCACCCTGGGATTATGAACAGCAACATGGCCTGCCACTCTCAGATGAATAGAAAGATTAATATAGTCAGTAAACAGATGAATTACTTCCTGCTTAGGAGTGCAATGAGAACCCAATGACCAGTCTGGGGCAGTACACTTCGAAGAACACCATAGGCCAAATGAGGTAAACCTGAATAAGAACAGCTAATGGAGCCAGATACCTAAAAGGCATGAATTGCATTTTGAGAATGACTCAAAATGGTTGGTTTAAACATGAGAAGATTTAGGAGACATGGCAATGGCAGGCATAAAAAGCTGCTGCCAAAGACAAAGAAGAATATGGTGTCATGTCTACGGCAAACAGATAAACTAATGAAAGAAGATTTGGCCTATACAACAAACTTCTTAGCAATACCATCAGTGGTACACTGAAATAAACAGCCTGGAAGACTGCAGACTTACCATCACTGGAAGATTTTAATAAAAGGTTAGATAAATACCTGCCAGGGATAACACAATTATAGTTGATACTGGACTCAGCAGGAAGACTAGGACTAGACATCTTCCCTTCCAGCCTGGCAGGTCCTTGAGGCTAACAGTCAGCAGCAAAAAGGAGGTTTCCAATTAACTCTCAGAAATCGCAGTGCTCTTATTTTTCAGGTCTGGAACCTCATGTGATTGAAAGGAGGAGCCACTTGATTTGACAGGCTCTTGTGTTGCTTCAGTACCTTTCATGGCACTTTCTAGCTCATCAGCCTGACTTGCCTTTCCTGGATTTGACAGCAACAAGTCTCAAGTGAGGGAGAGGGGAAATATGAGAAAACTTATTATCCTATTTACAAATATCACCAGGCTGGTACAAAATGAAATATCACCAACTATCCATGCTCATTTATTTCTAATAAATAGATAGGGTGAAATCATTAGCAGACATGACTTATTTTTCTCTAAAGTGGAGAGAAGGATGCATAATTTCTCATAGCCTGAGCACTGCACAAAACATCAATAAAGACACAAAATCGTTAAGAGTGCAGAATTAGGCCAATCACGTAGAGTCTATTACACAGTCCAGCAGGCATCTTAGCTTGAAAATATTTCTTAGCAAACAGTTGGCATTTTTAAATCTTTACATTAGAAAAATTGATTGGTTATTATTTTATTAGATTGAAAAATCTTTAAAGCTACAGGAATCCAAACATATTACATTGAAACAGCAGATAGCTGCCAGCACTGGGCGTGCACAAGAGGCCGCTCATAGAAGTGTAAGGGAGAGAGTAAATACATTTCAAATGTGAGAACAGTTATTTTATCCAACGGTAAAATGTAGAGCACAAAGAAACCAAATATAGCCACCCTTTCAGAGTGTAGATGAGATTAACTCACTTCTGAACATAAGATAAAGAAAGGGACAAACCTAACATGCTAATTTTTCGCCTATGACAGATCCATGAGTCTTTCCTTATGCTGCCAATAATTGTAGTCCCAATACGCTGGAGTCCATAAGACCTTTGCCAATTACTTCCGTGAGAACAGAATCAAGGCCAATTAGGGTAATATATACTTCTGCTAGGCTTGTCACAGCTTTACCTACAGATACATATATAAAAAAATTTATGTACTCAGTAACATATGCTGTGAGACAGACAGTTCCTCTCAGCTTCCTTTGCTGAGACTTCCACTGCTTCAGTTTACATCCCTACTGTAATGGGCACCTAATTAGCCCCTCAGTTGCCTAGCTGCCATGGGCAACACAAGATCATGCTGTTTTATGTTTCCATAACTCCTCCAAAAACTGCCTTACACAACTCCCAATGCATACAAAGACAATAACAAGGAAACAGATAGTTCTACTCACAGAAGCTGAAAAAAAAAAAAAAAAAAAAAAAAGAAAATAAAAGAAAATCCGAAACTGGTAAAATTAATCTTTTGTGAGAGATTATGAGCCCTAGGAACTTAGAAGCATTCCACAGCTAAAAAATGGAAGAATTTGCTGCGCTATAATTTTACTATTTTTCTGTCTTTTCCTACAAGTTCACAAAAAAATTGCACTCAGAGATAAAATATGGCATGAGAAGGATAACAAGGGAAAATGTAGTATATGTTTAATAAAACAGTTTTACATCCCCTAAGGCAGTACACACAAATACCTTCAAATACGGGTTCTTGTCAATCCATATCAGGATGGAAGGAAAATTACTTTAGCTGTTTGATTTATGAACTTTAACATGTATGGTATCTTTTAAGTGTATCTGAACTGTCTGAATTTTTAAAATTTAGCCTCAGGATAGATATAACATTCTTTAAATGTTTTACTAGTTTGCTTTGTTTTAAAGCACAAGATTATTAATAGGCACTGCTAAACAGAAGTCTGCTTTGGCGTAGGTCATTCTGAGAGTTACACAGAGTGTTTAACAGTCCCTCATGTTTGACTAGGCTGTGGTTACTATTGTAATTAGAGATATTTAAAGTATAAAGTCAATAAAGAAATTTAAATTCATTCTATCACTCTAAGAAAACAGTTATTACCTTCTTAACACTGCATTTTAACTGACAGCAAATAGGGCTCAACAACAATGCCAGAACCCAGGTATTCGGAGGCACATCTGTTAGGAATATTAGGTGAGTTATGAGGGTTGACATATTCCTCCACTTCAGCATCTCACAGCGAAAATAGCATCAGAGATCCTGCAATAAAATGTATATATATAAAAAATAAAAATTATGGCTGTCTACAAGGTATTCTATTAATTATATTTGAAACTGTAAAGTCTGTTGTAGTAAATTTGAGCCCTAATTATTCTGTATTTTCTTGTTTATATGTATAAACATAACTTTATTGGTTTAACCATATTTGAAACAGCAACTGATCTAGTTTCAAAAAGTATTCTTATATGGAAATAAGACACAGAAGACAAGCAAAAAGTTTAAAACTAAAAAGTTTAAGACAAATTATTAAGGATGGTAACAAGAAAAATCCATACTTTAGATCCCATTTCAAGATTTTATCATCTCAAGTGAAATAGGTACACCAGTGCCCTTTAGTTCATCACATGACTGAGCTTTTTGGCCATCTTTTCTGCCTTTTGATTAATAAAATAGGATATATCACTTGCATTAAGTGCAATGAGCTTAAAACGTAATGGTATAACACAAAACTCAGGAACATTGGGTAAAAGCCTCATATCTGCTGTCGTTTTATAACACTGCTTTATTATACAATATATTCCAAGTACAGTAGCTATAAAGAGCTCTTAACCATATCTACTCATTCCCATTAATTATCAGGTATCATCATGCAAGGCAAAGATAATTGGCTTTAAAGTGATCTTGAATGAACTACAAGGAGGCAAACTGCCCTTCTGAAGAGCGAACAAAGAGCTGACAATGTGTGCTGGGCAGCAATTTCCTCCTCAGCTAGGAAAAGAAAAGGCACCATGTAGGGTCACCAGTTCCTGGGAGGAGCCAGTTTACCAGGACTAGCAGGAAGGACTGGAGGGCAGTTAATAGTATATGTTAGAGATGAATGCCAACAACGGTACTCCATAGGCGATACTATCACCTGTGCTGCAGCTTTTCCATGCACAGGTAATAAAAGTTACCAAGGCTTTCTTTTTTTAAGGATCATTTTTAAAGTTAAAAGTGTGAGACCACTTACATGTTCTATTCTGCTACTACTAGAATTCATGCCAATAGATAACTAACAACAGGACTCTGAATTTGCATTATTTGCTGCTATATTGCCTTTAGGGTGATATAAAAGCTCTTCCTTGAAAGAGCTGCTTTAGATGTCACTTGAGCTCTGATGTTTCTGGTCTTCGGGGGAAGGGCTTATTGCAAGGGTCTGCAAGTTGGGGTAATACATGGGCTGGATTTGGATTTCCTTGCCATATCTTTCTTATCCTCCTGCATCCCAAAGGATCAGACCCAGGGGCATTACCTTTCCAAATAACCTAAACAGCAATGGAGAGGGAAGGTCCCCATGTTACACTTGCCAGATAGCTTAAACATAGGCTGGGTACAAGAGGCCAGTTTCATTTCCTCTAATGTGAGAAAGCCAATCGTTTGCAAAAGCAGTTGTGCTATATAGGTATGTATATCTAGTGGGTAGTCCCGATTCCTAAACTTCTGATTTCATGACTAAGTGCCATTTTAAGTGTAAAACATGTGGCTGTTTTCCCTTCCTGTTGGTCTCGACAAAAAGACTGGCCATTGTGTTTCCCGGTTGAAAGTTACAGCTTTGAGTCATCAGGCAGCTACAAACATGGAAACATCCTAAATTGTCTTGTGATTAAGCAATTCTCAAACAATTGATATTTAAATATTTAGTGATAGGATTTTTGGTCACAAGTAAGAGCTCCCACATGGAATACACCATACAGACAAGGAACAAAGCCCAGCTTGCTGGAACTCCATTTGACTTATGTAGACATTACTACCTGCCCTGGTGAGATGCCCCTCTCCTTAACTGGCAAGACATGCTTAGACTCGCTTCAGTGAATAGACTCACCAATCCCCCTTTTTTTTCCCCAAGGCAGACAATGCAGTTTTAAAACCAAACCAAACCAAACAAAAAATCCTGCATAAACAGTATTAGTTTTGAGTGGCTTCATTCTTCTTACAGATATTCAAATGATACAGCTTCACTGATTTATAACATTTACTTTGGTTTGACGTAGAGAGATTGTACTCACAGATCGATTCTTTCAACAGACCAATTATAATGAAATGTAGTTCTTGGTCCACAGCCAGCATACTCTATAATAAATTTATTCTTTACTTCCACATAATTTACTTCCCTGGACAGCCTTGCTCATCTGTAACTGTTTTGTTTTGATACAGAATGGAATTTTGGTTTGTTCTTAAAATAAACTGGTGTACTTTCAATGGGCTCACAGTTGCTTCCGCAGCATTTTGCTTCTAAGCGTCATGTTGCACTCAGTGGGCAATCAGAGACAGGTCTGTATTACACCAGTTGTGATATATGTAAAGCAGTAAAATTATTTTTAATACCATGCTGGGCATCTTTTACCATGGATTTGTTTTTATAAATAAAGCTTTATACCAAGTACTTGCATTTATGAAAAAAATGCTGTAAGTTAGCTGTAATTTTTTGAAAGGTACATTCTTGTGGCTGTTTGGGAATGGGTAGTCACTCAGAAGTGTGATAAGTACAGTTAATTTGTTATTTTCAGCTGTAGACTGAAGGTATCTGTCTAGGGGGTCTGCGAAATGGTCAGTTGCCTCTTTTCATGTAGTTGCAATTTGGAATAAAGGCAATCCAGTCAAGGTATTTCATCCTTTAAAGTGTGCAACACTGCTTTTTGTGAGAGGGGACTGGCCTGATACATAGTTTAACTCTACAGGTGCCTTCCTTCTGGTCTGCCCTACTGGCTGCTGTCTGAGTCCCTCAGTTGCCTGCCCGAACTTCCAGCAGTGCCTGAGCTAAGTCTTTGATACTGTCTAAGCCCCTCTAAGAGCAAGCCTTTGGAAAACTATGGTCACTGGGATCTCTCCTAACCTGCAAACATTTGAATGTACATCTAAAAATATCAACATCTTGTTTATTGTAATGTTATCACCCCTCCATGGTTTCATACTTCAGATGTATTGCATAACTATTCAATTCAGCTGAAAATCTGGCATTAGGCCATAAGGAACACAATTTAAAAGCATCTGTTTGATTTCATTTGTACCAAAACCACTTGGAGAATTGAATAAGTGTCTCACCTTCCTGAACTTCAGTTAGCACAGTTCAAGAATACAAGAAAAAAAAAATTCACAACGTGAAAATACTGCTAATTAATGGTCAACAAAAATAATCAGACTTGCTCAGATCTGGCCTACCAGTTACCATCGATAAATTTTGAGAAGTGATCTTTGCAAGGTTTACTCAATCTATAACTCTGGCTGCTCCTAATACTAAGATAATGGAATATTTGATGCAGCAGGATGGTGCCACAGGACTGCAGTGAGAACTGTTGCAGATCTAATTTATGAAGGGAAAATGTTGTTTGGCAATAGTCTGACATTTTAAAGAATAGTCTCAACTCTAATTCTCCCTTTTAATGAGTTGCTATTTTGTGGGGGAATATGCTTCAGTGTCTGCAAAGGGTGAATTTGCATTTTGCTCTGTTCTCCCAGAGCAGAAAAAGTGAGCATGGAAGGATCCCAGTAAAGGAAACAGCTGTGCACTGATGGTACAATCTTCCATTTTGTTCCATTTCTGCACAGGCATCTCTAGCCTCTCCCTCTGCACACAGGAGGTGTGACTCATGCAGAGTAACAGGAGTTTCACAACAGTGTCTCCTCTAGCATATCGTTTTCAAGGCCTGCAAAATAAGTAATTTTTTCCCAAACTTTTATACTTTGCGAAGGGGATGTGGGTTGCTAGTTGACAAAAACTTAGCTAACTGTAAAGTGGAAACAGCAAGAATGATTGCAGGAGAAGCAAACTGGCCAGACATTTCCTTGACTGCATACAGGTCTGTCCATCTTTCCGAAATGTTACTCCTTAGTTGTCACTTCCCAGCTGCTGGCAGCAAAAAATTCTGCAACAAAGCTTTTTAAAAATCAGTCTGCTACATGTGTAAGGCCACCTCTTCCAAGTGCTTTTACACTTGAATGACTTTTACTAATCTTTAAAGTATTATAGCAACAAAAACATCTTGCAAAGAAGCACAGAATCCCCACATCCTTTCTGTTTAAAAACAGAGTCAGGCATTATACTGTTTTGACCTCTTTTGGATCAGCTGACCTCTGTCAAATAACTAATACATTTTGGCTGCTATGGTCAACAGTCAGATAACAACAGAAGAAATGCAAATACCAAAAAAGAAACATCCACTGCAGCATTATCTGGCAAATTCTTCAAATGTTCCGACGCCCATGCTCCTGTTCCCCCAGCACGTAGGGTTCAAGCTCTTGTATTACAACCTGCAGTCCCGGGTTTCATTTAAAAATGGTTGGTTGGACCAAAAGTCAGTTCTAAAAGTAAACATTGGAAAAACATGCTCTGTGAAAGTCTCCCAGTAATACAAAAACTAGAATTAAAATTGGCAAAAAACCAAGTTTTCAGTGCAGTCTTATTTTGCTATGCAGGTGCCACACTTTTTACTTTGAAAAGAAAGCATTAGAAACATCTATTTGGAAGGCAGCTAAATCTCCAAAGGCTTCGTTCATAACCTACTGCACAATGTAAATGTGATATAGAAGATGCAATGTATTTGATTTCATAATATCTATTTTTTCTCCAAAACTATCTACTATGTATTTAATGAAGATCTTCCTGTTACTATCTATGGATTAATGGATGGATTTTAATATCACTTCCATACAGCATAAAATTCATTAAAGATCAAGCAGGAGTACAGCTGTTCTTAAAAATATATATTATTGTGATAATTCAAGGAAGACTGTATTAGTGCCATACCATACAAGAGCCATCCACAAAGGATACAGATTCCAAACTGAATCTTGAATGAATTACATAACAGCGGGAAGAGCCATTAAATGGAACAACAAAACAAAGGCAGCTAGTCATGAGTTTAAAGCTAAATGTAATTTTAATTGTTTTGGTGAATTAGGTGCTAAGGTCTATTGCACAGTCTTCACCTGAAGCATAGACAGAACTTCCATTTGAAATATTCATCAGCCTTATTTAAATTAAATCTTTAGTATTCCAAAAGCTCTCAGGAATGACTCATATCTCAAGTAAAATAACCTGATGAAAATTGAAGATAATGGTCTCATGCCATTAATGACACTAAAATGGAAGCACACAATTGTCTTGTACAGCTGAACCAAAAATATCTATTGTAAAGGAAGTTGGAGAAGAGATGAGGTAATGTGAGAGTAGTCAAATAAGAACAATAAAATGAATTTCATTTTCCAAAAACAGTTAATGCCTGGACATAATAATGTTAGTTTATATTATTTATTTTTTAGTTAGTGTCCTATAGGGTAATGTTACACATGATATTTGCATCTTACTGGAAGTTACAGGAAGCCAAGTGCAGATCCCTAAAAACACAAAGTTGTGTTTTAAGTTGGGTTCAGAAGAGAAGTGGTAACTGGAATTTCAAAACTAAAGACATACTTTTTAACTGTCACAGGTTTTTCATAGCTTTATCATTTCATAAATCAGTGATTGAAGTGACATTAATACAGTTGCTCTTAATACAACAAAAATGAGAAATCCAACAAAAGTTGGGAAACAATTTGATGAATAATACAATTTTTTGCTAAACTTCATTAAAATTTTGTATTTGGATAATATTTTATATTGCTAACTATATTGTAATAATTATTGGCATTGAATACCTGTAATAAAATTACACTAAGACAGTAAATACCATCTGCCACTATATCTTGTGCCCACAAAACAGTGACTTCAGAGTGAAAAGAAAAAGTGATAGATGTACAGATTATACATATAGAAACAACACAGCTTCTAAAAAGAAAGATGGGATTTGTTGAGCTATATTTTAACTATTTATGAAATGCTATTTTCTATTTTTGCCCTTCTTGTTCAAAGGAGCACTGTCAACACAAAGCTAAAAAATGTATTTCCCTACCTCAGTTACTATAACAACAGTGTATACTATTAAATACAAACATCTTTTTACCTATCCTAATGTTTGGAGCTGGGGGCACAGAAAGAGAAAAGTGAGTTATTTCTGTTCCTTGTGGTTTAAGTGAAATCGTTTTTTATGTGCTGGGACACAGTCAAGAAACCAAGGCAGTAGAGTCCATTCGATGCAGTACCAAATACTCTCAAGTCCTATTACAGTCTGAGGACAAAATCCTAGCTATGTAGATAAGCAAACAGAAAAAAATCACCTGCGCAGGAAATTACCCATCATTATTGTTTGTTTACACAGTGCCATGGATAATGTTTGAGCCGCGATTAAGGGAGTGGATCTTCTAAGGACACAGCAATAAAGGCTGCTGGGAGATTCAACAAACATTCATTCCTGCATGAATTCTTAAAAGTTTGTTTTCTGGCTTCTGCTACACGTCTTGGCTTCATTTAGAGAATGCAAGTTCAAAATCACAATTAATTATCATTTTACTCCAAAAATATACTAATGGCCACAAGATAACTTGAGATGGTTTATTTTACCAATTAAGAAAGGCCAGCTGAAATGCAAATAGTGTTATGATAATAGTAAAAATATAGCTGCAGTAAGGCTTCAGCAGTAGTACATAGTGATATGGACTCTCAGTGTTGTGATGATGGCAAGGAAAACTCAGCCTTTTATTTCTAAATTAGTGCATCTGTAGCAAGGTAGAAGTCCTTTTTTTTTCTGTTACTGAGAGTGAAGAACACAAAAGAGGCCATTTATAGCCATCCAAGAGCTAACCATGCATATCATGGTATAACCATGTCTGGGAAAAATATAAGTTCTTACAAAACTTGTTAAATAAAAACAGACCAAACAAGGTTAGCAGAAATAAAGGAATCACACTGGTGCCAGTTGGCCACCATTATTGTTATATGGCATGATCCTCTTCCTTCCCTCTCCCCCAGTAAATCAGCACCTGGGCTTAAATGACTTGGTTGTGTCAACACCACGAGGGAGCAAGGCTTTTTGACAGAGGAAGATTCTGTCCTCTTATCTTAATAAATACCAATATCTCATTAAAAAGCCCTACAAAACTGAAATATTCTGTGTGTTGCATTTGCATTTCATGATATAGTTCTCTGTATTGTCAACAGAAGGCATCTAAAAAAAGTTTATCAGCACTCTGAATAAAAGTCTGTTGGAAGTTCTTTTATCAGTATCTATGACACTCTTGAATCAAAAAGTGTATCAAAAATTGTTTGCTACTCTGATGCATTACAGGCCCTGCAATACCAAGGGGTAAAAGATGAGGTCTTGGAGACTACAGACCAGAGATCCCAACAGCTGTCTTCTATTTATGCTTTAAGAAAACAAACTATACCTAAAATTTCAGTTTACAGTGTTCTTTATCTTTTGCAATGACCTGAATCTGTGCTTCATATTAGTATATATTATAGGGGAGAGACAGAGAGAAACATTTCAAGCACTCATTTAGCAACTGACCTCAGCAATCCTGCAAAAAAAGAGGTGAGGTTTTTTTCACATACTATTTTAATTTTTAAAAATGAACAGTTGCTATTGGAGAAATATAATGGGAGAAGTAGAACTACACTGTCAGAGGGCCTAACATAGCCCTTTGTTTTGAATTACCCTCAGGAGGAGCCTTCTCTCTCCAAGAGTTTAATGAAAACTGTCTCCTAATTTAGCAAAGGTAGGAGCTGATAGTTAACCAACGAGACTACCAGCCTCTGATTTCTTTCTCTTTTACATACAAGCACAGATGCATGTCGGAATGGCCCTGATATTTTGAGTGAAAGCTGCGTTCTCGTTTCACTTCTAAATGGATGGTGATCAGGGACTCTGGAGAAAGCCAGAAACAGTAAATCAACAGAGCTGTAGGGTGGGTAAAAATCCAGCACTTGAACTATCCCAGTTTGTGACACATCTGATCAAGCAGTGGTAGATGAGCCTAAGGCATTTTCTAGGGACTGCTGACATGCTGGGAAAAGTAGTCAGGTTCAAGGCTAGTCTGCGGATTATTAACCCACAACCATTTACTCGCCCCAGGAAATGCCCATGGCCCAGAATGTTCTCTCAATCCCTTTTCTCCTTACCACAGCTTGAAAAGTTCTAAATTAACTTTTTAAGTATTTGCAAGACTCTATGACTGAAACATTTTCTCGCAACTGGATTTTTTTCAGTACTGGGAAAAAAGAAGCTTTAGCTTTTTTAAGGTTTAACTGCATTGCCAGATAAAAAGAAATGTTTTCATACTTTAAACACCAAGATTGATTGTGAAGGAGCAGCAAGTGGATTGTTTTGCTGTATTTTGCTTCCAGATGCAGCTAGCAAAAGTTCTAGTTACAGTCAGGGAAGAGAAAGGTGGTGGAAGGATGTCAGAATACACACATGCAGCTTTGATTGCACATGGTACACTTTCAAATTTACTTAATCTGAGTAGAGTGAGATCGGACATTCCGTTAAAAGTACACTTCAAAGACATTCGCTTTGCAATTCTTTTGTTTGATAACCCTGCAAATATATTGGGAAAATGACATGAGAAGCTACTTGCAACTCAGCCATTATCTTCTCTCATCTCCTTGCTGTTTATATCTAAAACAAACACAGATGATACTTGTCTTATGAAATGTGATTGTGCTTTCTTCTGGTTGTACATCTGATTTCAGGGGAATCGATGGCCAATATGATGACATCACAAATCCATCACATTTTGTGTTTAAGGATTTACCCATAGTGTCAGACTTATACTTACATTTGGTGTAGACCAAAAATAAGTATTTTCCTTATTTCTAAAGCTGCTGAAGCAGACTGGCTATGCAAAGCCTCTCTTTTGTTCATGCATCTTATTGCTCGGCCATCATTTGCGCTAGATACACCTTTTGCTTCATGTTAGTACAGCCTTTTGCAGAAGGTCATTTATTAGGTACTCACATGTCTATGGAAAAGCCTGATTACTCCATGTTTGTCAGAAAGAGGAAAAGGTATTACATTTGAATACTGAATGGACTGCAAACTAGTCTCCAGACGACAAATATGAACATTTTTAAAGGCTTTACTTATTACCAGTATAAATGAAAATAGCCAAATGAACCTATACATTCAGGGTTAAAATAGACAAATACTCTGATGTGCAGAGGATGAAAAAGCATACCGTTTACAGCTTTTTCAACTTTAATACTAAAGTAAATGCATAAAATTTATGACTACTGCAATACCCCTTTCTGTATGGAATGCTAATGCCCCCTACTGGCCCTTCACAAGCATTTTCTGAATTTTTGTGTTGACAAAAGATGCTCAGTACTCCTAATCTGTTCCATTCCAAAGAAAGGAAAATTATTTAGCCACTACTGAGTTTCTCTATGGTTCACACCCATCAAACACGTATCTGCAGAAAAAGAGCTTTTGTCTGGGTTTTTATCGCCAAGACACATTCTGCAAGTGCTGTTTGCTTTTCCAAATTCACAGCTGCCAGGGGAATTACTGACTACAAAGAACTCATGCACTGATAACCTTTTTTTAAACCCTTGTCAATATTTGAAAGGGAAAGCATTCAGATTTTCATGAAAAATTACATGGAAACAAGCAGCAGGATAGTTACCAATAGAGAGTTGTTTATAATGAATGGTCTTCTGAAGATTTTTATGACATCTGGTCTTGAACTGCCTTAGCCCAAGAGGACACCACTATCAGTTTGTGAGACATTTGCCTTGATTTGTCTGCATATTCTGAAAATTTACACTGTATATCATACAATTCTCTTGCTGCTGCATCTAATCTTTTGCTTGAGAGAGAATTTAATGAAAAATAGATTTTAAAAAGACTTGCTATCCTGGCTTCCCAAGGAAATGAAGTGCACACCATCACATAGTCCTCAGACCTTTTTCTCCCAGAGGCCTTTGAAGCTGCTGATCAATTTACGAGTTGACACAGGGCCAGAAAGCTCAAGGATCTCAAGTTTCTCCAAAGATCATAACTGGGTAGCAGATAGTGAGCTCCCAAAGAAAGCAAGCTATGTCCCACCTCTTCATACACTCAGAGATATAGGAATCAGATGATAAATCAGCAGCTGTAAGCCCTGCAGCACCCCAGTGCCACTGAGACAGCCACTTTGCCCAGTCAGAGGGAAGCTGGCAATACTATGGACAGGGGAGTGAATCAGGACACAAATCACAGAAAAGTAAGAAGCCATGATTCTCTAGTTCCATGTCTCATAAGGCAACATGCTTTGGTGTTGCTGCCAATTGCCTAGTAAAACCTACCATGTGACCATCTAGATATAATCTTCCTTGTCGAGTTCTGCTTATGGATGAAACTGTCTCCTCTTCACATGGTCGTCGCTTCTTGTCTTCCAGGAAGAGCCATGCTCTCTGCTCTGGCAGCTGGCCTGCCCATGTAAGTGCTTCCTAAACTTTCTTGTGTGACATGGACAAAGCTAGTTCAAACATTTTACAATAGTAGGTCTTTGCTGATTTTGCTTGGTTTGTTTGGATTAAATGCAGTCCATCATGAATAAAAGCCACATGTTCCTGTTGAACATGTTCTGAATCACCAGAGTCAGTCATGTCTGCCTGAGGTACCATGGGAGCAGGATGTGAGCTTGACCCAATCTGAGGGCAACGCTAAAGGAAGCCAAACGTGCCAGAACCTTGCTAACTGCTGACAGTGATATGGGTAATGAGGCACTGCAGGTCCGTGCAATTTCAGCTGAGGAGAGCAATTAGAGAAGAGATCAGGCACTAAAATGTTTCACTACGGGATTCTGATTCTATGCAATGCAGGCTAGGGATACCCAAACACCATTAAGTGCTCATACACCTTCTTGAACCATACGCACAATTGCATGCCCCCAGTGATTGACCTAATGGGGAATTTCCATACTCCACCGCAGAGCACAGACATATCCAATGGTGGAATCGTCACTGGCAGTAACACAAA
Organism: Falco peregrinus; assembly: GCF_023634155.1. Lineage (NCBI taxonomy): Eukaryota > Metazoa > Chordata > Aves > Falconiformes > Falconidae > Falco > Falco peregrinus. The sequence goes on from NC_073724.1 coordinate 19,277,132, forward strand.
TGATGAGGCCCATAGTCTGCAAACCACATTAAAATATACAACACTATATTAGAACATATTAGAACTTTACCGTAACTCATTCCAAATGTCAGCCCAAGAACAGAAAAAAGCCAGGAACTGTGCTGCATAAGACAATGGAAATAATTACTAACCATCAAATCCACCCGCCTCCACACAGGTACCATTTGCAGTGGAATACTGTGAAAAAACAGACAAAGACACAGAGAGCTACACAGTTGCATTTTCTTGTAAAGATATTATTATATGAATCTTTAAATGTGCCACTCCATTAGAAACAAATGTCTCTCTTAGGAAGTAAGAACATTTTACTGTCATATGGAAGAGATAAGATACACAAATAATGGAAGAGTGTCTTACAAATTACAGGAGCTGGATATGTATGAATACATCTGTCTCTTTAAGAAGATTTCTTCCTGCGAACTGCAGGTAACCTGACAGAGGAAGCATATACCTACAGTGCTCACAATGCCCTTTACAGGAACACATTTCTTTAGATAATTCTTTTTCTATGTAAAAGCCTATTTACTCAGTGGTTATTAGACAAGGAAAATGGAGTTCCATTTATATTTAGAACTGGAATCCAAGCCAAACTCCAGGGGAGGAAAGGAAACATTTTACAGATGAAGATTTGCAATCTAACTGCAGAGTTAGGTAACACAAATGTCCTAAAAGAGGAGAGGAAAACACAATGCTATGATTAAAGTCACCTAAATGAGAAATAAGAAATCTGAGTCTGTTTTCAGACAAAAGACAGATGTGTCACATTTGTGGAGAGACATTACACAGCTACATGGAAAAGAAGTATTTTAAAACCAGCATACGCCTATTTTGGTGTGATAAGCATCTAACACAAAGGGATATTTTTTTATTTTATTTATTTATAAAAGCTAGGCTTTCAGAACAACATGTTGTCAAGATGAAGTTTCCCACAACAGAACTACCACTAATATTAACATAACTGGACACTTGCAGCAGTCAAAGCCAAATAAGGTGGTTATGTATAAGTTGGTAAATAAACCCTGTAGATAACCCTTTCAAAAACTATAACCCAATTTTAAGTCAGAGGTTCATTTCCAAAAGTGGCTTAAAGTCAACTTTTTAAAAGTTATTTGAGTGATCAATGTTACAGATGAATGCTCTATAGGAATTTTGTGCTGGATAAGAAGGGTAGTTGCTTAATTCCCACTGCTTTCAACACATCTGCTTTTATATGCTTAGATATCTGAGTTTCAATGACATTAATCAGATTCTAGCCTCTATAAACATGCCTAGTACTTTTTAAATACAGGGTAGTTAGGTATTTTTGACACTTCTATTTTGCTTCTCAGATAGGCTCTCTTCTCTCTCATCTGTCATACAGTTCACCCCCACTGATGCTACTCTACTGCAGAACTATAAATAATTTTTGTGATCTACCTTCTCTCTGCCTCTATCTTTTATTTCATCATTTCTTCCTTTTCTTCCTACTCCTTGCCAGTTGCTGTTGGTTGCAGAAAAATATACCCTGGCAGGGATTGTTCTAATTTTGGATATGTTAGTTTCTTCTTCTGTCAGCACTGTTGAATTCTGTCAATTTTCTGTGGAGAGAATCGGAGTTAAAGTCTAGAAGGTAATCTGGATGTAACATACCATTGTTTAATCTGAAAGACCAAAATGACAAGGATTATCTTGACTCTCTTGTCTTCATAAGAGTACCAGATCTGGCCTTTCTGCCATGTCACCCTATTTTCCCTGCTTAGCCCACAGCACTGATGGATGAAAGAATTTTAGACAGGATGGCAGAACTGGGATGAAAATTAATTCAAGATTCCTGCTATCTCTGCTATTCAAGGGCAAAGGAGGGAAAGGTGAGGAGAAGCTGTGAACTCTCTTTCTAAATACCAGGTTAAAACCACCTCCTTTTGCATTTTCTCTGCAAATTCTTACTCTATACTTTGACAACTGAAGTTGCATTTCTGGCTGCCTTGACAAAACATCAGAGAATACTAAGAGACTCAGACAAGCAAGGAGAATTACAGATGCACTCAGCAGGTCATCAGTCCAACCTCCTGGACAAAGCAGGTCAGCTCTGGGATCAGACCAGGTTGCCCAGTACTTTCTCTAATGGGATATTGAAAACTTCCAGGATGGAGCCTGCAATACCTCACTGGGTAACCACTCCATTGCTTGGCTGTCCTCATGGAGAGATATTTTTCCTTATAGCTGTTATAAACCACCTCTATTTAAGTTTATTCCCATTGTTTTCTTCTTGTCCTTCCACATACAGCTGCAAAAAAACTGGCTTTGTCCTCCTGATGACTTACCTGATGAGTCACCAGCTGTGTCTTCTCCAGGCTGAACAAGACCTGGTCCCTCAGCATCTTCTCACAGTGCACATGTTCTAGTCTTTGATTACCTTGTTGGCCTTCCCCTGACCTCACATCAGTTTAAAAATGTTTTTCTTCTATTGGGGGGGGGAGGGGGAAGATGGACAGGGAGGAACTAGTCTAATGACTGTCAATTGTCAACTGCCACTCAGCCAGCCAGCCTCCAGTCAGTAGCACTGCAGAGGATTATCCCATCTCTGGTACAGGACTTCGTATTCGCTCTTGAAGTTCCTAGTGGCTCATTCCTGTAGTATGAGTAGCTCTCTTTAAATGGTTCCTGTGCCCCTGAGCAGTTTGATAGCACCCTAGAAGGTGATCCACAAACTTGATAAGGGCATGTTCTGCCTCTTCCTCCAGGTCATTGGTAAAGCTATTAAACATGACAGATCCCAGGACAGATCTCTTAACATCTCCACTCATAACCAGTTTCAAGGTAGAGTGTGACCCCTTAAGTACTGTGTTTAATCCAGTTAGTTTCTCACCCCTCCAGCAGTCTACTCATCTAGCCTGTATCATGCCAGCCTGGCTAAAAGATGCCATGGAAGACAGAATATCAAGACAGACAACATCTACTATTTAACCGTCATCCACAGATCTCATCATTGTTCGGTTGAGCATAACTTGACCTTGGTAAATCGTAATCACCTTCTTCTCCATACGTAGTTGCCTTGAAGAATTTTGTCTAACAGCATTGGTGAGTGGAGAAAAAAAAATAGGGACAATTACTTTAGATCGATTATGGTATTTTATTTCCCTAAAATCACACAACAGTAATAAACAAAATTAAAATTAGTTCTAAATACTTTCTATCCAGAAAAGGTTGAAAAAGAACAGCTTTTAAATTACAACATGAAATGGACTGCTTTTAGGGAACAAGAAATTCTGACAGAATTACACGGCACAAGAAAATTGTTGACACATTCCAGTGGGTCTTTGCTGTTGACAGGATTAATTTGTAGTATTGTCATTTAAGGCACATACTTTCATATATGAAGTAAGCCAAATGCTTAGGTTTTTTCTCTTCTAACAAGACAATTTGAAACATTTCTAACTCTTAAATGTAAGAACTGGTGCTTAGCAGAGTGGTATATGTATGTATGCATGCTAGCATTTAAACCAGTTGTAAGCAAAGCCAGTTGGGTGTCAAAAAGCAGGGAAAGCTGATGTCTGAATACATTGCTTGGAAAGTATATGGCAGTATTTCTTGACATAAATACCATTCGTTGTCTACTTTAACACTTTCATTAATAATGCTGTCATATTTTTACTAATAATACACAGAAATTGATTCTTCTGAAGCAGAGAACATTTTTTTTCATTCTTTATTACACAGAAAGTACTGTGTTTAAAAAGTATCTCAAGAAAAAATCGTGCCCTTGCCCATGGCAGGGGGATTGGAACTATATGATCTTTAAGGTCCCTTCCAACCTAAACCATTCTCTGGTTCTATGAAACCATCATGAACTTTTAACAAGGTATGCTTTCAACACAAGGAGGTGCTGCTGAGGCTCAAATCTTTGGGACAGAGCCAGTCATGCATCAATGCGCAGACTGACATACTTGCACAAAATTTCTGAAGGCAAACACTATTCCCCACATTCAAGAATGAAATCCTGGCTCTGTGCAAGGTAACTTGTGCTAAGCTATAAATTTCATAACCTTGGAGAATAAGTAAGGGTCAGTACTACATTGTGCACAAACGTGTCTATGTTTCTGTAAGACACGTATTATTAGAATTCTCTTACAATTCTGGCACTGAAAAAGTCTGTGGGTAACATTGCATGGACTAGTTTTAATAGCCTAACGAACAGTGGGAGGACAAGAAGCCTAAGAATTAAACAGAATAAGAATTTATTCAGTTTTATTTTTGGTAGAAAATCTTCTATCACAGATTTGCATTCCCTGATTTATTTTCAGAGTATTCAAAAATCAATTAATTATGGTGTAAACACAGAGCTTCTGGGCCACCCAGATTTTGATATATATATACACACTACAACAGGTAAATAAAGTCTCATTCTTACAGAGGAAATAGAAAGAAAAAAGAAAAGTTTTCTGGATGAAACATTGACATGGTGCCTTCCTCAGACGCCTATTCCTCTGCAAAAATGGTATGCCTTAGTCAGAATGTTTCCACTGCTGGTTGCTGATCTCCCATCACAAAACATGAAGGCAGTAACGTCACAGGAGCTCCTGGCCTTAGCCCTCCTTTGGAGATGCAGTTAAGATGGGAGCACGACTTCTTGAAAAAAACCAGATTCCAGAAACACAGATTCATTAGCTTTTCAGTATTCAATTCAGTTTGACCATGTTCTTTTTATAAGTAAAGGGGGGGAGGCAGGAGGGGTGTGGAAAATGTGCATTTCTAAAATAGTGGTTAGATAATTGCGCCACTGTTTTTTTTCTGGAAAAGAATGGTTGACATGGCAAAATTGCTGTCTGCCCTAGTCTATTGATCATACTGCCATGAAAAGAGATTGAACAAGAGAATCTTTGTGTTCTCTTCATCTGTCAGCTTCACAAATTAAGCCCATTTATGCCTTTCCACTTAAGCAGATGATCACTATTTTTATTTTAAAATGCCAGGAAATAAGGCAGTGGAGACTCTCTTTCACTTGTACGTCGGCGTTCTGTCCTTACCTTGCTCTGTCTAGCAGAACATACACATATACACAAGAACATGCAGTTCAGAAAACCCTAATTGAACACACCAGGATTCACAGTGGGATCCCACTTGCAGAGAATGAGTTCTTTGCCTCTCAGTGAATTCCCCACAGGAATTTCCAGCTGAAGGCAGCAGTCTATTTTACACATCAGAAATTACATGAAAGGGTGGAAACACTGCTCCAGATCAGCATCATTAGCATCTATACAGTCAAATTATTTCAGTCAGTCAAATTACTGGAAAACAAACATATCTTCAAATCACCTCCCTGAGGTCAAGACATATTGACATTCAGTCAGGGGCAGATGTTTTATGTGTCACATCTGACGTCATCCACTGACTCATGGGCAAATCCAGAATATTCTCTAAGAGAGGTGAGAATGACTGAAAAAAGAGACAGTGTTTGCCCCTGTGCTCACTCCAGTAGGTCTTGTTGCTTCTCCACAGGTGAGGGAAAACTGTTTTTTCTGCCTAATATCTATCTTCTGTCATGCAGCTCAGTTGTTAATTATAGGTTAGACCTCCTGGGACCACCTTAACCAGAACACTCTTGATTTTAGCAAAACTTGACCTTTCAAAACAAGAGTATAGGGGGGGGAATTTTGGATGACACATTAACAAATTTTATGGCTGAATCATTCATGGACTTTTTTGTTTGTTTCTTTCTAAGCCTGTGCCTAAAACTGCAATAATCTATTTGACACTACTAAGAAATACCTTTTTTCTATTTCTTGTATTTTATAGTCTTTACTGAAGTATCTTTTATAATCTTTTACATTTTTGTAGAATGTCTTGACAACTCCAGTAATTTGGAGGACTAAGACTAAAACAGTTTGCTGTTTTTTGCAGAATATCTTTTTATAAAGAGACCACAATTCATTCTAAACAGGAATCTCAGCATTAAATTTAAATATAGTTCTTCCAGTTTCATTTGAAAGTTGCATTCTCTGGAGAGAAAAACTCCCTTTATCTTTTGCTGAGACTGAATAGTCACAGTTAAACTTTCTGGTTTCAGTATTTCCAACTTCTGCCAGTTTATTATGCATTTTAGGATATTTCTTCTCTCATTTCTTAAGTCTTGGCATCTGAAACCACATGAGTGTTTGGGAATCTTATTTTTCTTTTGAAAAGCATCATTTTCACCTGCTACTAGTGTTCAAGATGGTTTGAAATAGGAATCCAAAGCACTTAAACAAAAAGGAATGTAAGAAAAAGAATGACATTTTTTGAATCTCATCTTTAAACCAATTTCATGACAGAGCAGAGAAGTGGTGGCATGGGGCTGGCCAGATGAAACCCTTATGCATTCACCTGATTCTATTATATGGGATTTTCAGAATTTACAAGAGAATATTTTCAGTGTTGACCTTGCAAATGTCCTGAAGGACTTCTCACAGTGAGTGCAAGTAGGAATTTTTATGTTATGAAAGACTCTAGTCACTTTTTCCACCCACCTCAGCCCTTCTCAGAGTAAGGCAAGCATTGCAGTCTTGCACTGGACACCTTCAAGTCAAGGCTCCCATGTCCTGCAGCCACACCAGAGACATCTGGAAAGGGGTGGACACAGGATCAGGATCTAAAGGAGTTTTAAAATATTAAACTCAGGTTTTCCATTATGAAGTTGCTAATCCCACCAGATTCTATGGGGAAAGGTTACATCTAGAAATCAAATTATGTTACAAAGACCCGAATCTCCTTATTATGCACTTGCATATTACCCCACTCAGTAGATTGACTCTCAGACTATCATGGCTAAACACTGCAATAATATAAATAATAGCAGTTTAATGATAACAAGAGTGCACTGATATAAAACTAATTGTCTGTCGTGGGAAAGAATGAGCTGTATCTGTGATAAGGCTCAACACTGACAAAAATTAAAATGTCACAGTATCAGATTCTTGTTTTGCCTGACTTCAGACTTCCAGAAATAACAGACTAATGGAGCAGCTGCTCCGCTGCTAAAGCTGCTCCATCGTTTTGTTAAAAAAATAAAACAATATCATGGTTTTTACCATGTAAATGAATCAAAATTATAATAATTATAATAATTTAACTATCAGAAATTATTTTAAGAGCATTAAACACCTAATTTCTGTGAGAAAAGTATTGGATTAATTCACTTGAACGAAGTTATGACAGTGCTAAGGTACTTGCAGGCAGAAGAAAGAGATAGCCTGGTTTGGAAAAGAAGTTTCTTTTTTACTTAATGTACCCATCAACCACAATATTTCTCACATAGGCTAGAGAAAACAGTCACAAACATGAATGGTGTGCAGAGCTTTAAAAATATTTTTTTTCTATAAAGAGTTAAATAACAATGTCTTTCTCCACTGAAGATGGAAAGTGGAATTTTGAGCAGAAAGCATGTTTCAAGATCTAATGAGGAATAGAAGCATCCAAAGCCAATTACTTTGCTTTTAATGAGTTTGTTATAAGGAACTAAAAAGGCAAAGCACAGTTGGGGCCAGTAAAAGGAGGAAATTAGGAACATACATCTCCATAGTCAGCTTCCTAGAACAGCTCACTTAGTTATTTCAGATCAAAAAGTTTAGAAGCAAAGCAGGGTGTTTCAGCTCCCAAAAGCATATTTTTGATTACACGACAGAAGCCTTTCAATTAGCGGTTAGAGTGACACATCATGAGGACTTGGCAGCTCTAGATCAATAAGCTGACCCCAGGATTTCTTTTTTTTTTTTTTTTTCCTTTCCTTCAGACTATCAGGAAAGGGAAAAAATAGCATCCAAGGGGAGAAAAATTACAGCTACATAAAGCATCTGCACAGTATAAACAGAACTATGGTGAGCAACATTTTTCAATACCTTTCACTAGATGCTCTTCCTTGACCTTTTTCTACTTTATTACATTGCTTTGAAACAAACAAAAACATTTCTGTGGTAAGTCAAAGTCAAAAGCAGGGTATTTTTCAGCTGTTTTCCCAGATCTTCTAGCTGTGGTGATCTTCTAATTGTAAATCCTTCTCTGTATGTACATTCCAGCTTTTTTCTCTTTTCTTTTTCTTCTTTAAATCAAAATGAAACTTGACAGAAATGAAAGCTTAGCAGTCACCTAGGACGTACGCATCTTAGAGATTGTACCATTATCTCTGCTCAGCTGTTCCTTTTCTGTCAGCACAGACACTTCCAAACAAGCTTGGAGGCTTTCCTCTGTGTCCAACAGCTTTAAAAGCAAAATTAATTCAATGCTATGAAATTAAACTGCATATCCAAGAAAGAAAATGTTACTTTACCGTGGTTTTTTTTCATCACTTCAGTTTCTTCTGGTCTATAAGGAAATGAATCGAATCCTGCAAAAGGTTTCTGTGTTCTCTTTCTAGTCCATCCAAGGCTAACAATTCATAATATGGGCAGCTAGGAAATAAGTTCAGAAATACATGTGAGGTGCCTGTGCTAGAGCTACTAGAAAGCAGCAGACATAAGGGTTAAAAAAGTAACATAACACACATGGCTTTGCCTAAATGCAGGCTGTGTATCAGAGCATTAAAGACCACAAGGAAAGCTACTGCATGAGTACAGGAACTGCTGACAGGCAAAAAGCAGTAGGAGGTCTCCTCTCCTCAAAATCCTCTGTGAGGAGGGTAGCTTTTATGTGACTGGCCAAAAGTACAAACTTCCCTATCTGGAGGCAGGACATCCAAGATGATGTGATGAACAGCCAGGCAGGACTTGATCTTGACTGCTGGACCAGCCTCTGACAGTAAGCTGTTCAGCCTTTGGGTATGAAAATAAGATTCCAATAACTAAAGAAGCAAACATATACTGGATTTTCCTGTTTTGTGGCTTATGACTCAAAGCTGTGTCCAGCTGTGTGTCACCTGCATTAAGTCCCAACCTCGCCCTTTTGCAATTAGCTGGTATAGTTCCCTGAGCAGGGAACACAGGTGCGTGGTCTGGGGCCCTCTTTTCATAAGCGTGTGCTGAGAAGGCATAAGAGAACTGGCATGTTAAGCACCTGTACAGCACAGTCAGGACTTGAATCAGCCTCTGAACTGCCACATCAGCAAACAGGGCAACTCCTGGACCTGAGCCGGCACCAGCTCTGTGGAGCCACCAACTGCAGTAGACAGCGTGCCCCATAAAAACGGCAACATCCATCAGCAGGCAAATGGGAATCTTTAAGCTCATACTGTCTCATCTATGCTTTGCAACTTCCAAGTAAAATTATTAGCATTGCTCCCAGGGAGAGGAGAGAAAGATAAATACGATAGCTTATTTCTGTCTTAGGCCAGGAATTTCAAATGGCCAATAGGGATTATTTCCTTTTTAATACACAGCTTCAAGTTTGAAGGGAGGCATAGGAGAGTATGTATTAAGGCCACAGAAGATTTCTTTCTTGAGCTTGTTTAGTGAGAACAGTGCTATTCAGCTGGCACTGACAGGTTCTACTTACAAAAAAAAAATAATAAAATCTCATTATAGTGTGCCAGCACAGCACTTTGCCATATCCTAGATTTCACAGCCTAAAATTACAAGCAAACTTGCCAAAAAAATAAAATAACATGTGAGCATGAGACAAAAGGCAGAGCAAACCAGAAGACAGAACACTGTCAGAAAAATCACATAATTATACCATGAATTATACCATGGGACTTAAGCATCATAGAGCCCCATGAAATGAAAAAGCTCCATTGATTTCCTCTCAGCTCCATGAGTGAGCTCCTTTATCAAATGCCTTTGAAAGTAAGACCTCCCACTGGTTTTCTTATATTAAACTGGGGAAAAAATACATTCTATTGTCAGGGCTGTTGCAAGGATGTAATCAGTGGTTTGGCATCCCAGCTTACAGAAACCAAGCAAGTTGGAAAAAACTCCCTGTACTTATAGTTGCTATTTTTCTTTTCTAATAGAAGGTTGAATATAATTACTTTAAAACTCAGTGACATCAGGGTAGATAACATTAAAACAAATGACCTTTCTTCCAACTACACATTTTCCTCATCATTGTGATAAAGTGATAATTGCCTGGAGATTGCTTATTGTAAAGGCAAGCTCTTGTCACTTACTAATTCCCTCTTTAGGTCACTTTCCTGACAAGCAGAATCATTTACAACATGAACCATGAACCTGAGCCACATTTCTATTCAGTTCTACTGAAAATTAATATGAGAGTATCAGAAGGAATAACGCTGGGGGAGGAAACTTCCATAGGCATCAGGTATTTTGGGAAGCTACCGCATTATCTAAATGTATGGCTGTCATCATCTCAGCTCAAGAGCCAAAACACTGTGTAATCAGCATGAGAAAGAAAATGATCCGATTGATTAGCTGATTAAGATCCACCAGTTCAGAGGGGACAAACATTTACGGAAGGTTTCCTGTTCCTGAAAATTATGGGGTTTGTGTTTTCAGTATTAAATCGTGTTTGGAAATAAGTATAGAGTTATCACATCACATTTGGATTTCCATGAACTCCATACATAGGCTGACATGGACTTACTGTGTAGGCAGAATAGATGAGATAAAACAAAAACTATGAACAGTATTCTCATACACAAAATGTAGAATATGTTTATTTATAATTATGTTCTTTATGCACAAGGGGAAAGCAAAGGAAAGAAAAAAGGCAGTGACAGCAAATGCACAAAAGACGCTAAAGCTTTTCCTTTAAGAGGGTATATCTGAAGTGAACAAAAAATTGCAGATGCATCCAGCAGACATCTAAAAAACCTGCAGGTGCAGTAGTAAAATAATTTGAAATATATATAAACTTATATATATACACACATACATTGCTACAGAGAATAGATTATTTGACCTAGAAGGAAAACTGTTCAACATGACAAATTTTACTTATTTGGCTATTGCTTCTTTGCTAGCTGAATCAGAAGAATTCACCTGCTGTTGCAGAGGCAGAGAAGATGTGAAGTGAGGCAACTGTGCATGCGGCTTGGGTCCCGCAGGCAGGCTGGCCCGAGCTGCAGGCAGCCTCAGGGCTGCTCTCACTGCACCTGGTGCTGCAGTCCTGGGGCACAGTACAAGTTGTACAGTACTGTTGCAAGAGGGCAGCGAGCACCAGGTCTGAAGGGACAAGTCAGGGAGATGTAGATTTATGCCATGGGCCATTCCTTCTCCCTGATCAGAGAGCATTCAGGAGGCTGCTTTTGCCTGCTGCACAAAAGTTTTCAGCCACCATCATGGACTGGCTGAAGGGCAGTCATAGGAACAGCCTCACTAGATCGGATGAAAATTCCCGTCCTTGATGCTTTTCAGACTAAACACATCTATGTTATAATAAATATTCTGGAAGATACTTTCACATACGTGAGAACCTCGAATCCCTCCCACCCACACCCACCTCCCTTCCCTTCCTTCCTAGCTAACCTACCTATTGCCATTAACACTATCGGATACCTATAAATGGACTTCTCTGTGGAAAATACAGATATTGTTCTTCCAGCGATCTGCTCTACTAATTGCACAAAAACTCAGGTTTCAAATTACTTTATTTGAGCAAACCTTAACAAGTAGTTTAGCTTTAAACCATGTTTTATCAGCATCTGCCTTTAGAGGTTGTCAGTACCTCACCTGGGTTAATTAAATCTACTTAGTTTGATGACAATCCAGACTGTTAAGCACTTAGGGGAGGGGAAAAAAAGATAAAGGAAAATAGGAGAGACATGAAGAGATAGTGCAAATTAAAAAAAAAAAAAGAGTAAAGGTAAAATGTGTTATAACAGCAGTGTTTGGAAAAAAGACACTGAAAAGGAAGAGGAAGGGAAAGAGTTATAGCAACTTAGAGAGCAACAAAATGTATGAGGAAAATTCTTTAAAAAACATTTAATAGGATTGTTGCTGTTGTTTTTATTTTCTCTTAAATACAGCTATCTAAGCAGAATATGGATCTTCACTGTATTCCTTCTTTTTCCTGACTCCAGTTCTGAGCTGCTCTAACAGTAGTTTAGAATGATAGCCTTAACTACAATGAGATATGCATAGCCTTCTTCATCTTCATTTTTCAGAAACTATTTATATTAGAGAACTGTAAGCAACCATCATAAGGCTAGTTATGCCAGTGGTATATTAGTCAGATATTTGCCTGTGAAAAAGGAAGCCCATGTCCCCTTTAGAGCAACCCCAGTACTGAATAAAAGACAGAGTATTAAAAATAACTAAATCTGTGAAAGAGGAAAGATTTTTCCAAGCTCTATGTGAAGATATTACTGTGCTTTATTCTTAGTCAATTTAACACTGAATAGCAACTGCCCGTGCGGTTCTCTTCTTTGAAGAGAGCTCTCATTCAAGTTTTTTGTGTCCTTCATTACTTCCATTGGCCAAACTTCCCCAAACTGTACTTCTCATTATGCATCAGGATTAAAGAATTCCCACAGTGCATTGCTTTGATTCAATGAGACAAAAGTTTGCACTATATTACGGGAAACAGAGTTAAGGTTAGTGGCTTACCTGATTTGAGAAGATGATACTTAAAGTACAACCAGCATGTTGGGCTACCACATGTGAAGTAAATAAGGATTAATGTAGAAACAAAATAATTTTATTTTGGTTTTTACCGAAAATAGACATATTTCGCTTCATTCTTTCCAAGGAAATTTAAAATTCAACCGAAACTTACACATTACTTCTACATTTGCAAAAATAAGAGGTGAGGCGTGAGGGAGGTGCTCCTTGTAATACTCCACATATCACCTTGTCTTTATTCAAATGTTTCCTAGAATTTCCTACCAAAATAAGTACAAAAGCAATTGAGATGGGTTAAGCTACCAAGATGTCGAGGGTGCTAATATTACCTTATTCTTTTGTCCTGTTCCATCCAGCAGTTTCTCCTAGTTTTCATTTTCTTCCCTATATAGTCGTACTCATCCACTGTTCAGCATCTCAGGCCACGAATGGCACCTCTGTTGTAAGTTCATATGAGCCAACAGTAAATTCATGGCACATATGGCCATCTCAGGTAAATGGAGACAACTACTGAACTTTAGTTCAACTTAGCAAATGCATGGTGTAGTACTTTCAGGTTCTAGAAAGCCCTGAGCTTTCAGCAAAGAGGGCAGCTATAATATATGCACCTCAAGATTTCAGCCTATAAGTGTTTCTCTAGTACAGTCAATAACTAACTAATTTATCGGGGGGGGGGGGGGGGGCAAGAAAAATTGTTCATGATTTTTTAAGTGTTCAGTAGAAAGGAATCATAAGTTGTTTTCTGACTCCTCTACAACTCCTTAACCAAATCTGGTCATCTTAGGCTGTCTATCAATTTACTAGATGGTGTTTGCTGACGTGATGGTATGAATTTCAGCGGTTCCCAAGAGCTGCTGTACCCCTTTTCTTAATGTTTCCACACAAATAGCAAGATGCTGCACAGTACCTGGAAGGCACATGGGACAGTACACAGAGCTCCATTTCCAAACACATGGACTGATAGAACGTGTGAAAAAAATAAGTCAGAAGTATCAGCTAAGAGAACCAAGTCTTAGGGCATGAAGGTGTTATGACTGGCGATAGCAACCAGTTAGAGGGAGGCAATAACAACATTGAATTGTGTTTGAGTATGTAACTTGGTCCAGTTGGATGCTAACCTATAACAATGGGCCAGGGAGGGAGTTGCCTGAACTGCAAAACCTTGTTGTGTTTCTTAAATGATGAGAAAAAACACTGAGGTCTGAAAAGAAACACAGAGATTGAAATATTAAGTTTCTGGTACGCAACAAGTTATTTCTCCTTTGTGGTTAGCTAAAGCAGGGTTCTACTTCCTCTTTCCATTATAAAAGAATACATGGACATTTTGATTTACCCACAAGGCTCAGATTTCTCAAAAAAAAAAAAAAAAAAAATCTGTCTGTTGTCCCCAGAGCCATAGATCTGCTCATTCCAAAACAAAGACCACAGCCTGACAGAAAGTCTTCTGATACTGGATATTGGGGAGACTGTCCAGACTCAAGACACCAGAGCAACATCTCACTTCTAAAATTTTAGGTTTGTCCCAGTACTGAAATACTGAGCCTAACTGAAAAGGAAATTATTTAAAGTAATCTGATATTTATATTTTTTAGTAAACTAAAGATAATAAACCATAATGACTAGAAACTAGCACATTATTTTCCTTGAGAAAAGGCACAGGAGGTGGAAGAAAGGAAAAACTTCCCACAGGAATGACAGCAGTGGCTCTAGAAAATGTGGTACAGGTGGTATAAACATAAATGAACACATGGTACTCTGGAACAGGAACTTACTGTTTGGGGTTTTTTTTATTTCCTTGTTTATATTTTTTTAATCTATATGGATTTATTTTGAATACTGAGAATGCTGTCTGTAAAGTTACAAAGTTATGGGTCACTGGAGGGACAGTCCATGACTAATAGTTTCACCCAGGTGGCTCAATATCTCTGCAGTTTTCAGCAAGCTTAGGAGAGTAACTGTCAATTCCCACGATATTTCTCTTCCTGTCAACCACCTCTCATGCCTAACCGTATGTTCTGTCCTCCTCATCAGTCCCTCAGTCCTGACAGAGCTGCATGCTCCTAACTCCACGCACATTGCCTCTTTATCCTGCCTGTCCCCATTCTGAAACCTCTGTAAACTGTTATTCCCTGCTCAGAAAGAAACACTCTCTTACTGTTTCCCTAGAGGGTCCATACTTTTTCACGTGTTCTTAACTTACACTCCAAGACTTACACTCCAAATAAAAGAGGAGCCATCAATATGATGAAAATTAGTAAGATTGATCACTCTTTACTACTGTATCTCTGAATCTTGATTTTTATGGGGAGTGGTATCTTTTCCTACAGTCTCAATTTACATTCCAATTCCCTATGGAGATACTCGAGCTATCTCAAAACATGCTGCTTCAGGTATCAAGAGCACTGTAGCCCTCTTACACTACTAAGAAGGTGAATCAATTCTGAAAAAGTGTACATGCAGCTGTGTTACTTCTAAGCTTTTTTTAAAGATTTTCCTTTCATATTTTCATTTCTGACTTGCAAGGAAAAGCAATTATCTACTGCACACTAAAGATCTGTGACTATGTCATGGTTTAACCCTGGCTGGTAATTAAGTACCAAGCAGCTGCTCGCTCACTCCCCCCTCACCCAGAGGGATGGGGAGGAGAGTTGGAAAGGAATGGAAAACTCGAGGGTTGAGATAAGAACAATTTAATAATAGAAACAGAATAAAAATTAAAGAAATAGAATAAAAATTAAAGAACAATAATAAAAACTATGACAATAACAGTTATAATGAAAAGGGGGAGGGAAAGAATAAATTCCAGAGGGAAAGGAAGAAAGAAACACATGATGCACAGTGCAACTGCTCACCGCCTGCTGACTAATGCCCAGCCAGTCCCCGAGCAATGATCCCCACCCCAGCCAGCCCCCCAGGCAGATATACCAGGCACATTGTCCCATGGCATGGAATATCCCTTTGGCTATTTTGGGTCAGCTGACCTGTTTGTGTCCCCTCCCAGTTCCTTGTGCCCCTCCAGCCTTTTCGCTAACAAGGCCTGAGGAACTGAAAAGTCTCACATCAAAGCCAAAACACAGCACTGCACTAGCTTCTAAGAAGATAATTAAGTCCATCCCAGCTGAAACCCGGACAGACTATTTCCCAGATACCTCTAAATGGAGTCCATCAGTTAGTTGTACTTTGATTTCCATTGTTGGAAGTGTAAACCGTTCTCATCAGGTAACTTCCAAATGTGTAATCAAGGTAATATGCACTCATGTCATGATATTTTGCTTGTAGCAGCCTATAAGTGTCTTCAATCTCTTTTAAATTTGTTTATCATAATCAAAATACAAAAGGCCATGCATGGATTTTAAACAACTTTAAATGGTTCAATTTTATAATACTTGTTTAATTTTCATAATTACCACACATCTGTCCACTCCATTTTATGGATCAAGCCCATAAAGCTGGCATTCATTAGTATGCTTAGGTGGCTTACATGCCTCATGAGCAAGAGCCTTTTGATAAGCGAGATGAAAATAATTATTTACCTCATCAGCTCTCTCTCACATCTCTGGATTCCTTGCTGAAACTGCAGATCCTCCAGTGTGATTTTTTTCCCTAAAATTCCCTCAGCACACACTGAAATCAGGTTTACTAGCCATTCTTGGAACGAGTGATTCATAATAATTTGATTCAAATAAAAAATAAATATAATAAATGTGCAGACATACACACAAGGTGGTGAAACAACAAAGCATTCTGAGAGGAATTTAAAAAAATAAAAACACTGAAGTAAGATCCTGTTGTGCTATAGGGTATCCTTAATGCATGATGATTTAATCTTGGAACAAATTTAACAACTGCTTTCATATGCTCATAAAAGTATGATTCACATCTCTCTCACAATTCTTTCCTGATAAGACTAAACAAGCCAACTGAACAGCTCCATCCTCCAAACTATTAGCACAGCAGTTACCACCTTAAAAAAAAAAAAAAAAAAGATGTCCTTGGGATATAGAGTTTCTTTTTTCTACTTGTATCAATTTTGAGCAGACACATTCCATATGCATTTGTTCATTTATTCAAGGATGGTGCACGTTATAGATGGATTGCAGCAAAAATCAGAATTAATTAGTGAGGGATGGAAGCTGTTAGTATGACTGCACTTTTTAAATGCTTCAGTTGAGTTTATTTAAAGTTTGTTCCTATGCTAAGGACAAGTCAAAAACAAATCCTCATCAGTGGTGCAGGTAATGGAGAAATTTCAAGACCCACAGGAAAATTCAGTGGCTTGATATTACAGCGTGCTTCATTTCATCATCTAAACAATGGGGATTACTATTTAGCCATTAAAGACTGTACATATAAAGGAACACACGCCAGAGGACTTCTCAGGTATTTTCAAATGTATTGTAGGTATTTTCAAATATGTTGTGCACCTTCCAGCTGAACTGAAGTCAACAGAAACTGCAGCCATTAGCTCACTGGAAAGAAGCGCCTCTACTGCTGTTTAATACTATAAAGAAGTCCACTGTAAGACACCTTTTCCCTATCAGAGCACTGAAAAACAGCAGGGGTGTAGGTACACATGAAGGTTTGTTGCCTGTAGTACCCAAAGACAAGAGCTTCAATTATAAAGATAGTCAACTCAGGATAGGAGAAACAGAGGACTAATTTTAAAAGTGACACATGAAAAAAACAAAAAGATCCTCCTCAAAACTTCAGAGAAACAAAAGCCCAGGAAGGGCAAAGTAAGGAGAAAGAAGAGAATTATGTAAAATCAGTTTTGCTCCCAAAGTGCTGGAAAAATTAAGAACTTCAATTTATTAGATTATCTAAGATGAGTTTCTACCAGACTAGTTATTGGTTTTCACCAGCCACACTTTGTTAGAGAGGAGTAAGCTCTTTTGCTCCCTGCTACATCTGCCAGTGCCCTGCATACTGCAGTGCAATGCGTGGTGGTCTCAGCTGGTTCTCATCCAGCACTTGCATCAGCTTTTCCATCCTTCTCTCCTGGGCTGAACTTGCTTACTTCTGTTTATCTCACACCGACTACAATTCAAACACAGTGCAATCCAAACCTGTCAAAAAACATCAAGAGAAGGTGAATCCACAACTTGTTTCCATAAGGTTTTATGGAAGTTAATAACTTCTGGGGTTTGGGTTTTTTTTGTTTGTTTTGGGGATTTTTAATTCCTTAATTTTTAGATTTCTCTTTGTTTGGCTTCAGCTTCGCTCATTCAGTTTCCTGTTTTGCCTTTGCCCATGGGACTACAGAGCCTTTCTTCTGCCACTACTTTTCCTCTTTACCTCAGTGTCTCTAAGTGTAGAAAGATGTTTTTAATATTCTTTTGAAAAAAAAAACCTCAGGAAAGCTATGCTACGCTTTTCAAAGGACACTTATTCAAGCTACCAACCCTCTACGCTTGCAATAAGATGCTGACAAACAGGCTTTATTCATCTACCAGTCATAATACTGTTTTGTTTCTGCATCAAAATAAGTTCTGCATGCATTTGGTTCTCCAGACAATGAGGATTATTATTTTTGCTTCCTACTTATAGAGAACACTAGAAAAAGAAGTAAATTCTTTACAGACAAAATTTGCAAATACCAGAGCTGTTAGGTTATTGTTGCATTTTTCCTTGTTTACCCTTTTAACAATTTTCAACCAGTGCTTCCCACTCTCTTAACACTTTCCTGTGGGGATCATCCTGCTTTGGAGCCAAACATTCAAAAGAAGGTTTTCCACCCCACGCTGCTGAGGGGCCATAGAGAAGCCATACATGGTCAGGAAACACAGGCTGAACGAAGCCAGGGTAGCAAAGGGCAAGGCCAACACCAACCATCCCCTAATCTGAGGGAGTCTGCAGCCTGCTCTAGTTACTTTTTTACATTGCACCAGTGAAAACCAGTAAACTTGACCCCAAAGGTAGACACATAAGTTGGGGCTTTTCTAAAGAAAATAATGAACACTGAAAAATCCTTGACAGCTATAACAAGAACTTGGTTCATGACGTGAGCTGCTTGCTGAGGCTGACCACCACACCTCATTGCAGAGGTGGTTTTCATCCATTAACTCCTCCATCTTTCCAGTCCTACTGCTGGTTGAATCTCACCCCTTCCTTACCCATGCCCCTGTCCCTCAAAGGCATTCACTTTTCAGTCCTCTGTGTCCCTGCTGCCCCTCTCACTTTCTGTTTGCTTTGGACTGGGCAGCCATAGTGATGGACACATAGAAATGCACATGCACATGCTGATGCATCCTTTTCAGCAGCAGATGGTACACTCCTCCAAGGATTATTCCATCTTGAAAGCTTTTTTTTTTTTGCCTCCCACATGACTCATTTCATCCAAGATGACAGCATCTTGTCATGCCCACTCTCCGTTAGCCCAGCATTTTCTTCCTCCTGTGTCACTTCCAGCAGTGATTCACAAGCCCACAAATTATTCTGCCATTACTTATATTTGTTTATGAAATTGCCAACAGATGGGTAATGGTCTTCCAAAATAATAGTTACCTCCAGGCACACATATTGACAAAGTACCATGAAATGCTTTTGTTTATACCCTGTGCTTTTCTTTATGATACATGAAAAGTGCCTTAATTGCTTTCTGAAAGTCTTTCTGACTTAACTGCTGTTCCTCAGTCAAGTCAGTTTTCCATAACGTTGAGACCTTACCCTCCGTGGTCTCCCAGTCACACCCAGGAAGCCAAGATTCAGTATTACTGCTACTCTATTTTGCTCTTAGAAACAGTCAGAAAGCATCGTTTCTTTCAAGACTTAAAAAAGTTATTAAAAAGTTTACATTATTTTAAATGTAAGAAGATACATTGGCATAGCCAAATATAGTCATGAAAGACTGAAAAAAGAGGATGGGCTTGTAAATTAATGGGCTAAAATTTAATACATTTGGAAATGAGCCCCAAAAGACCAGCAACACAGTGAAGAGCTAGATGCTTTCACTCATCAAATGCTTTTCCAGATATATTTTTTTGCCCTTTTTTTTTTAATATAGTCTAGGTCTGGTGATCTCCTTTTTTCCTATATGCCTCTTTTACATGTTAGCACTTTATGTAAACCTAAAAGGAATAGAAAGGTGAATTCATACTGAAATGACCAAAAATGTTGTAGTTTTGCTTTATGGCTCACCCTTAAGTTAGAATAAAGTGCAAATACACTTCTTAGATTTCTTTTTCATCTCCTAGATCTGCCTATTTTGAGAAACCATATCTCCCTCTAAGGCTTTTTCAGGCTTAAGTAAGACTGATTTAGGGATGAATAGAAACAACCCCAGGCAAAATATGAGGATTAAGCAAGAAATATTTACTCAACTTTAACCATGGTAGCTTGAATGTTATTATAGTCATTCAGCATTTTTGTAGAACTCATCCTTAAAATATTCCTGAAGTCCATGTCTTAGCTCACAAGAAACTCAGAAAAGCAGTGTAACTCTCAAAGGTAGATTTTGGATGTCATTTTTAGAGGGGTAATGGGCTTCAGCTCATTTCTGATGTAATGAACCTGACCTAGAGGAAGAAAGCCTTATCACAATTGCATCTAATACAAGTGTTGCAAGTTCCTTTGATGGTTTTCTTTTTATATCAGTTATTTTATTTTTAAATTGACTAAGGAATAGTTTTCTCCAGTCCATAATAAATTCAGTAGCAACTCTGAATGAATCACACACTTGTGATGGTGTTATGACTTTTTTTCTGTCAGTATCCCCTTTGATGAGTCCCCAAAATCTCAAGGAACAGGCATGGTTTTCCTAACTGAAAGTTTCAAAACACCAAATTAAAAGTTTACATCATTATAATATACATTAAAACAGCAGGTGAGTAACCAGTAAAACAGTTGCTAAATACTTTTTATGGGGTATTTTAAAACTTTAAATTTCTCTTTTTAAAAAGAAACACATAAACACATCAAACAGCAAGACTCATTTGTACCCTCCAGCAGTCCCTGAATCAAGATGTTTTCTCAGTGTAGTTAACTTGCAAGTCACTGCAAGTCAATAACTGACACACCTGACTGCGTAGTTCCCTACTCTTCCTTCCCATTCTCTCATTTAGATTGTTTTTTATCTGTGCTTTAACAATTCGGCATTCATTTCTTTAGAAAGTGTCAGTAAACACACCATTGAAAGAGACTGATCTATAGATCCAGACAAGCCTAGCAATGATCAGAACCTAGCTGTAAAAGACTAAATCACAATGTTAGCAGACATAAAACTCTTTAACAATGCCATGAAGGTGCTAGGTATGCTCAGCCCATTGCTTTAAAGACCAGTTCTTTGCTGTTCAAAATACACATACTGCAGAACCCAAGGACTGGGTGAGACTCGGACTGTCCATGCAAAAAGCATTTTAAAAGGATTCCAGTTGCAGACATCACATAGAATAGAATCTGAAACATATAAATCCCCATTCTGGAGCTGAAAGAATAATTTTGATGTTGTGTTTGTTAAGATTAGTTTCAATTTAGCAGTGGTCTGCAGATTTCTAAAAGGGCTAAGTGACTCATTGGCACAGTATTTGGCTCACCACTGGATGTCTACAGTTCACAGACTATAGGAATCACATTGCAGCATACAATAACTTCTGAGTATTGTAATAAATACACTTCCAAAGAACACAAAATAATAATAATGAAAACGGTTGAGTGTCATTTACAATATCAGTGTGGAAAAAGCCAGAAATGTAATGCACTCTACATAATTACTATACTGGAATGTCGTGTTAATGACTATGCTGCACACTGAAAGATAACTTTCCAGAAATTTTTGCCTATTGTCTCCAGTGACCAGTGTTAGGATCCAATGAAATGGGATGAAGCTGCACCAGGGGAAGTTCAGATTGGACATTAGGAAAAGGTTCTTCACTGAGAGGGTGGTCAGTCACTGAAACAGGTTCCTCAGGGAAAGGGTCATGGCACCAGCCCTGTCACAGTTCAAAGAGCATCTGGACAATGCTCTTAGTCATATGGTTTAGTTTCAGGCTGTCGTGTGAGGAACAGGGAGTTGGACTCAATGATCCTTATGAGTCCCTTCCAACTTGGGATATTCTGTGATTCTGTGATTCTGTGAAAAGACTCATATCTGCATTGTACCATTTTTGAGTCCCTGGTAAGACTATTTACAGTGCATGTGTATGGAAAATTGATAGATACTGCACATTTGGTGCTCTTTTCATGATGTTTGCTACATTCAGCATGATATAAGATTACAGATTTAAAATATGTTTCCTAGCTCATCCCACTGTATAAATCAATGTATTAAGCCAGCCTAGCAGAAATCTAGAGACAGACACAGAGGAAATCTGCTTATTCTAAGATTAAAAAAAAAAAAAAAAAAGCAGGATTATTTCTTATATAAGTAAAGATGAATAAACATTTATATGCTAAGTTACTTGCCAAAGCATAAGCCATTTTCCATGTGTTCCAAAGGCAGGAGGGGAAAGGGCATGAAAACTACCGCAGAGAAGAAAAAGTTTATTGGCTTACAACAGATTTGCTGCTTTAAAAAAGAAACATACTGTTTAACTAAAGAATACATCTACTAAGGCAATAGCACATGTTCTTCATAAAGGTGAAAAATATTACCTTTTTAGAGAAAGCAAGTCTACACTCCGAATTATAAGGTATACATCTGACTGTGGGATGCTAATTTAAGGAGTTTATACCTATTTGTAGGGATATTGCAGCTGACTTCTAGCTGAAAAAGAGTGGGGACAAATTTTCATTTCTGGAGATGCTGGCTTTGTCACATTTCACAGTTTCCAGGTTGGTTTTTTTTTCTTCTTTTGAGGTATTCTCAGAAGATAATGAGAATACCTCCTATACACATAGAATTTATCTGTCCCTTATTGCCTTTCTGGCTTATCCTTCTCCAGAAAAATAATCTAAAACAGCTAAAAGAAATTAGAGTCAGAAGTAGAAGAATATGCTGTATATTATGGGTAGAAAGTAGAGGAAATTGTGATTCACTATCAAGTATCGTAATGGATAGGAGAACCAATTCATAAATTCAATGTAAGCTTGTTTCCTTATGCATCATAAAGAGTCATTACTTCATAAAGCATGGATTTATTATCTTTGGTATCAGATAGCCAGCCTTGTCAAAGAAAAATGCAACATTTTCTGAAGAATACTTGATAGCAGTGGGCCACAATATTACTAGTGTATTACCAGCTACTGCTAATAATACTAACACTAGAACATGAACAAAAAGGGAAGACAAATTCTGAAAACCTGGTGCTTCTATGAACAGCATCAGTAAAGAGATCAAATTAAACTACGACAGACAGAAAGACAAATGTAATTAACCCACACTGCCACTTTATGAATGGGCAAAAGAAAGACATGGCATGTGGGTTGTCCTGAGATTTTTGTCTTCATATGTCAAAACCAGTTATGGGCAAAGTAAATTTCTTTTTGTCTGAATAATTTACTCTTACTATTTATTTTGAGGGTTGATGAGGCATCCTTAGCCAAAACTTAAAAAGCAGTCAGAACTGACCATTTGATGATCTTTTATAATAGTCCTTTTGCCCTATTCCACTGTATAAGAGAGGCTGCAAGGGAAAGGGAAACAGCTCAAAGGGAAAAAGAACCAGAGTTATCAAAGAAACAATGTTAGACAGAAGCTAGAAAAAGTCTCCAAGAATGATGTCTGGGGTAATAAGTGGAAATTTATAGAGAAAAAAAGAGAGTGTGTCCTGGCTTGATCATTACCTCTAGCTTAGCAAGGCAGAGAAGATGAAATACTTGCAGATCTGGGAAAAAGGAAAAGAAAGGAGAAACTAAGATGTTATCTTGACAGCAGCCTTCCTCCAGCTATGTGATAATCAGTGAGACCAAGCAGACAATCATTTAGTGCTACAAAGAAGACAATTATCTCTCTGTGGCATTTGGCCAAGCCACACAACTCATTGCAGGCTAGATCAGATTTTCTCCAAAAGCCCACATCTTTTATTATTTCCAGTAAGACAGAAAGCCATGTACCCTTGTCTACAATGGGTTCTATGCCACAGAGACAAAAAGACAAACAAATGGACCCTAAGGAACCATAAAGGAAAATACCAGATTTAAGCTGAAGGAAAATCCAAAGGGTACAATCTGAATGATTGACTGGGCTGTGACAATGCATAGAGAAAAGGGGGGGGAAAGTTAAAACACTGCTGTGACAGAAGGAATGAGAAAAGAAGGAAGAGAGAAAGAATGAGGTGAAACAGACTCTAGAAGGGGCAATTTGAAGGACTCTTGGTCGATTAAGGTGCAGAGGGGGAAAGAGAGAGAGGCAAGAAGACAGGGAGGAGATGAGACAAATACCAAAAAATGGCACACTGTCTGAACTGTTGTAATTTTCACTCGTCTTTGTCTTCTAATCCCTCATTTTGCATTAATATGACTAAATGACAAACTGAAAACATTTTGAAGGATGTCTCTGGAAGTGCGGCTGTATGTACTGCCTTCAGTGGGTTTGGGCCTCCCCAGCCCGTTGCTAAAGCTCTTTTGACAATTTTAGAGAGACTACAGACTAAATGCTCTTTTAAGGCGGGGAGGGGGGGAAGACATGTCCATTTTCCAAACTGAAAAAGGAGACAAAAGTTATCTTCCAACTACCTAAATGGGTTGTAAATTTCAATGTATTTTTGTAGCTTAAACTTAGTAAAACTGTATGTATAACACTTCTTTTGCTAGTCGCTAAGAGCGGCAGCACAAAGACAACGGGTTCTCGCAAAAATATATTCTGCTGGACTGACTTTGATGGAGATGCAAAGCCTTTGCCATTAGCCAAAACTCAAACCTTATTATCAAGCAAAAAAAACCATTTTGTTTGTCAGAAGGGAAAAGAGGCAAAGAGGTGCAAGAATGACTTTCTTCAATCTCTACCACCACTGCCTTGTTAAATACCTTGCTGCATTGGCAAGTTCTGTAGCTTCAGGAATATTGTGTCCCAAATCTTATTAGCAACATTCATTTAATGTTGACAGTCTTTTTTTCACTTGATGCATCTGTGCATTCACTCTTACCCATATAAGCTTGTTAAAAAAAGATTTTATTCTGCTATCTCATTTGTAATTAAGCCTAAATCATGGTTTAAGCTTGCAAAAGCATCAAAGGCACCATTACACCTTAACTTGCCTTAGGTTTGTTTCAGCTGGGACACTTTAGATAAGAGATACATAAACCTAAAGCATGACGGAGTAAAATGTGTTGAGATTTCAGAGCTTTACATGGGGACACGGAGCACAGAAGGCAGAGTGACTGAATGAGTTACTGGGACATCTACAAGGTCACTATGAGTGAGACATTGACAGGCCTTTAGATGGATGGTTACCTAATAGTGAACGCTCTAGTGATCTTTAAATGTTATACAACATGACTGTCCAAAGACGGCTGGAACCACAGATGCTGCTTGTCATGTGCCAAGCATCGTTAAGGGAGCAAACTGGAGGTAACTCCTCCAAATCTTCACCAGCCTACCAAATTGTCTCTTTTTGCCAACAAGGCATGGCTGCACTGCCAGAGATGATGTCGTGCAGAGACACATGAGGAAGGCTGAGAAACACAACAGTCGACCAGGTACAAAACCATCCTAGTGAAAACAGGCAGTCTCCGCGCTTCCATGCTAGAGCCAATCCAAGCACTGAACAAACAGTACAGTAACACATTATAGGAAACTAAGATATTATTTTTGTTTAAAGGATGATTGACATCATCCAGGAGGACTGAAGCATTAACATTCAATCTACTCTAAGAAGAATGATAGATGATAAAAATTGGAAGGGTGTGAAAAAAGCTACTTGGGAAAAATTTACATTAGCTTTTGCTTCAGTAGCTTATGTAATAACATCCTGATAGGAGTGCAGTCAGGAACGTTAAGTAGTTTGGGGGCTTTTTTCCTCTTAAAAATATCAAGTATTTTCTTCCTTGTTGGCTGCTGGTTCTTTGTTGGATGGTTGTTTGGGTTTTTTTTTTGCTTGGAGATCTCTGTTGATGGCTGGAGAGCAACTGGGTATATTAAATTACAGTGTACAGCATGCTAAAACCTGAGCAACTTAAAATTGAAGAAGTTTTTAGACTTAGAATATGATAAATCAGTCTTGTAAGCATCTAGTAAACTCAAAAAAAGAAATCTTTGTTTCTGAAATTTCCCAGCCCACCATCTTTTACATCGGCCTGAAAAAAAAAATCCATTAATTTCTTCTTTCGGTCTTACAAATTCTTTTCTTCAAATAAACACCAAAACCTGATATGAACAAAAAAATGCCAAAGCAAGGTTTACAGGCTTTCATGTTCCATAAAGAATAAAAAAATATATAAATTCATCTAATAAAAAAATGTATCAAAAATAAAATACTATTTTTTACTTGTTGTTGGTGGTCTGGTTTTTTGTTCAACCATAGTCTTAAAAGTATTTTTTAAATACTGTAGATTCAAACGAAATTGTGTCCAGGAGGTTTCTGCATGCACACACACAGGAAACAGCTTAAAAGAACTCTAAGAAATGCTTCCTGAATTTAAAGATTTCCTTGGGAGTTATTCAACTTACAAATGTTGTAAACAATATTCAAATAGTGGAGTCAGCATGGATGTTGGCTTTTTTATTAAAAAAATTATAAACGTAATTTGCAAATATTGCTATTTTGGAAAGAAGACAAAGTGTCATAACTGAGGTGGAACATGGTTCCGACATATCTATACAGTTTATACTTACTTCTATAACACTTCTGTAATGTTTGCATACTCTTTTGTTCCTCAAAACAATTAATTTTAGTTTAAATAATTTATTTTATGAAAAATACTATTTAAAATACTTCTTTACTAGGTGTTCTACTTCAAAGGTTTTTCTGGATGACTGTGGTGGTTTGATCCGGGTTAACAGATATAGTCCCACCCGGCCACTCCCCTGATGGACTGGGAGAAAATAAGAACAGTGAGAAAACTTGTTGGGTCAAGATAAGGACACAGGGATCACTTGTGAATTACCATCATAGGCAAAACAGACTTGACTTGGACAAATTAGCTGAATATATTGCCAAGTAAAATAAATATTTAATTTATATTTCATGTAGCAGGGAATAAAAAGAAAAAGAAACAAACATTTACGCACTTAGGAAAAACATTTTTTCTCCCCTTTTCCCAGGTTCAGCTACAAACACCTCCACGCTCCCCTTGTTATTACTGCAAGTTACACTCAGTCCCTTCAGTGAGGTAAAGGGCAGCACAGGGGGATTGTGGTCAGGAGGTAGAGGCTTCTGGCTGTTGCTCCTTCCTTCTCTTTTTCTTCAGTGTGTGTTCCCCAGAAGCTGCAGTCCTTTCTGGGGTTTATCTTCTCCAGCACAGGTTCATCCATGGGTGCAGTCCCTTCAGAGAAGCACCTGCTTCCTCATGGGTCCTCCACAGACCACAGTCCTTTCAGAGGCAAGGGGTGTCTGCTCCACCACAGAGCATGTCCACCCCCTCCTCTGACCTTGGTGTACCCTCTGCTGGTTTTCAATCTTTTTGTTCCCTTCTCTCCCTTTTCAGTTGTTTTCTGTCCTTTCTGAAGTGTTTTCACAGGGGTGCCACCAGCTTCACTGATGGGCTCAACCACGCCCCATGATGGGTCTGTTGGAGCTGGCAGAACTGGCTTTGTCTGGCACAGTGCAGCCCCTGGCCTTTTGTCATGGAGGTCATGTTGTGACCTCTGCTACCAAAACCTTGCCACGTAAACCCAGTACAATGGTGAAAAAAAGATTAACTATGCTTGTTGACCAAACTGAAAAGAAGAGGACTAATGCCAAGTTAAAATCGACAGATTATACACAGCCTATATCTTCAAAGGAGTCCATCTGAAAGATTTCATCAATATCCACAAGGAACAAACACCCACATAAGTGAATCAGTCACTAGACAATGCACAAGTACTGAGTACTACCTTCCAAACACATCTGTATTTGTAAAAAGGCATACTTCATTGTCTGATGACAGACAGCCCACCAAAAAGAAAAAAGATGTCACCATAATAAATAGAAGCCACATGTGTAATAAAAGTATCAACAAAGTTATAAAGAGATACTGAATATTCTGCCTGGCATACAAACTCTGATTATCAGCATCACAATTAATTACATTCATCATTACAAATCAAAAATTGTGAATGATAATTTTTACATCTATCTTAAACAATAAAGTAACATATTTTAATTAAGAAAATTGAGAAATGTTTTTATCCTGCACACAGAAGGAATTCTTAATGCAAAAGTAATCAGCAGAAAGTGATCAGATAATTAAATCACAATCAGAATGATCTAGAATAGCAAAAATTCTTATTAACAGCTGATCTGATTTTGAAGACAAGAAATTTAGAGACCTCTAAGTCCTGAGCATATCATGCATTGATCAAGTAAGTGTAAAGTAACAGGACATCTAGCAGCATGTAAAACTTGGGGTAACTTAACATGAAATAGAGTCCTATCTAACTGTGTCAGAACCAAGAGCCACTCAACATAGCTTCCCTCCCACAGATAGAGTAGAAATCCTTCCTTATGAAGACCTTAGTTGCCAAAATCAAGGCAAATATAAGAAAAAGACACAAAAGTAAATTAAATTTCTTCTGTTTTCAGGCAAACCTAGAAGATACTGTCCAGGTTAACAAATTTATAACCATTCACGTGACAACAGGTTAATAAGACTGGAAATAGTAAATTCAGCAATAAAGACATGACAACAGGGCTCAACTAATACCAAAACAATAGAAATTTACTTGCAAAGGGCAGTGAATTACAGATTCTTCATCACATAAAAGTGGTTGCTTCATTTCCCAGAAAATGCAACAGTGTGTAAGAATATATTCTGTGCAAATATAATAATTCAAAGAACTATTGCCTCTAGTAACATTGGATTGGAAAGTTGTATCAGAGAAATCAAGTGCTAGAACAGAAAAAGTATGTATCTTAGAAAGAGAAATTATTGGCAGAGTTTAACTACATAAGAGTCACAAGCCTGAAAATCCTCACTATTCAATTACTGCCTTCCACAGACACAGTCTAATTCAGTGTATGTTAATTCTCCCCCGTGGACCTGAAAGTGCAGTTTCCATGCATGTGTAGAGTTACCTCTGTTGTACCACTCTTGAGAAGCTCAGCACAAAGCTTATCCCTAACTGGATCCAAAAGCCAGGCACCCCACATCTTATGGTTCCTAAAAATGCCTCACACACACCAACAGGTGCAGCTACCGTAGAAGGTGCACTTGCTACTTACCAGTTTATTTTATAACGGTAATGGTTATATGGTCAGACCACTTGATCAGGAGAACAATGTTTAACTGCTCTTTGAAGATTCCCATCAGCCAGGAGAGCACATTCATCAGTGATCAACAGGCTGTTTTGTACAGGGACACATCCCACCCATCCCATCTGAAGGTCTGCAGACCACACTCACCAAAACACCACACTCAAGGTTGCCCTGGAAGGAAGACCGCTGCAAAAATTACATTTACTCTTCTCCTCTCCTTGTGGTCAAAGAAATCTTTATTTCTTGTACTGAGGCACAACACCAGTAAAAATGATAGAAGGTTATTCTATGACTGCACTTCTAGGGAAGCATCTGAATTTGAATTTCTCCTAGGCAAGGAGGGGAACTGAGATGTAGTTTCTTACATTCTACATTTACACTCTATTCATCAAGCCATGATCCTGCCTGGGTAGTTGGTAACAGCACCATCAGGCACACCTTGAAAGACAAGAAGCGAATAAGAGTGCTCATTGTCTTGGGAGACAGAAAAAAGGCAAAAGGCTCCAGGGTTTCAAAAGAGAGTTTGATAAACTAGTTTCATCTTGGACTGAAATTTAAGCAAGTCATCTGTTGGGTGGGATTAATGAGCTGTCCTATTTGTCTGTATGTCTGGGGCAGCTGAGCTGTTGGACATTTTGCTTAGCGTACTGGGTAAGTTTTGTTATGAAGTGTTTTGCTCTTTTCCATGTGTTGCAGAGATTGCCTAGGCATCTCACTAAATGGTTTTGACTTCTTTTAAGTAATCAAGCACCTAGGTGCCCGAGTCATTTTTTGATAATGAGTAAAGAGAAGTATCATGGACTTAGTACAAGTGCCTCTAGAAGGTGACATGTTCGTGTCTGAAGGACTATGGTAGTGATCGCATTTCTTAAACCCCTGTCACATGCAAATAAATATTTCAAGGAGCTTGAGAAGAATTACCTTACCCCATTAAAAAAAAGGTGCCATGTTTGTTTCTCCAGACTAAGTGGACTCCTCAGTGCTTATTAAACCTTGCTGAACACTCTATATAGATATTCTAGACATGTCTTTGGCATTTTACTTTCTAAGGAGACATTACTTTCCTCATTTTTATTTCAGACAAGACATAACCTGAAGATAAAAACAATAGAAGGAAGCTTGTTTCACAAGAGAAGCAGAGCAGATCAAAAATTACTTTTCAGTATGACTGAATCATAAAATTGTCATATAATTGTCCAACTCAGCCTAGCTGGTTTTGTTATGTTTTCTAGTACTTGCACCACAGACCAATAAAGTGGAAATGTTAGGAGTAGTGGCATAAAAATTATTCACAAGTCAAAAACTATGCAAAAGAAGAAAAGAAATTACACAGGCAGTAAATATTTTGCTAAACTATTTATTCTCTTTTTGAGAAAGCAGAAGTACCATCATTCCTTAAAAACTGTCTTGAAAACTATAAATTTCCAAGACAACTGAAAAAACAGCCCATTTAAGTTACTGCTATTTCGGTTCCCTCACTCCAATTGTGCTATATATTATTGCATGGTTCAGTGGAAGGTCTTCAGAGAACATAAAACCTCTGATTCAATATCCTTGTATAAACCATCTCTGTATGTACAAGATCAATAACTAAACCACAAAAGGTTCCAGAAATAAGAAAATGAACTAATTGCTGTACTTCAGCTTTAATTAGCACTAGGTGTTTTCCAAACACCACCTCTGTTTGTCACTGTTGATCTAATAGTACCCCCTTTAAGTTCAGGGGTTTGCCTTGTGTAGGTTATGCAGAATCAGAGCAAAGAGCAAAGGTTTTCATTCTTTCTACTGGAAATCTCCAGCTATAAGATATTGGGGGGTTTATGTCACACTAGTAAATCTTCGTGTTTAGTCCACTGGGAATTTGTCTCAAACTGCCAGACGATACCTAAGTTAGACAACATGTAACTGTAACTACTTTCAAAGGGCAAAGTAGGCGTTTTCAGGAACCTAAGGTGACTAACATATCAGCGTAAGGGAGAAAGTGTTATAAGGAAAATAATCAGCCATAGGAAAGCTAGGAGGCATGCATCGCTTCCATACTCTGTGTTGGCTTTACTATATATTTGAGAACAAACACCAGTGAGGGAAAAAGAGACCAAGACAAATTGTGTCACAGTAGCTTGGTTTTCCACCCTTCTGCAATTTGATGCGTACGGATGAAGTTACTGGGTGCACAGGTGGTGTCATTGACTCCACAATGCCATCAGGCCAAGGAGGCAAAAGCACAAGGCTATGAAGCTGGAGGAAGACGGGAAGAGGCTTTAATGAATAGCTACATACAGACACCTTATTTAAGTCCTCAGATCACAAGAGTATGACAGCACTATCTATTTTGCTGTGCAACTTAGACCCAAAATACATCCAAATGAGAATTTTCCATGTATGTAATAGTTAAAGCCCATTTTGCACAACTCCAAATGGAATATTACAGTGGGAAACAGAGGAGGTTCATATCCCTCACATTCCTGCAAGTATGTTAAAAATAAATGCAGTAGTCCAAATTCAACAACAAATTCACCTCTGCAAATAGATGCCTGTATCAATGACACAAAGCCCAGAAGAACTGCCGTTATTCATCCTAGCTCTTGTGTTTAGCCCGTGAATGCCTACAGCAGGGAAGCACCTGTCTGGAGGTACCGTGTGTATATAGATGTAATGTTGTGTGTAAACCAGGTCACAGAAGCACATGATTAGACGGCAAAATGTTTTCATAAGCCTAGTATTCAGATCTGCTGTGAGAGGTTCTGATGAAAACAGCGAATTTGATCTAAGGAAATGATGTTTCATAAATGATTGGTATCCACAAACATTTATGGAAAATACAGCAACATTTTGACAGGTCTTTGCTATCCCTCCTGCTAGATTGCTTATGAATCCAAGCTTCATAGATCAACAGCTAAATATCCCAGGTCCCAGACAGCCCAGCCCAGGACATTCCAGCATCTACAGCTCTGGTCCATCATAATCCCAACATGCCAGCAGCGCTGGGAACTCCCGTCTGAGCCAGGGGTTCAGAGCTTCCCACCTCTTTCCCATACAAGTAGCAGCAAGGCAATTTGCCACAGACCTATTTCCTACCTTTCCCCAGAAAAATCAGCAGATTAAGATTTTCAGAATCAAAACTTTTTTGAACCCTTTGCTTGCAGAGCAGATTCCAGACATCATTCTGCCCTGAAACAATATAAGCATTTTCAGTGTGTCAGAATTTCCCCAGCACAAAAATGCTGAATTTGTAATTGCTCTCCTGGAGACTTACTCTCAGATCAGATGCTTTTTTTTCAGTTGAAAAAAGGCACGTTTCTGTAAACACACAGCTTTCTTGTTCAGTTGGGTTAGCAGAAGACAGCTTATATGCAGATACTCTGTGTCAAAACCAACAATATACTTTTTCTGAATACTGTTTTAAAAGAATTAATCTAAAGCTTTTCCATTAACATTAATGAACACTATCCACTTAAATACCCTGTGAAAAGGAGAGAGAATGGACACTATCAGTGCATGAATAGTCAGCAAGTCTTACAAATTACAGAAGCCCTGAGGGAAATTCATGTTCTAAGTGAGTCAGTGCGTGATTGAAAGTGACACATCAGGGAAGTATATTCCATTCCATTTAAATTATTGTCTTTCTTTAGGCTCTTATGTTGCTTATGATGGATTATATTTTGTTTGCCAGAGATTCTGTGTTTTCACTGTTAGCAAGTGTACATCTGCTGCTTCAGCACTCCAAGGTACCAGCTTCAATTAGCGTAATATTCTCATTAAATTGTTTATAATGTCTGCTATGCAAATACAACAGGGGAAGCAGATAATATAGGTCATTTTGAGTATCTCAGTTAAATTAAAGATATGGCCTTTTAAAAGGCAAACAATACTGTTATTAATACAAATATTATACATATCAAAGTCTCATGTGTCTTTGGTTATGGCAGGGGCTAGGTACCAGGGGTACAATAAAATGTATCTATTCTACTAAATTTGACACCAGACTGCCATTAAGAAGGAGATAGCTCCTTCAAACAAAGGGAGGTCCCATTTTCCCAGTTTTGGAGCTACCAGCATTTTTTGCAGTATTAGCCTTGAACAGCACTCATAAGAAACCAAGCAATGAAATGCCTTGCCCACACATGGGCTTGTGTTTATGGAAGATCTTTTTGCTCTTTTTTTATTCCAGATCTTCACTACATTTTACTGGTCTTTGAAATAACAGGCAGTCCCCATATTGCCCACTAAAATCTTCCTCTAGTCTGTACAAGTCCCAGCTGGAATTAATGTCATCCATACTCAGCTTCCCACTTTTTCCTCTGCTCCCCTGTATTACTTTCTAATGGCTCAGACCCAAAGGAAACTGTCCCTAAAAAAAGTAGGTGAATAGGAAACAAACACCCACTCATCGTCCCTGAACCTTTCCTCCAGACTCATTGACACGCCAGCTATCTCTAGTCAGTATCTCCACATCCTGATTTAGCAAAAAAACCCCAGTGCTTTTAAGTGAGCTACAAGTGAGCTCAGTCTTGTATGAATTGTTCTTTAAAGTCTGCACAATAAAACCTCAAGCCCTGAACGAATGCACCACAGAGGTATCAAAACACTTCATCCAGTTTAGTACTCTCTTGAAAAAGTTCCTTACAGCTCTTTTACTTCTCCAAAACAGGGCTGAGCACACACACACACATTTCAGAATGACATCTCAAGCTCACACATAATCACTTTTTACAATCTTTCCCATGAAATGGTGGAAAAAACCCTGGAATTTTATATGCACCAATATTAATATCCTTAACACTACTAGTACAGTCACCACAACTGTCAGTACACAAGGTACACATGTATCTTCACAGTTGGCTAAACTGTATTGTCAAAGAAGCCTTGCAGACAAACTGCAAGCAAAGCTACACTTCGGAAGAGAGCATAGTCTGAAATTTAAATTTTATTTCTTATTAAAATTTATTAAATTTGAAGCTGATATGGGTAAGTTCAGAAAAGAAATTATCCATTTTTCTGACTGATCAGACCATAATAAGGGAGTCATATGCTTACTGTCCTCATAAAAGTTTTTAAATCTTTTTAAGCCAAAAACATACACGTGTATTTATTAATCATACTATATAACAATATTATATCATATAACCATCCCACAGTCAGCTAAGAAATACCTGTCTGCAAGGCTGTTATTATACATGTCCCCTACACTTCATTGTAGTTCATAAATGTTTCATCCATATGAGATTTTGATACAATTTTTATTTTTAATATTATATCCTAAAAGGCTCAGGACAAAATTAATCTCTTGTATAATGTTAGTGGACCAATTGGAGATGCAGCAGGAAAGAATTTTGCCCCTATTCTTTCCTGAAGGTGATGTGAGCAACCATAAAGGTGACCTGTAGAAGGAAGAAATTACTGAGCAGAAGAAGATGTCTTCTGAAGAACACTGACAAATGCCTGCCAACCTGAAACTGTAAGTCTGGGAACTAGGCATGGGAACCAGAAACAGCTTTGAAAAGTGAAACTGGCCTCTTTGAAGTACAGCTGGGGTACTTAGAAACCACAGACATCCTGAGACACCACCAATAAGCACAAAATCAAGGGACTGTAATGGCAACTTACCATCTGAAAAGGTGGAAAACAGAACAGAGCAGGTGGAAAAATAAAATGGCTCTGAAAGAACAGAAAACAACATCATCTATTGGCTGCTTTAAATAGGATGTCTTATACCTTCTTACTTCTCTATGTTATAAAAATGAATTAATTTTTATCCAAAAATGCAGTCTCTATCTCTGTTAGTATGGGAGAACTTCCCATGCTGCACGTAACTTTTCCTAAACAAGTTGAATCCCTCATGAACTTTCTACAAGCTCTTGGACTCTCACCAGGGACACTTGGCTGACTCCAGACTCTGACATGGATCATCTTTGGAGACTGGCTATTATTTTATTGATCTCTTTTTGGCCCCTTCTCCCACATTGGGATCAGTTCAGTTTGTCATTCCACCCCTGGTGGACCCCAGATTGGGTCCCTTTCTGAAGTCTGTCTCATTCACCTGATACTGATTTTATTTATATATGTGTGTGTGTATATACGCACATACATATATATAAGTAATCTATTGTATCTGTTGTTTTATTGTTGACAAGTTTCTTCATGAACAATAAATTTGTAGCAACCTGTAATAGTGCATATCTACTTGGTTTTTGCTGTTATTATTTGTTGCTATTATATCGATTAGGGCTATATGATCAAATACTGCTATTATTGATTGTTGCATTCCTTTGATTAATACTGTATTGATAGCTGATAGTAACTTGTAGTAGCGAGAGAGAGACAGACAGACAGACAGATTCACTTTATTAATCCTAGGTACACTTGCTAGCAGTGATTGTTGTGATAGTTTACTTGCTAGTGGTGATCCTTGTATTTGTGGTAATCTGTAATAAAGTAGAGAAATTCAGAGGATAAGGCCTCTGTGTCTGAATATTATGGAATCCTATGAACCCACAGTCATGATCTCTATATACACACAGATCAGTAACACTTTAGGTTGTAACAAAAGGCCATTAATTATCTGATCTAATTTGCTAATCCACTTTAAATGGTTCAAAAGGAGAATGATTTTAAATAGAGGACAGCAATGGTTTTAATTTGATATCTTATTCAAACTGTTTGACAATTTCAAACATTTACTAAATGAAGAATTGGTAAATCAGTTCAAATAAAAATCAAGATAAAATTTTATTCATAGATTTCAAGAAAAAGTGATTTCTGTTCACAGAAAGGGAAAGGAGCAAATGTTGCTGGACCTCACCCTGGAGGTGATTAACATAAAACTGGTTTCCCATGTAGTTAAGCAAACTTGATGAGGACTACCTAAACACTCATCAGAACCACAGGAATTACCACTTTCTGCATGTAACCATCAGTCCTTTCCTAGACTACAGAGGACATCGTGGGTTACTCCAAAAATCCGATACTTCAAAGGTGCCCAAAAGTTTAATATATTTTTAAAACCATGGACTAAACCAAGAGAATCTTGCACTCGGAACCTTTGTCATCAATCTGAGCAACTAGCTCTGCAGAGCCAAGTGTCTAAGTAAGATGCTTTCAACTTTCTTTAGATGTGGTTAGAAAGAATTTTACTTCCTTACATTTACTATGGTACAGGTTTTTTTGTCTCTCCTCATCAAGTAATGCTAACAACCTTTAAGTACTCAATGGCAGGAATAACTATTTATCACACTGAGCCTGTGATCAAGGAACTCTAAAAATCAGGGATCAGATCAAGAATAAGGATTCTCTAGAAATTTCTCTCTTAAGATTTAACCATGATTGTGGAATGGATGGAAAACAATGGACGTATTATGAACGATCCAGGCTGAGTGGCCTCATTGTAGCAACAGGCTGCAAGCTGCAGTTATTGTGAAGGACATGTACAAGGACAAGGAGATTGTGAAACTGCGTATGCGGCAAGAAGATAAGGAAGTTGGACTGAAAAATGATGAGCTAAGATGTGAAAGGAGGATGTCTACGTGACAAGAGAGCAGCGCATGGACACCGCTGGTGTCTATGGCCAGGTGTCTATGGTGTCTATTGGCCAGGACCAATCATAGATGATTAGAGTGCGCGTGGACCAGTAGTTTTAGCCTATCACCTTTGAATAACAATGCATGCATGGCACATGTATCTTTTATTAGAGTATAAATTTGCTGCAAGCCTGTTAATAAA
Organism: Falco peregrinus; assembly: GCF_023634155.1. NCBI lineage: Eukaryota > Metazoa > Chordata > Aves > Falconiformes > Falconidae > Falco > Falco peregrinus. Next base: position 19,313,610 of record NC_073724.1, read on the forward strand.
TTGGCACTAACTTGATCACATTGATCATACAAGTTGTGTCTGAGCCTTCCATGTCACATGATGGGTGTTGAGCATCTAACACACTCATGAGTGCCTAATGTACTCAGGAGCATATCTAGTTTGAAGCTATAATCTCACAAGAATTCAGTTCATTTACAGAAAAGCAGATAACCCTGCCATCTCTTTCTTTCCGGTACTACTTCGGGAAACCAGTGAAAAAGTCACTGATATGAACTGCTTTCCTAAGACTAACTGATAAGAGCAGGAGGTATATGACATCAGTACTGAAGAGCTGTTTGGAGATATGCTCATCCAACAGCCACCTAAACAGAATGTTAGAGACCCTGAGCTTCTTCCAAAAGACAGTATCAGCAGATTTACAGAGAAGCAGCCTATACAATGACCCATATCTTCAGGAGCTCCAGAGTACAATTATTAAAGCTCATAAATTAATCCTGAAACACATGTGAGAAGACATGAACCTTCTGAGCAACTGGCACAGTAGCACACATTTGTCAAGAAGCACTTTGAGGACTACACCAGTCTTGCAGATTTAATAGAATATGGCTTCTTAGCTAATGCTGCTGCTGTGAACTGTTGCACCTGGGCTGAGCTAGTGAAGATTTCCACAAGAGTAAGGGAAAGGAAAAGAGTGCAAAACCTTTAGAGTACTTATTAGATGAAAATAAATAATGTTCAGTCTGTAGCAATCAGCAATCAGGCTCCCAGACCTGCAGCTTTAGAGAAACATGCCTAAAAAGAGGATATACTTATTTCTCTAACTGTGTAATGGTAGCTAGACAATGGCAAAAGAGGTGATTTTTCAGACAAGGTGCTAAATTTTCCCCAAGGACTGGAAAATCTACAGGGAAGTACTGAAACTGCTGGTGTTTCTTGTTTATATAGCTCAATGCCTTATAAATCCCTTTAGAATTTAAATCTTGTGCTTTAAATACGTTTTAAAATACTTGATATGATGATAATTATTATATGTCTTTCATAGTTTTTACCTAAAAACAGTATTAGATACTCCTGAGCCCAATTCCATAGTAACATAATGGAACAGTGGGTTATTGTTTGTTTTGGTTTTAAGTCTTGTGTGGTCATCAATTATCTTCTTTTAGACATTTTCTTCAGAGATTAACAGAAAATGTTTTGTTTAAGGGACAGAAAATTATGATAAATCATAATATTTTACTGTTCCTTTGAAATATATATATAACATAGATTTACATTGTATGTTCAGTATTGCCATAAGAAAATGGCTAGTTTTCTTCCTCTATGCCATCTATAGTCTTTGATTAAGTGATCGTATCATGTGCAAGGGCTGTGTTGCTTACTTTGGAGATGAACATTTCAGCAGTCTTTCCATCCTAAAGGTTCTTTTGCCATTAACAGAAACAAAGCAGCTTGGAAACTTCCATCACTTTTTCAGAACTGTCTAGCCAGAATCCCCTGGTCTTAAGGCCATCGGATGAGAAAAGATTATTGAGAAAGAGATATTCAGGATAATGTCCCGTGGTCTTAGAAGAGTCTAACATAAAAATCAACCACAAACAGACATTACAACTTTTCAGAGAACCAATCAGCCTACCTATTGCCTCAAGCCCACAGAGTAACAATGACTTACTGGTTCTCTTTGCCACTCTTATGCCTTCGTAAAGTTTCATATAATTTACCACAACTTTCCTTTCCTTTGTCTTGTTTTACAACCTATATAAACTCATTCAAAAGAGTCAGTCTAAGGCAAAGAAACAATGGCAGAATTTGTCTGTGACCTTGGAAGACCTAGACAGATTATGATGTTTATTCTTTATTTTTTACAGTTTCTGCCTACAATTAATTGTAATAAGGAATACATTTAACATTATATTTTAGAGTAAGTTATGTTTTGCTAATCATCAGGTTTTATTTCCTATTACAGGAGACTAGGTACTTTTAAGGTGCTGTATACAGCAGTCTTGTAAAAATACATGTTCTTTAGGAAGAACACAGAAGTTTCAAGCAAAAACCAGGTAACTGATATTTCTAAGCAACTAATTCAGTCAAAATCCACACAAGCCTGAAAATGAGCATCTAAAATGAGTGGCATATGAGGCTATTGAGGTAACATTTTCTTTATGATGTCATTGACTTGTTCCCCTGTGAGCAGAAATAATATTAAAAAAAAAAAAAAACAAACAACTAACAGTGGCACATTTTGAAAGATTTTATTATATTGCATTAGCAACTATCCTTTTCATTTAGAATTTTTCATTTAAATTGTTAATATTGATTTTTTTATACACAATCCAGTAGAACAGTCACTTATGGAAGGCTTTATTCATAATTTCAATGACTTCTGTATTGTACTAGAGAAGATGAATATTGATGTCACCGCATCGAGAATTCATAATGTAATAAAACACTGTGCTGTACAGCACAGAACTGTCATTGTTCACCAGCCTAACTCAGTTTGAACAATGCTTGTTAGAATAGTTAGGTGATTTTCTTGCTAGTAAATGGTATTTTTGCAAGGGCAATGTCAGTCTACAAGCACATGTGTTTTTCTCTTACACCACATGAACACGTAAATGAATAATTCTCTGCAGAAAAAAATTTAGCTTCACAGCATCCTGTAGACTAATACACATCATAGTAAATACAGAAATATGTGGAAACAGCCATTAAGCAATATGATTCTGGGATGCTCTTTGCACTTTCTAAGGGACACAAGTGACAACTGTTCTCTGCTTTAATTACAGTATTTAAGTTTGATAGAGATAAATATCTGCATAGAAGTAAATTTTAAAAGAACATTACTGTCCTTATATAGCAGCAAGTTAGTTGCTTACCACAATACTGATGACAAAGGTAAGCAGCGAATTAACTCAATCCTGCAACGTTATGAAAGGTCGTCATTCAGCTATTTCAAGTTGGGGGTGGGAGGGGGGAAGAATCAGCAGGTGCGTGGGCAGATTTGCAGTTTCTTGACCAAAGTATGTGAACCACCATTTGTGGATGGTGAAGAATGGTATGAATATTAACCAGCTGCTTTGCAGGAAAACCATGTACAGAAAGGGAGGCATACTCTGAAAGGATCTAGAGCAAAGCAGCATTCTCACAGAAAACAGCTGGATGTGAAGTGCACAACGAAGAACCTCTATAATGAGGAGGAACAGGCTAGAGAATGAGAAAAGCATGTAAAGAAAGAGTGACAAGGATAATGGAGAGCTCTACAATTTTCTCCCTCAGTCCAATCTCATGCAGGAAAGAGAGGAAGAGGAGTTTTGGATTTATTTACTAGCAAAATAATGGAACTACCAATCTATAACTACAGGTCATGTTTTGAAGGAACCCCAGCATTTTTCATCTTCCATCCTAAATATGCTGGTTCTTTTCCTAGATTTACTTTCTTTTCAGGCCTTGGGTTATTGGAGCCCAAGACTTTTAATATGAGATTATTTTTTTCCATGATTTAGAGTGACTGTAGCAGAAAACCCCAGGTTAGAGATGTCTTGAACAGTGGAGTTTGTTCAGTGGAAAGGTAAAACGGTCAGTTGTTTTGGAAAAGAAATCTCATACTCATGAAGTTACCTTCCTAAATATGGAATATTCTCCCTCACATCAGTGCAAATCATTCCACTAGTTTGATTTAAGCAATGTTCAGCCCAGACCAACAGCAGGTTTACGGTTTTGTAATATTATGTTTCTAAATTTGTAATCACTGGGAAAACAAAAATTATGCTGTTCAAGCACTTCTTGCCCTAGAACATCCCAAATTATTAGGTCATTCTAGTATTATGTATATAGCATATGTACAAAAGTAAGTAAATTAGGTGATTATTATCAATTCCCACTGCACTTCAGGTGTCCATCTCTCTATTGTTGAACTCAAGGGCTGCATAAGCTCTGTCTTGGTACAGATGCACTGAGAGAGCTCTCACAGTCACATATCTGACTGTCTATAGCATCTCCATTCTGCAGTGTTGCATGAATTCCCATGGGACACTCTCACCCCACCAAAAGGGAAGTGGCCATAACGACTTTCTCAAGAATGTCCACTGCCCTGGTTTCAGCTGGGATAGTTAGTTTTCTTCTTAGTAGCTGGTGCAGTGCTGTGCTTTGGCTATGATGTGAGAACAATGTTGATAGCACACTGATGTTTTTACTTGTTGCTGGGTGATGTTTATACTAAACCAAGGACTTTTTGGTTTCTTGGGCCTTGCCAGTCAGAGGGCTGGAGGGGCATGGGAAACTGTGAGAGGACACAGTCAGGACAGGTGACCCAAGCTAGCCAAAGAGGTATTTCATACCATATGACATCATGCTGAGTATAGAAGCTGGGGGAAGAAGAAGGAAGGGGGGAAAAATTTGGCATTATGGTGTTTGTCTTCCTGAGTAACTGTTATATGTGATCGAGTCCGGCTTTCCTGGGGGTGGCTGAACACCTGCCTGCCCATGGGAAGCGGTGAATGAATTCTTTGCTTTGCTTTGCTTTGCTTGTGCACGGGGCTTTTGCTTTACCTATTAAATTGTTCTTATCTCAACCCTTGAGTTTTAAATTCCTTTCTGATCCTCCTCCCCATCCTTCTGGGTGAAGGGGAGTGAGCAAGCGGCTGCCTGATGCTTGACTGCCGGCCGGGGTTAAACCACAACACCACATACATGCTGTTTGAATAACTACTCTGAACTTAAAATATAAAAAATATTTACATCAGAACATTATTTTTCAAATTAATCAAGACATCATTAATGGTACTACCCAAGGGGATTTAAGTTATGGAAGCTTTTAGGATTATGAAATGAAATGAAAATTTTAATTTGACCCACAGGGTTTTGTTGGATGGATCAAGGTTACAGGAAAATCTTCACTGGTCAAGAAATGAATATTTTGGTCCAGCTGTCCTCCAAAGTAATGCAGTTAAACCATTTCCCTGCTGAAAAAAAAAAATAATTATGCAGTACCATACATTTCCATACTGAATCTGAGTGAACAAAACTAAATATTTTATTTTTCTTTTAAATATGCTTCATGGACCTTATACCATACATCTTATACTTTCTTAATAAGGAAAATAAAGGGTTTAATATTAATTATAAGATTTTGTTCCTCAGTAATATATTCTACCTGAAAAATGTATGTCAATACATGTAATGATTTATGTCAACAACGTTTATTAGATAATTACTTTCCATCATTATCATGATTGCATCCAACTTATCATTGAAGCCTATTTTTTTCAATGAAAGTTAAAGGGCAAAAGGGTTTCTTATCAGTCACACTGACATTTATTGCTAACAATACAGACTGGAAAATTATGCAAATAGTGAAAGAGGTATTTTCATGAATACCTAGAAATTTTTACTGAAAAGCCATAGGTTTTCTTAATGCAAAATGGAAACATAAAGGAGTTTCTTGCAATCTTGTTCATCTCATGAACAATTTACATTTGTTTCATGAAAAATTATTTACAAGTTAGGTAGCAAAGGTAAAATAAATGAGTCAGTGTCTAATATTTAGTTGCAACTGCAATTATCCTTTATATAGATCTCATTTCAATTACCTAACAGGGCATTATTTTCTTAATAGCTTGTCATGGAATAATTTTATTTATTTTTTTTTAAGATAGGCACAAATAAAGTTGCACATTCTGTTACTCATCAGTACTTTTTTATAACACAAACAAATTCCTAAGTGCAACTAGCCAACCATCTTTTTTCTTTGAAAAAATAAATTCTATTTTACAGATTATTTAAAAAATTTACTACTGTTACTGCTGTTAAGTACTGTTGCTGGCTATTGTTACCTCAAATAGTTTGTCTTTTCAACATAAACAGTACTTATTCAGTGCTAAGTATGATGGCGTTTTGGCTGTTTCATAGCTAAGAAGTTGTAAATCTGAATTTGACAGCCTCTTTTTCTAGGGTAAAACACTGGGGATCCTCAGTCCAGAAGACGTGCATAGGCTAGGCTGGCACAGTGGAGTCCTTTCAGACTTCACACGGAAAGCAGAATTTTCAGGAGAAAGGGGGTGCTGTAGAAGGTGTTCACTAGGTGTGACAGATTACAGACTGGTCTACTTTTTTCTAGACGTTTTCTTGCTAGTAAGGTACCACGGCTGGCATTGCCTTGTCCAAGGTCCATAAAATGGCTGAATTTTATCTCGCTGGATATCTTCATATTTTCACGAACGTTTTCATCTGGTTTTATAAGCAAAGGCAATAGAAAGAAATCTTGTGTTTAGCACAGACTCCCATGAGTCTAGACACAAGTCTTGATAAGGGTTAAGGATGTGCTGAGAGGAACTGTTATTCTGTAGTTCAGTATTTACTTTTTCACTTTTTGTCAAATGTCAGGAAAAGATTGTAATCTTTCAAAAAACTTAAATTATTTTAAATTCTTCACACACAAAAAAAGATACATTGCAATTCTGAAGTCTTATCAAAGCATGACATGATAAAGCCTGCATAGGGGAGGACCTACAGAATAATGCCTGGTACATTATTCCATTTTACAGTTAATGCTATATAGTTTTGTATGCATTTTGGGATTATGACTACACTGCAGGCAGTAGAAGCGTATACTCTTTCTTCCTCTAAATGCTTAGTAAAATAACAAATGTTCACAGATACTCTTGTTTCTAATTGGATTCCTTCTAGGCCACCTACACAGAAAAACACAATTGCTGAAGCCTGCAGCAGCCACATTGTGCTATATTGTATAAATAGCTCTGGGAGTTCAATAAAGAGCCAAATTGCAAAACCAGTTTCACAAACAGGAGCCTTCATTTGGTAAAGGTGAAAAAGGTCAATCCCTCAATTTCCAAATTGTTTTCGCTTTTGAAACACTAGAAGAGGATCAGAGATTGAGATGGGAACAGAAGGGAGGAGGTCAATTTTTGCCTTTTCTTTTGCAGTTGCCTATGTATTGGCTCTAAAATGTATTAAATAAATGTAACAATATAAATTGTAGATAATTATATGCAATACTCGCAGTATATAATAATATGTAATTATAACAGAGAGTGGGTATAAAATGGACTGGAATGAAACAACAAATGTATTGTTGCAGTAAAAAAACATCCAGTACCATACAGTGAAAAGACTCTGAAATCAAAAGTCCTTTGATAGCATGATGTTGTTTGAACAGCTAAAATGGATTATGATTCCACTGGGTAGGTGTGTACTTTAGCATCCCACATTGTATTAAAGAAGATAAAAATTCGGGAAGCAACTGCCATCAAGAGAAAACCTTCAAATAGATTTTCTCTGCTCGTAAAATTACCACTTACATTTTCCACTTTACAAAGAAATACAAAGCTGTGGATTTGTATTAGAATACATTTTATTCATGCCAAGAGATAACTAGATAGCTAGATAAATATATATTAGTAGACACATAAATATCCTGCATACATGTATATATGTCCTAGGCACAAGAAAGCTCAAAAAAAGGCTACAGTGTGAGGCACCCAAAAGTTTATATATGTCAGAGTTAGGGGTTTCTGCCAAATTAGCATCCTTCAGTGTTTGCCATGGGAAGTGGTGCTATCTGGAGGTGTATGCTAATTATCCTAGCACTTTAAAGTCTCTCAGATCCCTGCTTGATATAGCTTCCTCAGATGCTCCACGTTAATCACCTGATTTGCAATCTGGAAGGACTAATCTGAGCTAGTTCATAGCTTCTCAAAAAAAATATAAACTGAATTTTGCTAATCCTCCCAAAAGAAAAGCAGGAAGCACAGGAATAGAGGGGCAGACAAATGGATGAGGGGAGCAGGGAAGAAGACAAGGGACAAGATATTTTAGATTTAAAATTTACAGACCTTTTGATGTTTTACATTGAGGAACACTTCTAGAAAGGAGCTACCTCCTTCCCAGTCAGCAGCAGAAACCACCAGCCTACATAATCACTCAGTAGAAGCAGCTGTAGTCAGCCTTGCTTACCAGGTCTTCCTGTATGTATGTGGACCAGCATGTGTACTTTCAGATTTTCTCAGTTATGCATAATTTAATCAATCACAGGCTTAGTTTTCCGACAAAACACAATGCCCTGATTTAAAAACAAGTCCCACAAGAGTCTAGTTTCTAAGCATGGAAGTGCTGGTCCTTCTCAATGAAACATTTTAAGATCTTTTTAAAGGGCAAGTGTACTTTCCTCCTATTTACATTCTGAGAAATGAGCTAACCATGTAGCTGTATCTTTTACGGAAATAAAAATTGACAGCAAGCATGGGCATTTTCACCAAGAACATCTGAAGCTGTGAAATGTTCTAAGAAACTGAAAACAGGATCTTGACATGAAAAGGGAAAGGCCTTTAGATGCAGACCCTGCCTAGACATGCCAGAGGAGGAATCACCCTGGCTTTTTATCTTACTGCTTAACGCCTGAGCAAAGGTTTTGCTCCCGAGGGTACTGAGTTAGGACTATGTAAGGAACATCAGTGTCTTCAACATGCTGTACAGCACAGTACTGCAGGGGAGATACGCTAGGCTCCCACAGTCCATGTCTTCTGTGGTCCTACTGCCTTATATCAGCACTGAGAGGGAAGGAGAGGGCCAGGATGTTTCTTTCAGTCCATTGGCTTCAGTAGGGACTGCCAGAATTATGCTGCCAACATGCCTCTCACATTAATGGTCTGCAGTAAGGTACCATATTTGTGCATATAAAATTACTTTCGCCCACTGAGAATAAAAACCTCCTAAAAAAACCTAGCCTGACAACTGCAATTGTGACTGGCATCCTTAGCATCCAAGGCAGATGGGCCTGTTAGGCATAAGCAATGAGGCCCTGCACACTCTCAGGATGCTATTTACAACGACACTTCATATCTTGGCTCTGTCAGTTCACCCTTTCAAATGTCTCTTGTGTATTTTTTTCCTCTGTTTTATGAAGCAGTGTAATACATTCTTTTCTGCATGTCCCTCCAAAATTCATCTTCTTGCTAATACTTCTAACACAAAAAACCCTTTTATATTCCCTTCTTTTTCACATGAGCATGGTTTCCCTCCATTTCAGTTTTCATTCTTCTCTGCACCACCTAAGTAATCTTTTTGTGCAGTGTCTGATGACATACTGGATGCACTGTGTCTCCCACAGGACCTTGGTCTCAGTGAACAGAGCAGAAACACAGGGAGCATCCACAGCTGCAGGGAAATTCTAGCTCAGGAGGGTTTGTGCACAAATTACTCTGTGGGATGATGTTGTATGTATCCACATACATTGGAAAAATCTATGAAGTAGTTAGAACAGGCTTAAGCAAGATGACTTGCCAAATAATTAAATTGCCAAACTCTTAACAGAGTTCTGCTAAGTGCTTGTAAATTGATAATCCTCTAGGCTAATCATACGGTCAAATTTGAGCCCATTTCCTAGTGGCAGTAAGAATTATTGATGCCAAGAAATCCTCTCCCAAGTTTCCACCCTTCTTCAAAGCACAGATTTGCTAGAAGTGCTTCATAAATAGCTGATTCATATTTTTAAAGGGAGGGGAGGTAAACTCATTTCATGTTGCTGAAGCATTCCAAAATTGTTCAACAAACGTCAAGCTGCGGGCAACATTCTGTATCTGCACTACCTCTAGGTGAGACCCTGATAGCACTGCACCTGGCATACGCTCTTCAGTAGCACAAACATTATAGTTCTCTCTCATTAACTTGGTTAAGGACCTGCTTGCATTTTTAGTTTTTTTCAGAATTCTAATGTGAGGAATATATTGGGAGAGTTTTGCCAGTCCATTAGTACTTTTTAATGTCGTGAACGTGATCAAGATAGAAAAAAATAATTTCCTAAACAGTTGAAAATATGATGGAGATACAATTTATTTTCTAAATAAGGAAATTATCATGGAATTGGATGTTAAAAGTGGTTCATTCTTCCACTAGTACAACACTTTAGCTTTTAATGTTGCTATTGCATTTACTCTGGATTCTGGCATACATAATAAGAGACCTCAAACCTTTAGAGTGACTTGCTGTTGAACTGAGTTGGCTTTTAAAACCATCAAAACTGTGTAAATTGCAATGCAATACAAGAAAAGTAGGAAAAATAGACTGGAAATGCTGTTAAAAAGAAACTGGCATGTGGTGCTCCTGCCATCTTGTGGCTCTTCTGCATCAAATCACTCATTCATTTATATACTAAAACTAAGTTTCAGTGTTAATTCTTCTAGTGCCTACCTGTGGCACAGGTCTGCCAGTAATAGGCATACACACATGAACTGTTCAGATAAGGCATAGCCGTGTGTTGAAATAAAAACACTATGTATCAGCAAAAAATATCTAGAAAGAGCAACATATTTTTGCTTTGTAGACATCTTTTATTCTCCTCTGGGCTCCAGCCATGTTTTCCCAGAGGAAAGAAAAATACATTTTATTACAAATATAATAAACATATATGTGTTTCTATACAAAACAGTATGTTTAATGTATTTTTCTCCTGAAAATGTATACATTTATACATGTATGTACATGCACACAAACACAGACACTATTTAAAATGTATGCATTTAGATCTCTGTTATTCTAAATTGGACCTAAAACCTCAGTAGATAAAAGTACATGATCAGCCTTACTTATTTCAATTTCATTTCTTCCAAAGAGAATCAAGACATATGATTACTTCCCCCACAACTGCAGCTTCCAGGAGCTATCACATCAACTCAGACAACCTGACCTGAATTTAAACCATTCAACCCAATTCAACAACCATAATGTTTCTGTTCAGATAGATTCAGGCTGAAATGAAATATTGAGCTCGTGTTCCCAATTGGAAAGCAAAACATCGCAGCAGAACTGAAACTTAAGCACTGAAAATTTCAATTTTGCAGACTCTGTTTTGTTCCACTCATTGAGGCCAAATATGGTTTGCATAGAAAGCCTTAATCAGATCTAATCAAAAGCCACTAGCCAAACAGTCAGTATGAATGGAAACTACTGGCTTTCTTCATTTCACCTTTAGAGTCCAAAGACACTGGTAGTGTTTCTCCGTCCTGAGAACTTCAAGCCTGACCACATAAGATCAAGGCTTAGAGTTCATCCGCCACCAGTTCCATAGTGCTAACAACCCCTTCCCAAAACAGAAAGAAATTAGAGCGTGAGCAATGTGTACTCAGGTTCTTGGGGCTCTGAGATGAGAGAGACTTCTTAATAAAAGGCTGTGATAGGGGATTTTAACAAATTGTACTCTGCAAAGAAGGTACGCACCATTCCTGCAGAGGGGTAAAGAGTCTACCATTCCATCCTGGCTATATCCTATAACAATAGATTAAATATGCTTCATTTTTATGTGGAGGGACAAACTTTAGAGTACTATCAAGACCACTCATCTGTAGCTCTCTTTTTTTCTGATGCATGAGGAAAACTAGACGCTGCAAACTATATTTGGAGAGAAAAGATCAAATTGGCATCTTCAGGAGAACATAACTGTTAGTACCATCCAAGGATTTTTCCAATGGTAAAGAAATTTCAGCTGTTCACTGAGGCAAAATTGCTGCTGGTTCACTGAAAATTGTTGGGTGCCAAGAGGCATGAATAGTTAGTAATTGTGGTAATTTCTCATACGTAGCTGGGATGAATGGTTAATATGAAAACGGATTAATACATTTAACTCCTTGACTCTGCACAGGAGTGCTTTACCATTAGTCAAAGTAGTCCCATCACTGGGACTGTACTGCTTGGAAAATACAGATCAAAGGATCCCATTCCACTGTCAGTGTAACAAAGCAGCTGCTTGGGACTGGAAGATGTTACTCACTTTTTAAAAAGCACTGCAACTGTGACTCAAAAGTGTACTATTCCAACAAAAAAAAAAAAAAAAAAGTGACTGTGACACATGGTATCAGTAGACTGCTTGGCACAAGGAAGTGTTCAGAGTGTGAATGCTTCTCACTTTTACCACCGAAACCTTTATCATAGATAGACAAGCATGTTCACCATGTTGTAACCCTCACTACCCACAGATGGTCAGCACTGGATATAAGTGAAATAAAAATATTTATGAGTCTTAAAAGTTTGTCTTTCCCAGGAAAAGATTTTTTTTTTTCAGAATTATAGGTCTATATAGCTTGTAAAAGACCTCTGGAAGTCATCTGGTCCAGCACACCGCTCAAAGCAGGGTCAACTCAGAGCAGGTTGCTTAGCTGAATTAGAGACACCTCCAAGGATGAAGATTTCACAACCTCTTTAAGCCACCTGCTCCAGTATTTGAGTACCCTTATTGCAGAAAAAAAAAAAATCCAGATATCTAATTGGAATTTCCTGTATTGCTGTTTGTGCCTTTTATCTCTCACCCCTTCACTGTTCAACTGCAAGAAGAGTCTGGCTCCATCCTCCTTATACTTGCTCATTAAGCAGCTGAAGGCAGCAATGAAAATTCCCCCATCTCTCCCCATCCTTCTCATCTCAAAACAGAACAAACCCATCTCAGCCTCAGCTCGTACACCATGTGCTCCAGCCTACTCATCATTTCAGTTGCCCTCTGGTGAGCTTTCTCCAGTATGTGCATGTCTGTCTTGAATTGGGGAAGCCCCAAACTGGACACGCTAGTCCAGCACAAATGCTGAACAGAGGGGAATAATCGTAATCACTTCCCTCAGCCTGCTGACTACACTTTTGCAAATACAGCCTGGGATACGGTTGGCCATTTTCTTAATTGCACTCTTCTCACTCATGTTCAAATTGTGTTCATCTGGACTACTTTCTTACCAGTCAGAAGTCAGACCCCAACCTCTGGCCCAGGCCTCTGTATTCAGCATTGTTGAACTTCGTGAGGCCCCTGTCAGTCCATTACCCTAGCCTGACAAAGTCCCCTCTGGATCCATCCACCCGGTAGTCTACCTATGCAATCCATACTTCACCAGCTGGGTGACAAGGATACCATGGATATATAGCAGATACTGTACTGTCTAATGATTCTGAAGTTGAAGAATCAGAGTATAAACAATTTTTGTGCAGCCTTTCTGCCTCTGGAATATTAGTTCAGACAGGAATTATACCTTGAAACTCAATATTGATACTATAAACTATTCTTTGAATATGCTGAAGAAAAAATAACTGACGATTTTCAGAAGGGTATGGTTTTAAAGTTAGTCATCATTCAAAAATATTTAGATGGTTAATATCAGATATCTTCAAGTATCTAAAGAATAACTCACCTAAAATAACTGATATGTACTAATAAGGTCACTTGAAGGTGAGAGTTTTCATGTGATCTGAGAAACAGACTGATAATGATTTTCCCACTATAGGGTTATGTTTCCAGTCACTTATTTTTCAGAAGATTTTTTTTCTAACTGAAAACTCTCTCTCCTCTTGGCCTGTGCATAAATTATTGCAGAAAACCTGAACAAATTCAAGTGAGAGAGGTTGGCAAAAATAAATTTAACTTCTTCAGTTATAAGAAAATAATTACTTTTTACCTTTATTTGAATAAGATATGCTGAGGGAAAAAAGCTTTAACTGTAAGTAAATACATCCTGCAGATGAGTTTGAATTGGATGAACTATGATCACTGAAAACTGAATGTATAATACATTACACAGTGCTAGATCTCAGGCTCCAACACAGTTCATTGATAGGCAGACCAGACCTAATATTCAGAAGGAAGGGTGGATATATGTGTTTACCTGCATTGCAATAGCATGTACCAGAATTGCAACCACACAGCAGGATGCACCATCAGCAGAATCCCGTTGCACTAAGTACCATATACCCAAGACAAAGGCCATGTCTTCCTCAAACGAGCACCTAGGAGCAAGATAAAAGAAAACAGCTGAAAAATGAATTCCAAAATTAATAACATATATTAAAACAGACTAGGTTCTTTATCAGAGAATCAAATTTCAAAGGTCAAATTTCCCTGATACTAGAGATACATGTGAAACCCACTGGCCAAATAGAAGTTTTAACACCACTTTAGTGCCAGTCCACACAGAGAACTGTCAAATTTATTGGTTCCTTTTAGCTTAAATGCCAGAAACATGAGTTACTGATTTAAGAATAGCAACCCTGCTGATAGTTGCGTTGCTATAGGCCCTAATTTCCTTTTCTTGGATCTTTGTCTCATGTTTTAAGAACTTGAAAATTATGCATAACTGGATATTTTTAAAGTGATAGCTGTAAAATTAATCATGCTAAAATTAAGAAATGTGAGGATTAAAGTGGTATCTGTCACCTTAATTTTGCACCCTTGCTTGAATGCATTGTAAGAGTCTTAATTATATCACTACATGCTGTACGGATTTCTACCTCTCTCTCCGTATATAGTATGAATTGTCTCTGGGAACAAGCCACTGATTTGCAGAAAAAGAAGCAGTTGTCCATAACACCTTGGTTTCATTTGTCATTGACACTAGGAGGTGTAAACTGTAATAGGAAACAAGATGGTCTTCTGAGTAAGACAGGTGAAACCTGTCGCCCTGAATTACATTTTATCACTGCTGCTGTCACAGAGACTCTCATCAACTAAGCAGAAAAGCTTTTAAATTATTTTCTCAGGTGTCTACTAATTATGAGCTTCTCATTAAATACTTGACTTGAGACTCTGCTCTGGGGTCAAAGCTAATCACTCACAGGGGAAATTGAAGTCAGCAAAAACTACACCTTCAACCTGAAAATTGTTAATAGTAAGTGTTCTTATAAAAATCAAGCTCCACAGGTCTTGAAGTAGGCATCCAAGACTAATAGATATTTCACACCAAAAGTCATTCTGTGCCTTGGTTTCCTCTTTGTAAAAACAAGCCAATATTTCTTACACCTCTAGAGTTGCAATATTAAGTAAATAAAGTTATGTTTGTTGAATAATCAGGATCATGGAGGTCAGTATTCTTCAAGGAAGGCCAATTATAGTAAATATTGTACTGAATCCCACCATGATATTGATAAAATATATTAAATAGTTTCTCACTGAGTAAGCATAAATTGGGAACAATAAAAAATAAACAGGATACCTTAAAGAAAGTATGCATAAGGGTCTTGCTCAGTGGTAAGGTTGCACATGCACAGAAAACCTTAATTTTGGCATTTTTTATGCTTAAGGTACTTGATCTTGCAGCAGGTATGTTCCTTCTTACACAAGACATTACCTTTTTAATATTTCAACTTCAGGTGATCCCATTCAATCTAGTCACTATGTGAATTACAACTACAGAATAATTCCTACATCTTTGCAATAATCAACTTATTTATACTGCTATGGTGCCATCAAATTTGAATCTTCTTTTTTTCTTCAGCTCTAGAATGGTACAAACTTACAATTGCAGCTTATCAGTAACAAGTGGTAACCAGAAGAGTTCCAAATAAATCACTTCATTTGATTTAGTAATTTTTGTCTTACAAGATTGTTACTTTTCAAACCTATTATCACTGGGTTACACTACAGACATCAATCAGCCAATAAACAAAGTGTATGGTTTTATTTTCATAGAAGACTTAGCTGTTGTTAATGTGTATTTAAGCAGACAAAAATAATTGCTATGAGATACAAAGATAATTGCACTAGGTAAACCAAAAGTACAAATTTGTATTTACATGTCTGTGCCTATGCTGAGCAACAAGAAAGTCTGTAACTTTCTGGTAAAAGGAACTTCTATGCATAAATAACATTAGATATTGTCTTTTAGAGACTGAATTTCCATCCGCTTATGAAAAAGACAAAAGACTGTCTAGTTCAAAAATAGTCTTTCATATACCAGAACTATTTGTGGTGTGCTTGTCTATGGTAGACTGGCTTCAATCCCGCTCACCAAGCTGACTTTCAGTGATATTTTACTTATGATTAAACCTTTACTCACTTGTTGTACAGACTGTTTAACATTTAAAATGAAATTCTATTAAAAAGTTTGTTTCTGTGGTTCAGACACCTTTTTCTTTTTTCAAATTACTAATTGCTATAGGGGAACTCCTTCCTACACCAATAACTGAACATTAAAGAGAACAGCTGAAGACTAGCCAGAAATATTAATCTCATTCCAAAATTCAACTAGCCCTATAATCCAAATGTAACTTTCAGACTCAGCTGTCACAGGTTAAGCTGCTAAATCTTGTGCTTGAATACGACTGATGCATCTTCATGGCCACTTATTACCTAAAATAATTAAAACAAAACTTTGGAATGAAAAACAATCGACTTGCAAAATTTTGATTCTACTGATCGGAGACTGGAAAAACTATAAGAAAAAACACCAAAGATTTACGATTAAAATTGTGAGGGTTTTTTGATAAGTGATGACTTACTATATTGAACAAAACTGTCAACGTGAAAGGTATTTTTGCTAAAAGGGAGGTCCATTTTTAAATTGTGAAAAAGCAGTATTTTTCTACTTGAGGGATTTCTTAGTGAGAAAACTCATCAAATTCAATCCATTTAAAATTTCCAAGGAAAGGATATACCAGTGACTTTCAAGAGAGAATCACCTGAGCAAGGGAATTCTATTTTAATAGCCAGATGGTAAAAAGGAAGGCTAAGCTTGGGAAAAAAAAAAAAAAAAAAAGATACTGTTGATGCCTCAAAGGGGAAGAGGAAGATAAATCACAATATGTGGAAAGAAGCATCCTAAGAAGGGTTGGAAAGTGATCCCTCACAGGCAAGAAGGAGCTTCTGTTTCTTGAAAAATTGTGTTCTGTGGGCAATCCTCTTGCCAATCTGTGGTATGATACTTCAGTACAGGGCTTCCTTATCTCCCAAACACTTTAACCAGAGCCTCCCCCCACTCCCCGCCCCCCATTAATTTTATGTAGTGTATGGAGCAGAGCTGTGAACACACATGTAGGGTCTTCTATGCTCAAAAAAAAACACTTGCACAATTGTCAGTAATGTATATAGGTGAAAAGCACTGGTGGTTTCAGGACAAAGAGAAAAACAAATCCTTGTGCTTTAAAGAATATAGGAATACTGAATATTATTGATGCAAGTCACAGAATTTATAGAATTACAGATTTAACTGGGCAGGAGATAGATTCACCCGGGAATGGCTAGGAAGAAGTGGAGCAGCTACTTGTAATTTATGGAATACCAGGGGAAAAGAGGGAGGAAATACTTAGAAACCTGTGTGTCTGGGGTGCGGGTCCAGCAAAGGCTGCTGTGCTTCGTAGAAAACCAAGGGAAGGCATTGAAGATGGACTACACTGAGTGAAAAGGAAAAACCTTAGTATAAACTTTGCAGAGGTTGCTATGAGAGCTTTTAATTCAGTGAGATAGGTATAAAAAGGATTGGTAGAAAGGCTGGTAAAAGCTTGTATCTTTCACTGGCAAACACAAACTTTTCTGACATCCAAAAAGTGTACAAAGATTACTCTCAGCTGTCTCCTTTACCAACATCACCACAGCATCCAATAGTGACATCCTGCTATTTCACCCCAAAACTAACAACTAGTTGAATGTGTAGCAACTAGATCCAGATGCTGTTGCTCACATCATGTCATATGAGATGCAAGGGACTTGGAAATCCCCAGGGGAAGAGCTAAGAGTTCGTTTTGCAGATATGAGAGACTTTACTGTGCTTCCTTCAGCAAACCATTGAAGAAGCATGGCTATCATCTGTGTGATACCCACTGCTCACTGTTCCAAGACTCAGCCTTGGATGGCCTGCCACCTTATCCAAGCTGCCAAATGGAAATCAGCAGTAGGACCAAGTTTCTCTTTTGTTCTCTTAGAAGAGGAGGAAAGCAATGCAAATAAATAAACATTCAGTGATAGCTGTCCAAAACCCCACTAAGCATTTCTAGCTAGCAAATCTGCAATAGTTGCAGAACAATTCAGATCAGAAACCTAAATTTGTGTCCTGTAGAAAGGAATTCAGAACATGTCTGTCCATCAGCCCTATCAAGAAAGCCTACAGCCAAGAAAGCCTATATGCCTAAACTAAACCGGTCATCTAGACTTCTACAGCCAATGGAGACAGTCACATCCAGAGGGTAATTCATTCCATCTTAAAATGGGTAAGAAATTAAGGTTGAATCAACAACTAATAGGACCTTATCTTTCTCTATTTATAGAAAAACTCCACATTCACAAATTAGGTAAAATAAGTCTTATGCAGAGCAACCAGCTATCTCTGTTAGGCAGCCACACTTGTTAAAAACTGATATTTTCTCACTGACCAGAACTTTTCCATTTGTCTGTTGCTGTTCCTCAGTGATCAGTGTGATCTCCTTGAACATCATTTCTACTGCTGTATTGCATTTTTATAGGACATTTGGTAATTTTGTTTTTTCTGCCAAATCAAAAAAGTGTCCTCAACCTATTACTATAAATGGTTTGTAAACGAACAGTTTGATACAAGATGCCAGATTTCTCTGGAGGCCGGACTCTGGCAAGTGCCAGATGCTTTTTAATTCTACACTGTCAGTTATTCCAGGATGACCAAAAGCTCCACAAACACTAATAAGTAGTTTGGCACTAAAATGTACCTAAAAATCCAAATATTCCCAGTTTCTTTCTTGATAAAGTTTTAAAGATAGCTTTGTTTGGAAATCCCTTAAAGGCATAATTTTTCCCTAGCTTTTCCATTGTTTCCTCATTCTTTGAAGTAGAACCATTAAAGCTCCAAATTTTTGTTTTCAGTTCATGTGAATATTCAGTTTCCTTTCCAGTCAGGAGTTTGAAAGTGCAAAAAAAAAAAAAAAAAAGGTATAATGAGGAGGAAAACAACTCGAGTAATATTTTCCAAGACTGGCAGGGGAAGGGAACATTTGGGTGTACACATGAGGTTTTTTTAGAATTTCTGTTCTCACTTTCTCCAAGCCTTTTTTAAAAAATATATACTGTATAAACATGTTTATAGTTTATGCATGTTTACTAGATTTCAGTGTTCATTATTGTACTTTCAGCACAAACAAATTTTAAAGAGTAATAAACATCAAGCATATATTTCCAAGTTAAAGACAGACCTTAGAAGTGTCTACAATAAAATTTACAATACAACCACATTTCTGAATTTGTGGTCTGCAGGTTTTCTGTTTGTTTTCCTTCAGGAATTTAAAGCGTATGATTTAAAATTATAACTTAAGTCTTTTCCTTCTATATGCAACCTGTTATTTCATCTTGCAGTTCAAAGTGTTTCACTTTGTCTGTACTACCAAGGGTATGCATAACAGAAGTGAAAAGTCTGATTAATAATACTATCAGGAGTGTGTACTAATCTCTTATATCCAGAAAAGTTGTAGGTTATTTCCAAGCTGATGTCATTTGTAGAAAAAAAGCATTTTTTAAATGCTTGACATGATTGCGAAATTTATAATCTAAAATACATCCTCCTTGTTAATGTTTTTTTATGCAGATCAGTCTACCTGGCCCCTTTTGCCCCTTTCATTCTGTTATTCTGTTTCATTTCATTAAATGAAAGATCAAAATTGTATTACCAAAACAAGACATATAAAAATAACACTTAAGAAGTTCATACTTAGAAGCAGCAAATCAGAATTATACATGTGTATTGCGTACCTAAACAGAAGTTAATGCTGTCCTGACAGTCATCCACAAGACTTGTTTGTGCTATGAAAAAAATCACCTTTCACAGCATGTGATGGGCTGCAGGATTTCTTTTCCACCCCTCAGGTTTCCAGATGGGTGTCAGGGAGCAGGCATGGGGATGCTGAGCCTGGACCAGGGGTAGTGCGGGTGACAGGGCCTGTTCCCCCAGCCCAGCCCCAAGCAGGGCGCCCAAGGGGCTCCAGGCAGCCCCAGCCCCCAGCATCTCCCTAGGGATGGGACAGGAGCCTGCTGGTAGGCCCAGCTCCATGGGGCCCATGGCTGGACAGGGCGGGGAAGGTGGACGCTGGCCCTGCTGCAGCATTGCTGGGGCAGGGTCTGACAGCCCCAGGGAGCCAAGATGGGGTCTTGTGCAGGGGCAGCCAGGCCCATGACACCCCCGGGGCCCAGACAGGCAAGGTCTGATCTCACACCTTGGCAAGGCCTGGGTTCAGCCAAGGGCCAGCCTGGCAGCAAGCAAGCAAGCAGGAGCCGGAGATGGTGACCAGGTCCAACCAAGAAGCGAGACCGTAGGGTAACATGGTGATGATGAAGCAGGTCTGGAATCAAGCTGGAAAGCCAAGCCACAGGTCATGGCTGGGATCAGTCTGTGATTGCTGGACAAGTCTGAGCTGGGCCAGGCAGCCAGCCCAGAGGGCTCTACAGAGAGGCAGAGGCAAGGCTGTGGCTGCACTGAGGATCAATGCTCCTCCGCCATGGCTCAGGCAGGCAGTGAAGGCCTGGGGCTGAGCGTATACAGAGCACCTAGGCCCGCTGGTGTAGGTGGAGGCCACACTGAGAAGACCCCAGTGAGGCTGGTCAGGCTGTTTATGGCTTATGAGTGCACTCAGGCCCTGACCATCAGAATGGTGAGTCAGAATGTGTAGGGCTGCACCAGATTCTTGGTTTTACATATGCACAACCTAAATGTTGGCATGACTGTCCCTAACTAGAGCAAGACAGAAACAGTCATTCCTAACTGAAGAGGCACTCACAGGAAGCACGGAAGACAGTTGTTAAATTCAAGACTAATATTTCTCGTAGGCAGCAATTTCTAATCTCTCTATCAAAAGCTGAATCACAGAACCATAGAAACCAGGAGTGGAATGGACTTAAAGACACCATCTAGTCCATTCACCTGCTTTAAAGGCTTTAGAATTGCAACTCTATCATTGGCTTTATATAAGGCATATGCCTAAGGTACCTACCCTGCTGGAAATGACTTGATGTTCTGTGTGGGTTTTATAATTCTAATAGTTTACCTCAATCTTTTTGACTGCAGAGTCTATTATTTCTTGTCCTGTCTATCAAGAACACAGAGAACAGATTTCTTTCCTCTTTCTGTTAGTTGCTTCTGGTTTTCAAGACTGATCAGTTGCTACGTCTATCTTTTCCTTCGTTGACTAATAACTCCAGGTCTTTCAAGTCTTTCAACTCTTACTGTTCATTTCAGCATTTTCTCCAGTGGTTCTGTGTTGTTCATGAAGCATGAAGATTAAAAGAAATAGTCTGGTTGCTAAATCCATGCTAAATATACCAGAAAGTTGACTTTCAAGGCACAACCTGGTATTTTTCTTTATTTCACCCTTCTTTTCCAGATTTTTTCTCAATTTTATTGGGAGTGTTTTCAATTGTAATGCTATCTTGTAGGGTAGTTGCTGTCATCTGTAAATTTAAGAGCCATAATCCCTATTCCTTCATCATGGAAACAAATGAAAATAGTGAATTGTGACCCCCCAAGTACAGGACCCAATACTTAGCCTTGCTGAACTTCATACAACTGGCCTCAGCCCATTGATCCAGCCTATCCAGATCCCTCTGTAGAGCCTTCCAACCCTCAAGCAGGTCAACATTCCTGCCCAACTTGGTGTCATCTGCAAACTTACTTGAGGATGCACTAGACCCTCATCCAGATCATTGATAAAGATATTAAATAAAACTGGCCCCAGTACTGAGACCTAGAGAACACCACTTGTGACTGGCCACCAACTGGATGTAACTGCATTCAGGACCACTTTTTGGGCCTGGCCATCCAGCCATTTCTTTACCCATACACTCATGCGAGCCGTAAGCAGCCAGTTTCTCCAGGACACTGCTGTGGGAAATGGTGTCAAAGGCTTAACTAAAGTCCAGGTAGACAACATCCACAGCCTTCGCCTCATCCACTAGGTGGGCCACCTTGTTGTAGAAGGAGATCAGGTTCATCAAGCAGGACTTGCCTTTCATAAACCCATACTGGCTGTGCCTGGTCCCCTGGTTGTCCTGTACATACCATGTGATGGCACTCAGGATGATCTGCTCCATAACCTTTCCCAGCACCAAGGTCAGACTGACAGGCCTGTACTTCCCTGGATCCTCCTTCCAGTCCTTCTTGTAGATGGTCGTCACAATTTCTAACTTCGAGTTAAATGGAACCTCTGTGGTTAGCCAGGACTGCTGACTAATGATTGAAAAGTGGCTTGGATAAATAAGGCGAGAAGCCAAAAGGGGTGAGATCATAAAGGATTTGATCTTTTTTTTTTTCTTATGGAGAGAGACAGGTTTGGAATAGAAGGGGAAGAAGGGGGTAGGGGCAATGAGGAAAGCAGTACTGAAGTAAGAAGTCAAGGATTACATGTAAGCGGTATCTCTGGCCATGAAATCCAGTAGAGGATTATTATTCTTGTTCCTGGAAGATGAAGAAGCTGATAGAGGAGGGAACAAGATGTACTGAAGGAAGTGCTGGATTTCCTTCAAAGATACTCAGCAGCAAAATAACAAGGACAGAGGAAATAGGCACTAAGGACTGAGTCAAGGCTCAGGATTCATGGGATAGTAACTTACACTGAAAGGAAGGCATGGAAATAAAAGAGAAATGGAAAAGGAAAAAGTAAAGGGTATGAACATTTCTTCTGCTGAAAGAATGTAAGAGCTAGCATGGGGACACTAAAGATGATGGGAGAATCTTTTGCATCCCTTGCTGGAGATTTTGGAGAAATTGAGAGAAAAATAAGTATGCTACAGGGTGAATGAACATGCAGTTTTGCATTTGGACAGATATGCAGACATTGGGAGTATCCAGAACAAAAGTAAGAGCTGGAGAAGAGGTGAAAGTTTTCAAAATATTTCTCACCAATAAATAGAACCTATATATTTTGAAGTAAGTGTCTCAGTGGCACAGCAAGAGGGACTCCCCCCATTACTAAAAAGAAGGCATGGTATGTGAAATAAGAGCCCATATTAAGAGAACTGCAGAAGTAACAGATGAAGGGGAAACTTTTTCCTTTTCTTGTGTGTGACAGTTGGGAGATGAATGCCACAGATGAGTATTGTCATTCAAGAAAGAGAAGGAAAAGGATTATGGACAGAGGCAAAGCAACGATTACAAAGGTTGGAGGAATATGTAGAACCTGTGGAGCTGGATGAATGGCTAGGAAAGTGAATGGTGATGATGGGGATAACAAAAAGGGGGTATGAGCTGAAAGTGATACAATCCAACCCATGAGGTAGAACTAAAAGTTACAGTGAGTATAATATGAGAGAATTGTAGAAAAGTAAGGGAAAGAAGGAAGTACAGAAGAAGAAAAAAAAGACACAAACAAAAAAACCATGTTAGGAGAACAGGAAGCTGGGAAATCAGCACAGGTCACTGTAATGAGATGGGAATTCAGAGGAAATTGCTTGTAGTGCAGTCTTTGCTTTCCCGCTGCAGTAGTATGAAGACATCATTCCCACTCATTGCACACTATAGTACTCCCCAAGATTTGGACAGGGGCAACATGAATGAGGAGCAGAGTGAACACACCAGCAGACACACATTTAAGATGATAAAGTCCTGATCTTCACAACTGGGGTGAGATCAGAAATACACTAAGATGCAGAAATTCACTTACAAGCACTCTTTTAGAATTACCCTTGTTCAGTGGGAATCCCCATTCAATGTACAAAATCAACTGAGAATTGCCAGGATGAATCACAACAGTGGTCCAACCGGCCCTAGCCAATACGAGAGATGTCAGGTTCCAGACGCCTTGGGTGTAAAATCACTAGAAAATATGTTGCTCTTTAAGTCACAGCCCTCATTTCTGTATTTCTGTATGTATTTTAATGCAGTTATTTCTGTATGTATTTTAATTCAAAGTCCCCTCTGAGTAAGCCATGTTCATCATAACTCTAAGATTGCAGTAAAGGCAAAGGGTTATATTTATTCATAAATATATACCAAATTAATAATTATTTTTAAATTTTTGCATGTAGTCTGGTGGCAAACTTGATTTTGATTTTTTTTTCTCTTTGTAGGAAATGCACAAATGTTCACAAATAAGCAAATTTCAAGAGATGAAATAGCGAAAAAGTACAATGAGTAAGTATGACCACTGAACTGTAGTCACATGCATCAAACAGCAAAACATCTCCACCCTGGGACACAAGAAACAGCTGGAATTACTAGGAAACTTAATGGCATGTACGTATCTAGAGGAAATAATGGTTCTCTTATGGCCACCACCTTCTCTCTCCACCTGTGATTTAGTGGCCTTAAAATACCAAAAAAATTACTCATTTCAAGTGTAGGTTACAAGAAAGAAGTAGATTACCAAACCAAAAATGAGATGCAAATATTCTTTAGGTAACGGTATTTCTCACGTGTGTGTTACAAGGGATCTGAAAAATTATTTCACCGTCTTCTCCTGTGTGCCACAGTGACCTCCATGAATCCTGCAGAAATTGAGGCTCTGATCCTGCAAACAGATATACTCCACTTTAAACTTTTGAGTAGTCCTGTTAGCTTTGCTGGAATTACTCTTTCACATGAAGTCAAGCATTGTTATCAGCATTTCTATTATTAGGGAAAAGTTTCCAAAACTCATTAAAGTATTTGTCAAAGAAGCAGGTCACTGAGTAGGATTCTGCCAGGGTACTAGGAACAGAAGTGAGATGTAGGCCACAACCTAATGTCTTGTTGACGACTGCTCCAGAAACACTGAATGTTGCTGAAATACCTCTTTTTATCTGGACAGTCTCCTGGAATAAAAGAATTTGAAGTGTATTTGAGGAATTAAAAATTAACTAACAAAAAAAAGTCATGAGAATACAGACAAGCAAGTATCATTACTTTCACTACAGTCAATGCTTCACAAGAAGAGAATAGATTGACATATTAAACAGATCCATTCCCACTTCTGTGTGCACAACCATTTACACTTCTGTTCTGCCAGGAAATTCTGAACGTTTAGGTGTGTCTACAACACTGGCCAGTGAATAGTAAGAGGTATGGTTTAAAAACTGCTTTAGTTAAACCACTGTGAACGCTCATGGGAACCCAAGGAGGGCATATGGGGTGTTATACTAGAAACATGAAGTGTGGTGAAAGTTAAATATGAATATAACCTTACATTACCCAAAAGACAATTTCTTAAATTGCACATTGCTTATCTGACACCACACTATGTATTTAGATCAGTATGGTTTTGAAGGCCCTACTACGTCAAGGCAATGAAATACCATGGGCCTATAGCCCCAGCAAAAATAAAGGGAAGGCATCACTTTGTCTGTGAGAGCAGAAGACAAGTTTGGGAGCTCACTTCTCCCCTGTGGTTGGTAAGAAACCCTCATGTGAGTACATGAAGTTTCAGGATGAAAGGGTAAAAGTGAGAGAAGTTTTAGATTTTCCTTGTAACGTTCCCAAGAGAAATATCAAACAAACCCCACACCAGTTTTTTTAATGAGATTTTTAACTTAAAATGACTGCAAGTGACTGTAAAAATCAGATTCATTTCTTGAACAGAAACATGGAGAAGGGACATTTGTGTAAGACTATATGCCTGTGACTTAAAATAGTTTGTCATTCTGGGACCTGATTTTAACTTTTGAATAAATGATAGTACCTGAGTGTCAAGTTTAATTAAAAAAAAAAACCCACTCACAAAACAAAACAGATGAGATTTTCTACTTCAAATAGAGAAAGCTGTTTTCAAATCATTTATCTAGCTGTTGAGTCATTGCCTAATCGAACATAAGTAATAGTTGCATGCAAGAAAAAATAAGGTTACACGAGATTTTCAATTGAATTTCACAATGTCTCTGAGTAAGTGCATATATCTTGCAAAGCTATGTATATGACACATATTTATTTATTTTTAGAAATATGTTGGCTTTTCTGTCTTCATACATTGGATCCTGATTTCATTGATGTAAAATCACGCTGAAGTGGTAGTCTTCCAAAGGTACGTTAGGATATAAATGTGGGACCAGCACAAATAAATTCATTAATTCTCCCCAGTGAATTTTTATTAATTTTACATAATATTTGAACAAAATAAATACTTGCTATTTCTATGATACATTCCCTATGGGCTTCAGTATTAAGAACACAAGACATTATTTAATAAAATGGTTTGAATAAATAACTACATTTAAGAATCCATTCAACTAATGAGGCAACAATTCTTTATCTTTAATATCACGTTATATCCCGCAAGAAAATTGGCTTCCCCATCAGTGTTCCATCTATTTATATATTCCAGATGATACTACAGAATTTACTTCTATGTAACTTTATTTTATATATTTTCAAAGCAAATCTACTCCAACTGACAACCCTAGAACACTCATGCTGCTTTAAAAAAATCAGTGGGAGCATGTCCATCCAGAAAGTCCTATTGTTGTGTTTTTAAATTAAATATTACACCTGTGTTTAGTATTCAATTGACAAATTAACTTACCTAGTGCCCTACTCCCAAGGAGGAACTGAGCATCTCAGATTTTCCAGTAGATCTATGATATAATTGCCTGGAACAAAACATTTTTGTTTTCAGTGAGCTCAAATAAAAAAATCTTTCACTGCACTAAGCCCTTATAGGTCATCCCACTGCCCAAGTTTTGCTGAAATCCAAGACCTTTTCTTTTTTAACTAATTACTCTTTTTTTTCTCTGTGCCATATGCGTGTCTCAGAAGTCAGTCAGAATATAGTAATCTTGTTTCACATTGCAAATATTGTGGTTAAAACACAGTCCTGTTTTGAAAAAGATGACAAATTAAGTGGTATTTCCTGTTTGAAAGAGGGGAGCAACGGAATTTTTCAGGAGTGTGCAATGCTGGTGATGTTTAGGGGAGGCAACTGCCTTCATGGCACGGTGCTCTGAGCCTAGCGTATGGGGTAACTCTGCTCTACAGTTCAGACTGTAAGAAAAAGTATTCCCTGCATTCAGAATAATACAAATGTGTTCATGCAGATATTCAAATCAAATATCACCATGTTTATGAATTAATTCAGTGAAGAACCTCATTTGCTGTCGTAACAGAAATATCTAGGCAGCCAAAAATTTGTGTCGTCAAGAAACTTGTAGTGTTGCTGAAGCTGATGTCTATGGAGCATTATTCAGGTGACACCCTCCTTTGGTTGAGTCCTAAACTGAAAACTTCCGCCTTATCTATTTACCAGGAGGTAGGAATGCAACATTAGTGTAGGTCCTTAGATGCACATCTAAATGAAGGTATGAAGTGTACTTCTGCAAAGCTGTGACTAGATTCCTTCCCTATCAGCCCTTTTTACTTTGTAGCTTTGCTAGATCAGGGGAGTGGACAGGTAGGTAGTAAATCCAGTCTACTGACTTTAAACAGAACTGATCACCTGAATATGACAAGCCTTTAAGATTTCAAACACTGTTATCAAAATCCGGACTTCTGCATATAAATATACACAGAAAGCTTTGATGTTGATACCAAGATAAATTTTGTTACACTGCACTCCATAAATAAGAAACTCATCAGTTAACTATAATCACTGCCTGCCGAGAATGCCCTCACAGTGCCAGATGTCCAGCCTCTCTCCTTATTTATAGTCTTTGGCAAATAGAGATCATTATAGGTACATTTAGTCAGATAATTTATTCAAACCAGTTGTAAATAAACCTGCAATTTATTCAAACCAGTTGTAAATAAACCTGAAAATTGATAAATTCCATTCAGTAGCTTTGATGAATGTATTTCAGATGTTTTCTCCTGAGATTTTTAGTTTTTAATCATGGAATCTTATAACGGTATTCAGATCACGTCACAGTAAATTCAAGTATACATCTGCAACATATGTTAAAAACAAAGCCAAATAAAAATTGAAATGGCAATTTTGTAAATACACACCCTAAATCTTGCAGACTAACTCCACAAAACCTTTGGAATGTGTTTATGTTGCTAATGTTGGTAATCAGTACTGGATCTTGATCACTATACCCATATAACCCCTGAATGAGGAGGATGCTGAGGTTAATGCACTTCGTTGTGCCTTTCTGGTTAACTTTTGACTTGGCCCAGGCTCTGTGAGTAGGAATTACCTGAAAAAAATGTAGTGTCTAGCATAAGTAGGCCTCAGCATCTGAGATAAATGTATAGATTTTCTGTAGAGTCATGGAGATAAATAGGTCTTCTAAGGGTACAAATCATCTCCACCTAGAGTAAAAATCTAAAATAAGCCAGAGGAGCTGTGTCCAAAAAAGTGTTTCTCCCCACTTACAGACCTGACGAAGAATCCAGAGTAACTAACACAGACACAGATGTCAATACTATGAAAGTCCATCTTACATGAGATGAATCCCCTGTCGAAGGTCTAAACCTGCTTGCATTCAATCCCAAATGGACTTCAGAATTGCCGTCCTGTAGAAAGACCCAAGTCCATTAAAACAGTTGTCCCTGGAACACCCTGGCAACAAAAGCTTATACTAAAAGACTTGTTCCCCTGCACGTGCAGCAAGTCTCAAGCAAGGACTGACATTTCCCATGCATTGAAACCTCCTCAGTTCTAGTTCTCATATGAAATAGGTATTCCCTGCCCTATACTGGCATCTCTTCTAGGGATTTTCAAATATCCAGTAGCCTGTTCTGGCAAACATCTGGAAATCTGGTAGATTGCCACCTGCAGCAACAGGGCAAATAAATTGCTACAAAAATGACCGTCAGTCACTTAACCAATAAAATTAGGTCAACAGTAAACATAAGATAAAGCCATCCACCCGTAGTATGACGTACAGGATATAAAAACACATATACCTTGACAAGCTGGTTTTTAGAATTCTTTTCTGAATGTCTGGTTTTTTTCTAAGGTAAAGCATCCAGGTGCCCAGGCAACAAATATTATGCACAAAATTCTATGCAATATGATAAATGGTGTTTCTGTAAGTAAATGAACACACATTCTTATACAGGAATTAAATATAAGCTAAACCAAGAATGAGTGTGTAAGTTTATGAATAAGTGAAAGTACACAAAGTAAGGCATAGATACACTTACCTTGTGTTATATGAATCATTCTTGACATACGACTATAACGGCAGCCTTCATTAGAAAGGGGAACAGCAAAAACTTCTAAGAAATTAAATAGAAATGCTTCCTAACGTTCAGTGGTTTGGCATTCTTTGTTAAGAAGGTGAAGAAAGCACAAATAGAGTCTGCATGCATTTTGTGAGTCACTTCAGAAATTAAAGGTTTTGTGTATGAAGC
Organism: Falco peregrinus; assembly: GCF_023634155.1. Taxonomy (NCBI): domain Eukaryota; kingdom Metazoa; phylum Chordata; class Aves; order Falconiformes; family Falconidae; genus Falco; species Falco peregrinus. The sequence goes on from NC_073724.1 coordinate 19,342,532, forward strand.
TATGTCACTTGGAAAAGAGGATATGGTATGTATGTGGTGAACATGAAAATACTAGATACCTTTCTTGTTGTTAGTTGTGGCCTCTGGTTTATAAATGCTTATCTTTCAAAGGATGACATTTCAGACAGACAGGTAATATTTGATACCTGAAGGTTTTCATTGTATGCTAGAGTGTAGATACAGCCTATAGAAAGGAAGTTGGCATTGGAGTTGTAGGGATTCAGGGCAATAAGTGTCTGTGTGTGGTGTAACCATGTATGTCTTCTTGGGTCACAAATTGATTTACAACCCTACTGATCTTCCAGATGATGTTGTCTTATCTTTCCTGAAAATCATTCACAGATACAGTTAGCATTCTGAGAAGTGCCCATATGGCACGCAGTCATCTGGCGGCTTACTGCAAACGCTGCCATGGGCTGGGGCGGAGAGGAGAGGGATATATCCATCTGCAGGTATGCACTTGCATTGATTTCATTCAAACCTCCAACAGCAGACTGAGCCACACCTTTATAGTGAAAGTCCTAGAAGAATTGGACTGCTATTTGTAATGAGCTTCCTCATCCCGCACTAACTTCCCTGAGGTTGAGGGAGTGTGCAGGTACTGGTCTGTCTCATCTCCCCCGAGACCATCCCTTCTCCTCTCATCAGCACTTCTTTGGCAGCAAACTTTCTAGCCAGATGGGTGCTGTTGCGCACACTGAAAAGAACCAGAAAAATGTGGTCTTTCAACCTGTCAGATAAATTTGCTACTTTGAGATCCCTTAAGGCATGAAAGTATCATTCCAAAATGGTTTCTTTCATTGAGAATATTTTTTTATTATTATTTTTGGAACCTTGGAAACATGACTGATTATTCATAGTAATGTATGTCTTTATGAGCATCAAATACACAGCAACATAGCTGTTTGATGGTTTAAATGATTAGAAAGGAGAATTTCCCTCCTGAGTTTCACTTTGTGCTCAATTGTCAGCTACTGCATGGAGGTAAAGCGATGAGGGAAAAGTTTTGGCTGATACTGAATCTTCCTTGGCTACTCTGCCACCTGTTCTTCCTGCAGGGTAGGAGAATGAAAGGAAAGGGAGGACAAGCTGGAAGAATGAAGTTGTGCAGCGGTTACGTTTTGCTGGGCAGAGCACAGGGATATTAGGTGTTTTTCTTAGCAAACTGAGTTTCAAGAATTCTGCAGTACATTCGTACTTCAAATTTTCACTCAGGGAAGCTTGCAAGCCCTCACAGTTGCACACTGAAAACATGATCCTAAAATGCAGCACACATGAAGGAACAGGAAAACCTGTTTTACCACTTCTAAATCAGTGTGCTGCTATTTTGCTTCTAATTTCAGGTCTTTGTACTTAGAGACATCACATAGAGTTGGTAAAGAATCCTGCAACATAGTGCAATTTTATGATTACCATAAGCCTCATGGAAACATTTCTGTTTCAAAAGACTTTCACTACACAGCGAGCAGCATTCCCCCCAGTTTCCTGCCAGCTCATCTCTCCGAGCTCTGATCACTGAGGCTTGTGGCCCTGGAGTACCATTTCCCTCCCACTAGGATTGCCTCAGGACCAAAGTCCCAAATTAAAGTAGTACTTTTAGGATGCCTTAGCAAAAATTCCAGCTTCTCTGAAGGGCAGGAGAACCTTGGTCACAGAGGGTTTTCATATTCCACATTATGCAGAGGTGTACGGAGTTTTTGCCAAAGCTGGGCTTTCTCTGCGTCCTGGACTTTGCACTTCGAAACAGGGATGTGCCCTGAGTGGCTTTCCAATGACTCCTGTGTGCCAAAGACTCGCTGAGAGTCCAAATACCTGCCCACAGTCTGCCAGCTTCTGGGAGCATTCCCTGATCAGTCCAGACCTCCAACTGCAACGCACTTGCCAAATCTCACTTCCAGCTTAACTTTGCAGGGGAGCAATCATGTGTGCCCGTGTTAGCCACTCAGGATGATGAGATAGCTTGAAAGTATGATGGAACATTCACAGAACCAAGACCTATGTGGATACAGATATATTCTGCTGCATTGTCACACCGTTAGCCAGTTTATTAGGCATAATGCTACTTCCCCGTTCATGTGTTTGCTGTTGAGTCAGGCTCTGGTCTGGGGTATTTTTCTTTGTTTTTCTCCGGTTCCGGAAATGTAGGAGGAAGAGATGGTCCAGATCCTACAGTTAACAGACACAAGCGTAATCTTATTTAACCCAACAACAGGACTGGCCGCGTGAGGAAGTGCTGCTCACCTGAGCAAAACCACAGGGTATCCAGTCCTCAGCACTACTCTGTCCTTTGAAAACAGAGCATGCTGTTACAAATGCAACTGTAACTTTTTGTCTGTGCAGGATTGTGTTGCTCTCTTTCAAACAAGACAGATCTATTCCTTCTACCCTCCCTCTAACAGAGATCAGTTGACGCGGTGACTCAAAGTAAAACTGTTTGCCCCATTGAAGACCACAGCCTCTCCATTGAAGGCTATGTTAGATGTGACTTAATAACGTGATTTTTAGGCACATAATTACTAGTTGGTTTCTCAAGACAACCTGATGCTGGTAACACATGCTGTCAGACCCTCGAGGTTTGATTATTCTAATTCTGCCATTGCCACTTACAGAAAGTTGTGAGTAGAGTCCTAGGGCTCCTCGTGCCACTGAAACATCCCATATATAGCCTTCCCTGCAGCTATGAGCTTTCAGGGTGTCAGACTGAAAAAAATAGACTCTATTTTTAATTTTTGCTAAAAAGCTAAATAGAAGTATAGTTACAGTGGTATTGCTTATAGTGAGATCTTCCCTACCCAGTGAGTTTCTGCTCTCAGCTACAACACAGTTTTAAGTGTGACACTGTCCTGCCTGAAGTCCTTTCTCAGAGGTGTGTTACCCCACTGAAAGCAGCCCTCTACACTTGTTTTATTTATATGTTGCTTTTGTTTTACTTACCTATTCATAACTTCCTTGAATGTAGAGTGCTGGTAATTAATGAGAATTTTTAATTACTGTTATTCAGTAAATAAGATGTGCGTTAAATTACTAGTTAGTATTGTTGCTGCTGGGGCTGTATTAATAAACCTTATTGACATTTATTAATAAAACTTAATGACAGTTAAAAAGAAAATGCAGTTGTGTAACCATGCTTACAACATATTTAGCAGGCTTATATTTACAAAGATATACAGTATTTTAGGAACATGTAAGACCATAGAAGACATCCAAATGTAGTTTTTCATTCAACATATCTATCTCTGTGACATAAAGGTATTTATTACCATATTACCAGGCAATCGGTTTTTATTTTTTTTAATCCCATGTCTCTATAGTAACAACCAGTGTTGTCATTAAGGGGATTCTGGGAAGGAAATATTTATCACTGAAAAAAAGCACAAAATCCCATGTATTTTACAGAAAGAAAGAACATTGATTGAAGACTGACTTCTTCAGAAATTTCTGAACTTTTGCGTAGCTTGTAAAAATTCCCCACCCACATTACTCTCTTTGAAGCATACTCTCACAGAGCTGTTCCTTCCATTTCTTGCCATAAAACTGTCAGCTGAGTGTTTCATGTTGTGATACAGCTCTCTCTGTTACAGGAAATCAACCTAAGTAGTTTTCCTGTGAGTATAAAAGAAGCACATAAAATCCATTAACCCTTTCAATACATGATATATTTACACACTTGTAACCTTGCAAGTCTTAGAACAAAGGAAAACAGACTCAATGAGAAACAGCAGTGGTTGCAGAGATATATTTTTCTTTAAAAAACTTTTACCTACTTATTGGGTATTTTTTTTATTTATCCACAAAAGATATTCGTGGGTGTTTTCATGAGTGGCCTTCTTCACAACTTTGCTATTTCTAACAGCTGCAAAATAATCTTTTTCATACTAAATATTAGCATACTCTCTCAGCCTAGAAGATAAACATTTGGTTTTCTTGACTTGACAGCCTGATATGTTGTTCAAACAGAGTTGTGCCATGAGCTCAGATCCAGCTCTAAATTTTTAACATGTGGTAGATATTTCTGATTTAGTTCCTGTGAAACCTCTTGCTGGATTGTTAGAAATAGGCAGACTGCAAGAGATTAAGAACTCTGAATAAGGTTATACAAATTCATAATCCTTAGCTGAATTTTCTTAGACATCCAGACAAAATCTGGAACTGTAATAAGGATACCTTGCACTGTGGAATTCTTAATAATTCTTAACATCCTGCAGATGACGGTGTATCATAACACTCACTCACTTAAAAGTATCCTAATATTTTACATGAATAAAACTTACTTTGCAGTCCGAACTGGAGAAGACAGCACAGAGGTCTTTAGCTTAGACCATAATAAAAGCTAAGCAGGGATCTTAAAATCAAGATCCAAAAGCCAAAATATATACCATTAACTCCATCTATCAGAATTTTTTGTCTACTCCATATGAATTTTGCATTCTTCTCCAAAATTCATTTATCTGTGCTATATTCTACTGTGAGATGAACTCTGCTGTCAGAAACAAACGTTAAGAACCATCTTCAAAAGCAAAATAGGTCATGTTTCAGGGAAAGGATTTTTGACCTTCAAGGGGCACTCACAAATAGCTGCAGATAGCCCCTAATTCAGACAAAATATCGCCAACTCTTCTTTTGTGAGGAAACATGAGGCTCACCTAGCCTTTCTTTTGCTTTGTATTCAGTCTTATATTCTCATAAATTCTGAACTGCAACTTCTTGCTGTTCTACTACACATTCTTTGCTGAGGATATGTCCGCATGTACCTTTGGTATATCGTCATAAGTTTTCAATGAGTTCAAACAGTTAATGGTTATCATTGAAGTCAGCTGTGCCTTAGTCCAATTTCACATCTTAAACTCTTTATCTTGGGAAATGCAGGAATAAGTCAATACACAATTTCTTTCATAGCACCAACCTGGCTTAATCCAAAACAAAACATTCACCACCCTCAGAAATACAATAAAACTTCTGAAATAATAATTTCCACAGACTGGCAGTTTTCTTCAGCCTGAGTGATCAATAATCCATAACATTCTTCTGATTCCTAGAAATGTAATTATGATTTTTCAGGAGGAAATACAAACTGAAGGATTTGATATCTGGTCCGTGCTTCAGGGCACTGATGTGTACATGATCTACACATTTTTCTGTGTGGCTTATATAAAAGTCATACAAATACTGCCCTGACTGTTCAGGGTACTTACAATAAGGAATACAGTAGTTCTTAAATGCCATGTAAGGAAGACATATAGCATATAACCCACAGGTAGAAGGAGGATCCACAGCTCTTAAGGCAGAGTTTTCTGCATGGCTCTGATTTCCCCTTCTCTGTGAAAGTGCAAGTGCAACAGTTGGGTTAGGATGGGAGAAAAATTTCTCTTTTAGTTTTAGGTCTAAGTTTATCTCTGGGTCCCAACTAAGACACCTACAGGATGTTTTAGCTTAGTGAGGGACCTAAGCGATTTGTGAAGATCATTTCTCCAAGCAGGAGTCACGTTGGTCTTCAGCCCACGCCTACCAAGACTGAGGGGGGGAAAAAGTAGAAATATAAAACTTTCCTGCATAAGATTAAATATGTCTTTCTGTAGTCCCAGCTTAAACGTAGACTAAACACACTTCTGTCGTGATTAACTTCTTCCGTCACATTTTCAATGGCTACACTTCGCTATTCCACGCTACAGTCCATAGGTGCACAGGAAAGCTCCAATAATTTCTTAAGAAGCCATGAGGAGATACATGCAAATTCAATTTTTCTGAACTCTGCTAAAAAAGCATCTTTTCTTTTTTCATTATTTAGTGAATGCTCCTCTCCCCCCGCTCCCTTTTCCTCCTCCCAAACCCAGCAGAGATTCCTCTTCTACCCGTCACATATTGTCCCTTAACTGGTACTTCCTCAGAAAGAGAGGCTGAAGAGGTTTATAGATGCCATCACACTGGCAGGGAGCATTGTCAGAAGCCAGCCATGCCCCTATGTTCCTCACCAGCTTCCCCCAGGGCAGGGACCCAGGGGGCTGCCCCTGGTCCCTGCAGGGGCCACAGGGGCTGCACTACAAAGCACCTGTGCATGTCCAGGACTGCTCTGCATCAAGTAGCAGCTCTGAGCATCAGGTGTGCTGCCTGACACCACTTGCGGTGTGAGGAACTAGTTTGCCTGAAGAAACGGAAGATTCCCACAGGACATTTTGTGCAGACCAGAACAGCGGACAGAGCCCACCTGAGCAAATGGGTGGCAGAAATCCAGCCAGTTGCTGTTCATACACAGAAATCACATACAAAAGTAATCAGCAAAAAAAGTTGCATTCCTCCACGATGTCAGTAAGATTTGAGAATGACAGAAGTGCACTGGATGGAAGAGAGGCATCACACTGCCTTGTCCTCTGGCCCTGTGGTTTGCAGCAATATCCATGTTCCCTCTGGTTTTCCATATTTGAAAGGATGACAGTGGTTTTTACGACCAACAAAGTGGTCATCCATTGTGTCAAAATTATTGGCAATTTATGTTCTACTGCCTTCCTTCCTAGAATCAAAGTGGACAATGCATGATTGTAAAAAGTACAGGACTATCTCACAGACAGCTGCTAGAAATTAAAATCAGTGATAGTCTGGGAATCAAAGATATCAGTTCTCCTCCAAGAATGAAAGAAATAATAATAAAGAAAATACCCAGGAACTATGAGAGCTCCAACTGTAAGTTGAGAACACTGTTAGAAGAAATGCCATTAGGATACAAATCAAAATGTTATTCTTTGATATCTGGATACAACTCAAAGCACTTAGAAACTGCACAGAGTATTTTGGCATTATTAAACATACTTTTAATTATATCTGAGTTCTAACCAGTCACACCTAGACTTATTCAGGATGCATTAAAAAGTGTATTTTATAAACATAGCCCATTCTGCCATGTAAAGGTAATGTCAAAGGCAGTTCAAAAGGACATCCATTCTCTTTTTTTATTAGAGTTCTCCTTACTAGTTCCAGTTTTCACCGCTTTCCAGGACCAAGTCTTTTCCTTTCCTCAATGTAATAGAAAGTACCTGTTTTCCTTAGGATGTAGCTTTTAAAGCAGCTTTCTCCATCACTGCTGCCTACTTCCAGGACCTTGAGCCCGAGGGCTCTGGAGGTCATGTGCAAAGCCTGATCTCCAGCTTTTTTGCTGGAATAGCCTCCAAGTTGCATTTGAACATTTGTGCAGCCTATTGCTCTGGCATGCCCTCCTCGATTTCTCACTGTCAGTTTTGACACAAGCAGAGAAAGACCGCAAGCAGCTCATCTGCTTTTCCTGAGCCTCCCCACCTCCTGGGGTACTGGCTCTAGCCTTAGTTCCTCAGATAAGGCTACAAGTTCCACTGGACAAGTAGGTCCTCCAGAACATCTTGCTTGTGTAACAGCTTTAGAAAGCAGCATCTCCATTGCATGGGCAAGGGAGACTGTAAAGAAAGGGAAGGCACTGTTCATCAGTGTTTAAAGCTGCATCTAGGACGTATGACCTTTGAATCATAAAACAAAGGTAGATCTGAGCAAGCGCATTCTGGCTCCTCTACAGCTCACCAGTAGGATTTCAGTATCGCAGAAGAAGTCATAGGCATTTACAGAGTAATTTGGGCCACAAGAAAAAAAGTTTTCCTGTAAAAGCAACATTAAGACCCAGGACTGCACAAGCTGAAGTGCCAGAGGCTGTTGCAAGGAAATAGAGGAGAACAGAAAGAAATGGTTTGAAAAAGCTACAAATACACATCTCAAATTATATTTTATACACTTCACTAGGCAGTGTGACAAGAAGTGATAAATTGTATAGAATGATTTTTGGCTAATTGGAAAGTTACCTTTTAAAGAATTTATGTTCAAGAATATATTTTATAATCAATGTCACAATTTCCATCATAGTAGTAAAAATGTACTCAAAATAAAAATATAGTCAGCTTTTATTGCAAAGCCTAATTTTAGCAGTTTGGGAATTTTCAACTCAACTCATTAGAAGAATAAAACAATTTCAAAAAGGAGAAGAAGATGAGTCTGGAAAGTCTGAAGAAAACTGCAGTTAATTAAAGGAGAAGTTTGTTGTCTCTAGATTGTTATTACCTTTTCCGGTGACCCATAATTTAAACCACTGCAGTTACTCATGAACAAACTATATTTGAAGATGGCACTTCTGTCATTAAACAGTTTTTAATCAAATCTGGCATTTCCACCTTTTGAATTGTTTATTTTCTAATAGAGCTTAAATTGTGAACTGCTTCTGTCTCCGATAGATGTCATTGGGAGTCTTAACTGCTGTCTCAAGTGAAATTAGTACTGAGTGTTATGGGTCTGACCAGTGTCATACTAAGCTCAAACTCTCCTTGATTTCCCTAAGTTCTGGACTGGAATCTATTGCTTGAACGAATGCATTGCCCTCTGTTGGTCAGGCATGTGTCATAGAGCATCACAGAAGATGGGACATTGTTTAGGAAATTTATGTTTTTGTGTATGCCGAACAACTAGAAAGACTCCAGGAATTTAAAAATACATACCATCGTTTTTAGAGACTGATTTTTTTTTTTTAAATGACCCTAAAGGTCTTTTTTTGACATTCTTGTAAGGTGTTACTGCTTTGTGCCTCTCAGTGTAGCCACTGAAATCATATTCACACACCTGAAAATACAAAGGGCATTTATGTTTCTTCCAGGAAGTTCTGCCATGGTTCTGTGCCGTACTCAAGTGCAGAACCACAGTGATAATTGCTGTAAGATGCAAAAAAGAGTTTAGGGAGCGAAACTCAGTGGAGCAGAAAGAAAGCATGGGACAGCCTCAGCAGTACCCTGGACCATGGCCGTGCCACCAGACCACCTCACGGCACCAGGCAGTCTGGACATTTGACAATGATTGCCTGCCTGCCTTCAAACACAAATGCACATACATAACCCTAATCAGGCAACCCCTAATTAGGCATCAGTGTCTAATTGACAGCTTTCCTGCTAAATTACCCACATGTATTGTTATTAGCAACATTAGGATTTTATTTGCTCTTTAACCCAAAATCATCTATTGATAGATATATTAACTGGTGTTTTCATGCATTTAAGGCAGTCCCTTACAAACCAGATAATTTTGTGAGTGGCAAAATGAACAAAATTTGGCTGCCTATGGATTTATAATTGAGTTCCCATGTGGATTGTAATATTTAATGAGTTGAACTCCAGTTACCAACCTTTCCACAAGTGAGAATTTTAATAAGGTCTTTCCTAACCTGCTCACTTGTTTTCACAAAAATCATAGGAGCTTCATAACCTCAAGATACCCCTCTGTCATTGTGGGTTCAAATTAACCCATGATTTCAAGTCATTAGAGACAAGACCAACAGATACACACTCAGACATACACATGCCAAGCAGGATTCCATGTCTCATCTCCTTAGAAATATAGGTTTCCAATTTATACTGAAAACAAGTGAAAATGCAAGTTAAAAAAAGAATTTGAGGTAAAAATTAAGATGTTTGTGTTGCAGTATAATCAGGCTGGAGACAATCCCAAGGTCTCATCTCATTGAAACGGAACCTTCCTCTTCTTTGCCATGTAAGCTGGCCCCAGGTTTTGGCCTTACATCAAGTACCAAGAGAAGACATTTGGGGGAGAGGACCAAGTAGCTCAGTGTTTTTTCTTTTTCCTAGGCAATGGCCCAAGAGAAATCCAGTCTCCTTTCAACCCATACACATAGGAAGAAAACAGAGAAGTGACTGCCATAACCTCACCCAACCCAGACACATGAGCATCAGAGCACAGCCAGGCTTACTGCCCTTTTCTCCTCTAGCAGCGTGGGTGGTGGCAATGTCCCCAGAGCAGGCCACCTTGGAGATAAAATTGTTTATGTTTCTCATAGCTGCTTCGCCTGGGATGTGTCAGAGAAACACCACTGCTCCAGCCACAGCTTCAAACTTCTCTCTATAACCACAGGAGTCAAAATCTATCATACTGTTAATGAGGCGTGAGGTTCTGATGTAATCATGTAAGTGCAGGTCTGCAGACAAGCACCCAAAACTTACATAGGCTCAACAGGGAAAATTAAGGTGTTTTTAATTACACACCTAAAACAAAGAGAAGAACAGTGTGTGTAAGGTGGAATTTGACAGTTTTTTATTTCAGTCATTGGCACACAGAACTATTGTCCTTCAGCAATCTTAATGAGTTCTGAAACTATGTTTTTAAAAAAATCACTGAACTTCCAAAGCTTGAAGCAAAAGAAATTCTGTTGTTCACAGTGAAAATATAGTATTTTAAGAGCATACAGCCCTCAGTGTCTGAAGAAAATTAGGAGGCAGCAGCCACACCTTTCCTTGCTGGAAATTCACATAAACTGGATTTTTCTGGAAATATGGTCAGAACCTTAGAACTGTATAAATTTATATCTCCTGTACATTTAGACCAACCTGTCTTTCCAGTCATCTGCACTGATCTTTCAAAGGTGTTAAAAATGTCATATAATTTTAATAATAGGCTTCCACAATCCACTGTTTTACAGTCTTCCATGTACACCCTGATTTGGCTAGAACTTGTCCCTGGTTTTAGAGGTTTGCAACTATTTCAGCATCTGTTGGGTGTCTCTGCACTTTTCATGAAGACAGGGAGAATTTTATCCATCTCTCATTATTTTGTTCCGCCTGGATCTGCCAGGGTTGATTGTAAAATGAAGAGTCCATGCAGGACAGCTCTGGATGAAAAAGTAATACAGAGAAAAGTAAGAAATATCTCACCACAGTGAATTCCCACTCCAGTTAGATCTTTGAAGTTACTGGCATGAACTCTCTCTCACACAACATACCCCTAACTCGTATAAGTGTGTCGTCTCTACTAAACAATCCTTTATATTTATTATTATTACTCAGTTCAAAGGCTGATGCCAAGCTGTCTGAGGAAAGGAAAGTACATGGTGTATTTTTTAAAAATCCTCACCTTCACTGGAGTTTTATGTTCCTTGGGGTTTCTCTTTTCTTTCTTTTTTTTCTTTTTTTTTTTTTTAAGCTCTGTTCTAAGAAAAGGAAAGCAGGGGATTTACTAAAGGCAAGGCAAGTCGGTTAGTTATGAGTCACCTTCATGACTTATAAAGGGTCTCAAATTGTTTGGAGAGGGCTTTCTTCACCTGACTTGTGCTGCAGGGATATCAGGCGACCAGCCAGACCAACAGACCTCTGTGGCAACTGCTTCTGCCTCAGTTGCTTTTTTCATTTGCCTTATTTCTCTCAGTCTCTCTCTCTCTCTCTCTCTCTCAATCTCACTCTCCCGTTCTCTCACTTCAGAAGAAAAAAAAAAACACAACCCCAGCTCAGTGATCATGGTTAACCGGTGAGATGGAACAAAGGGGAAGTCTGTGGCCTTCTTGCTGCATTGGTTTTGCTTGCATCTCTGTGTAAAGAAACTGCCTCATAGCAGGTAGGTTTTTCAGTTTGGTTCTTTGGCGTTTTTGTTTATTTTTGCTAGTGCTCTTTTTTTAAAAATGAGAGGTTTGTATGTTAGAGGAGATGGGGGCAGGCCAAGGGAAGGGGCCCCAGGGCATGGTTTAGAAGCATCAGGAGTCGGAGAGGCTACACTTCAAACATTTACACACATGCAGAAATCCTCAGGCAGGCACCCTTATGGAAATATGCCTTCAGCCATCCAGAATCGCACACGGACAACCCGTCTTGAGTGAATATAAACCCAGTCGCCTTGCTGTCTTTGCATTCAGTTTTGTAGGTGACCTCACATTAACTGATGGGACAGCACACATGAGAAAGGTGTCTGCGGTCAACTAAGAGGACGTGGGGGATACATGCTGCTTTTTAGCTCCTGCACCCCTCCCTTTTTTGTTTTGAGATGAATCGTTTAGAAGAGCATGCAATATGGATTATAATTTCTGCAGTGTTTCAGTTTGGAAGAGTTTAACGATTAATCTGCAGTTATTCTCTTGCCTACAGCTTGCCAGAGACATTTTGAGGTGGGGAAAAGTAACTGTACAGATTAGTTTGACTTATTTAATTTTGGCCATACAGGTAATTTTGGACATGGGACGGACAAGTTCTGGACCTCGTTTTATAAATATGCAATAGAGAAATAGCCATTAAATTATAGCCATTAGACTTGCATCATTTATATATGGTTTGTTCTAATTCTTTTTAAAATTAAGATGTTTAAAATGTCCATATAAAAACTTTATATAACTTCCTTGAAATGCATATCCATACTGACAAGATAGTATCTCCATGCTCAGCATTAATACCTGTCTGGTGAAAACTCTTAAGGCTTAATTTGGCCATAAAAATTTTCTCCGAACTCAAATTTGGCAGCCAATATCTAAGATTAACCATTTCCTTTGTTAGCTTTTTAATATGTCAATTTTTAGCATACAAACAAGCAAAGTAGCTGAAATATAGTATTAAAAAAAAAAAAAAGTAATCCAGCTATTTGATCCACAAAGTGAAATAAAGGCACATTTTATTTTAGAGGGAAGTTTTCAGCAGAGAAAAGCCACTTCTACCCATACACACATCTTTCCAGTATCTTAAAAGACTTGAATCCAAGTGTTTTTTAAAAAACAGATTTGCTTTCTAAGAAATTAGAGGAGAATAAAGGACTTAAAATTCTCCTGAAAATGTAAATAGGGTATCTGAAAATGAATAAATGAATGCCAGGTGTACTGTTTATGTGTAATGGCCTTTTGTAGGTGATTAAAAGAATTATAATTATATTAACCCTAATTCTTTTTCAGTCAAAATTAGATTTCTGCTATTCAAGGGTAAAAATATCTCTGAAACTGGTACATTTCTTTTTGGTCTTATTTTTTACAAAAATTATTTCTTCATGACTTCAGAGGCAGAGAGATTCAAAAGCCACTCTCATATACTATACCAAATTTTGGTTTTGACAAATATAAGGAAATAAGCATATCCAGAGGGCAATCAGCAACATTCTGAGAAAGATGTAAAATAGATGACGATGTTACCCTTTGGCCAGCACCCACTTCTATCTCCCTCTGGTGAATGTTAAGGAAGGATACGCAGAAAGACAGCACAGATGGAAGACCTAATTTTGCTACAGCTGCAGTTAGGTGATGTAGGTCCCACCTCATGTCACTTGCAAAGCTATCAAAGCAGACACAGTCTGCTTTCTGGCACATCTCTCTCAAGACCCCAAAGCTCCTTCAAGTTTTTTCTCCCAGAATCAGGCCTTTAGTTTATTTTCAACGGGTATTTGAACATTGTGCTTGTGAGCTGTGTCTCATTTATATGCAGGTAAATGGAAATAAAAGGCTGAGGCTCACTAGGTCTGTTTCAAAGCCTGTTGCAGTCAGAGTGGGTCTCTGTTCTTTAACTTCAAAGCATCAGGCTTGGGATCTACCACAGCCTGATTCCTCCAACATGACTGTGAGTGTCATGTGCATGAGCACTGAAGAATTCTGGTCTTGGTGATTTGCCTTTTCTCCCTCCCACCCTCCCACTGAAAAGGGGCTTTGTAACAGAGGTGATTGCACAACCCTAAGCACCTTCAAATGAGGCTTCCCAAAAGGCAAAGTTCTAAATTTTTTTTGCGATTTGGAGAACACCATTTATCTTTTCTAAATTGGCTACCAAATTTTGCAGAGTTGGAACTACTTCCCTAACCTGTATGTGGTTTTCATTAAAAAATTATATTGGGAAGTACTATCAAAGTTTGCATGTCCCCTCACTACCAATCCAAAGAAAAATGTTTGAATTTTACTCCAGATTCATGACAAAGGATTCCCTCCAGTTGACTAATAGGTAAATGAGAATTTGGTCATTTGGACTGGAGAGGCAATACTGGCTAATAATCTCATAGACCAACACACTGGATACTTCTATTCCATCAGTAGACCAGCATAAATCCACTCAGACCCTTGAGGTGCCATACAATGATGTACAAATGTACAGGTGGAGAAACAAGCACTTGTCACATTTAAACTAAATAGTTTTAACTGTACTTGTGGTGCTCCTTCTGAAGGGAATCTGAATATAGACTATGATATGGAGGAACTGATTAACCATTAATATTTCACTGACCAAAGAAAATCCTAGGTTAGAGAACAATGAGCTACCTACACTTGAGCAAACTTTTTAAGTCCCTCAATAACTCATAGCTATTTTTTTTTAATATTTGAAATACAAAAATAGCTATGAATATGATTTCACACATTTTGGAAGAAAGATTGTAAAGTAAAATTACTGTAGTCAACATTTATTTTCCTTTAATGACATAGGTCTCAGTAAGGTCTCAATTAGTTGCATTAACATTGCACCAGAAATGAAGATAAACATTGTCACATACTAAGGAAACTACAAAGAGAAGAAATTAAATATATGTGCATATCTGTATACAACAGCAGACAAAAGCTTGGCATGTTTACTAATTTTACTTTTTTTTTTTTTATTGCTTATAGTTCAGACTAAGTCATCCAGCCTCTCAGTTTATACGAATTGCCTCACAGGCTTTTCAGAAAGCACTAGCAGGTGTCTTTAACCTGCCATAGCAGAAGTTTAGGAGCTTTAGGAGGTATTTGGAATAGGAGACATGAACTGTGGAGAAAAAATGTTTGTCTGAAGGAGAGTGGTCTATAAAAATGTATGACAAGAAGCAGAATAGACTAGACTATTTCAGTTGGAAGGGCCTTACAGCAACCATCTAGTCCAACTGCCTGACCACTGCAGGGCTTACCAAAAGTTAAAGCATGTTGTTAAGGACATTGTCCCCATGCATCTTAAACACCGCCAGGCTTGGGACATCAACCACCTCCCCTAGGAGGCCTGTTCCAAGTAGATGAATACAGTAAGGAAAACAGCTGGTGGAACAGATCACTTCTGTATAGTATTGACAGAAAAGGCGGAGGTATGACTTGAATGTGAATAGAGAATAACTGAAGCAGAGATGACACTGGAGGAAAAATTATGTGTAGTAGTTGATATGTCTTAAGTCAAATGTCACTACTAAGAAATCCAGAGGGATACCTCAGACAAATAGGTAAAGTCAATGATTAAATGAAGGCTAAAAATACAGAGAGAGGTCTGTGGCCACAGAGGTGGAAGGAGAACAGAGAAAGAACAGTTACAAAAAGGTGAGGTGGGACAACATTTTCAAGTATGTCTGACCGTCAAAGAGGGATGAAATAAAGGGTAGAGCATCTAGCCTAAGAGATCAATTTTGAAATGGACAGCTTCTGTGGAGGTAATAGCAATGAAAGCAGATATAAAGTTTGAAAATTAAATTAAAACACACTCCTATCTGACTACAACAGATGAAGGACAGGACCTGATGATCAGGGATCAGCAGATAAGATAGGAAGAATAAGTGTGTTATTCTGATGCTAGTGACTGAAGGAAGAGGGTGCTAGAAAGAGGAAGAGGGAAATGACACCAGATCTTAGGAGCTTTTTCTTTTTTGATGTTGCAAGGGAAATAACAGGGGATTTTATTTTATTATATTTAAGCATGAGTATATGTTCATCGTTTCCACTGATGACAAGGCCACATTTTTAGAGCTGTATGAGAAGACAGGCAGCAATATATGTATTTGTTCATGTAATGGAAATCTGACAGCTGTACAAAAGGCTGTTACAAAGGTTCGGCAAGAGGAAACACATGTCATTTCTCACCACTTCCTGATGAAGCATGATTTTTTTTTTTTTTTTTTTTTGCCTTTAGCACACAGAAGCAAAACAGTTTGCAGCACTGGAGATGCTATGCAGCTTTTAAACCCAAAATTAAAATGCTAGGGTGCCAGCCTAGGCAAAACTACTCCATTACATAAATCCAAGATCATGGGAGTTGAAAAGCACCGAAGACAGAAGCTTGTGTGTGGCTACAGCTACCTGCTTATCCACTTTTGCCTAAAAGGGCTGGCTCTGGAGTAAAGCTGCAGAGACCAAATACTGCCTGAAGTCTCTCACTTCCCTCCATGCTCAACAGTAATGTTGGAAGTAGGCACATGCAAGTACAGCAGTCATTCAGCTTCTTTAGAGAAACAACTATTAGATCTATTCAAGTGATCAGTTTCAAAACCATCCCTTCTCCAAGACTGTGCAGGAGAAGGCAGACTGAGAAGGAAAGTGCCGTCAACCACAAATGGCTGCTGCAAACCACAGATAAAAATATTCTCTTTTTTAGCAAAACCCATAGGACACTGGCAAACCTGAAAAGGCTATAAAAGAATTAGGGTTTGGGAAGCATGGTGTAAAGAATAGCAACCTGGAATACATTTAAGAGAGTGCAAATTTACAAATGTTCTATAAATATTCCTGAGGCAACAGACTCAGAGGTGACAGAAGCTTCTTGTAGCAAAGCTCTTGTCCTACTGCCTAGTGTGATCCTTACCCAAAGCTTAATGAAGCCAAATTTAGTGTTCCCACAAGAGGAACAAACGTTTTGCATCAAGCCTTTCATAAATATGTATGCCCACTGGGTGACAGTGAATGAATAAGGAGTCAGGGACTTAAGAGACATTAAAAGCACTATAATTGAATCAGAAAATAATTTAGGTTGGAAGGGATCTCTGAAGCCCATCAGATCCAAATCCCTGTTCAAAGCAGGTTCAATCCACAATAAATTCAGATGAGACAATAGACTTTTGTTGCCAGAATTATTTTGTTTGCTTTTTTCCTAAAAAAAAAAAAAAAAAATTAATACCTTAACTTGCATCTCTCGTCCTCCTCCCCTGACCTGCACCCCTCACCCTCCACACACCACATATGCACACACAACCTTCAGGAGTACTGATGTATAGGTTTAGAAACTGTTCACTTCATTGCCCACAAATGCAAATGTTGCACCACAGGTTTCAGTGTCTGACTTCAGTGGGAGTTTAGCCTGAACACTCAACAGAGCTCTGAATCATCATTTTAAATTTGAGGTTTGGAAATTTCTAAACCACTTTTTTCTGCCTACCAAAATTTTATATTCATCTTGGAATTTTTCTTTGCTACTTACATATCACAACCATGTACTTGGCTGGTTTCATTTAGAGTGGCACAAAGAGAAAGGTAATTTCCCTAAAATCTCTAAATTAGATCACAGTCTTACTATGACATTTTAACTTCCTCTTAAAACATGTGTTAGTAAGAGTAGGGAAGTTATAAAAGTACATAAGTTTCTTTAAATTTACATACAAAAAAGATATCCAAAATTGTGTCTGTATATATTGCCTCATTTCCCATATTGTTTTTCTTGTTACTTTTTGCTTAAACAACAGTAAATGTGTCTTTTTTTTTTAAAGTGGTTACTGGGAGACAAAACAGAAAGCAAACTAAGATTCAGCAACTTCTGAACACTGCCCAGGAGCGGATACTTTATTTTAGAACGATGGAGAAAGGAAAATATATTTCAATCAAGACATACTGAGCAAAGAACTAACTGGGCATTACTTAGGCCTTTTTAAAACTGCTTGGAATGACTGTCTCAACTATTCCAGCCTTATTACCAATGTAAGTAACTGAAAATTTTAAAAAAAAAATCAGATAATTGGATATGTAATGAGGATTCTCTTACCTTTCTTTTACTGAGTGTTTCTACTGTACTGTGTGATTTCTTTGCAGATTTTTGAAATATTTTATAGAATTACTGATTTCTAAAACTATGTTTTCTTTGTTAGTTTTCAGGAGAGAGCTCATAACAGGCTAAAAGACATTAAAAATAAATGCTCAACTTTGGTCAAAAAAATTCAGCACCTGTTTTTTATATGGTCAAAGCATCAGTGGCTGGTTAATATTAAGATAATCAAATAATGTCCTGTTCAACACAGACAGTTGTAATCATTAATTTCATTCTAGCCTACTGGAATGAGGATGTAGGAGCCCTGTATATGGATCCTAGATCTGTCCAACAGCTTTTCTCTCTGCTCAGTGCTTATTTATTCCAAGATCCAAAGCAATATTTGTTGCTTAATCTCAAACACAACATACTGATTAAACTGTGATTATTTCTTAGCTCTGTTTCTTACATCCTGTTAAAACAGTCGGCTCTCCTAATAGGCATTTTGTCTTAAGTTAAAATAAACCTAAGTCAATTTCGCTGTACTTTATCTTGGGCTCTTAACATTTTGAGGAACTGACTGATATTAGAAGTCTTCATTAACTGATATCTAAAGAAATACAAAAATTAGGTAAGACTGTGCTACAATCTGTCTTTCTGCTCAATGCAAGAAAGCAGCACACAAAAATGCAATAAGCAGAATGATGGACGTTCTTCAGAGAAAAATAGTGAATGTACTCTGGTTTTCTTATAAAAGTAACAAAAAAAATCGCAGGTTTGACTGTTTTTAAACATACAGCAGATGGTTCCTTTGTATTTAACTGACTACAATCCTTTTTCCTTTAATGGCTTTCCTTTCTCTGACATAATTTTTTATATGCATTTCTGTCTTTTTTTTTTTTTTCTTAGGTATATCAAGGGGAAAACCAGTGGTTTCAGTTCTTTATGTCTCACACTCCAGTCTCTGGAGTTCTTCTACAGGCTATATGTTGTTAATGCTAATCGTGATAGGGGTTTTTACCTCTGACTGACTCCTACATATTAGCATTAACACTGTATCATGCCTCTTACCAGAATTCACATGGAACAAACTGCTGCTGTGGGAGGATAACAGAAATTGTGAATCAGTCAGTGCTATGCTGGGGAAACCTCTGTTCTACATGTAAAAAGACGAGTTGTTCTGCATACAGGCATGCTTGCTAGAACGTTTGCTTGGTTTAGAGTCACTGGAAAAAGCAGGGGGGAAAGCAGCTTTTTGTATCAATAAGTCATTACTAGGATGTAGAATGTGTATCATTTTGAGCACAACAACCTGTTTTTTATTTTGTTTTAGTGCTTTTCAGGTCTTCTGGTTTTACTTCCTACACAAATATTTCATTTCTTCATTTTATCTAGGAAAGAAAAATGACAAATTAAACTTTTGGCATGTATGACTGTGCATTCTATTCATTTCTACAGAATTTTATTATATTTAAGAGAACAGCTGACAGAAAATGTTTCTTTGAGGTTTTATTGTCAGTTCATTAGGAGAAATGGGTCAATGGGCCATTAGGAGAAAATGAAAATAGATTTATTTTATTTTAGGATTATCAGTGCAGTCCAACCTTTTAGAAATCCCAGAAAATTCCAGAGAAATAGGAAAGTATTTTTATATTTATTTTGTGGAAGGTTGAAATACTCACAGTCACAAAAACTGAGTGACAAAGCCAGTCTTTAAAACTCTCTATCTTACGCCTTAATTAAATCTGCTTAATGAATAGCTTAGGTATGAAACGTTAATTTGATGAGGGAGTAGAATGGCAAACAAAAAACCTCAAAGTACTCACCATTAATTAAGAACGAAGGTTAATGTTTGTGCTGTATCAATATGTATACCCTTTTCTGTTCACAGTATTTTGAGTGTGGACCCCCAGCATGAGGTATGATTACACAGCACCTTGAGACCACAGACGTTTACGAATCAATGGTCTCACATATAAAACAGTCTCACATATGAACAGTCTCACTGAATGTGATTTTTCCACTCAGACACAACTGCTGCAAGGTGTAAATATTTTCCAAACCAGGCTGTAAGCTCAGTGGCTCCCCTGGGGATGCACAGGGGCCATGATCACCAAAAAGCTTCACCCCTTCCAAAGCCAGAGCCATAGCTCTGAGAGGGCATTCTCAAAGTAAAGCACATTTTTGTTAAAGAAAAGCATGTTCCTATTCATTTTGCAGGAAAAACAGCTTTGAAAGCGGGAAGGAAATTGTGGCAAAAGAGTAAAGTCAATAAGAATTCTCATTTCTGGGAACTAGGGTAAACAGTGAAGCACAGTTCGATTTCCCTCTCTGTCTAAGGCAAGGTTTGGCAGTATCAGTTCTCTTATTGAAGCCAAGGTGGTCCCCAAACCCCTAGGAGCAGGGCGGTCCCAGGCTTGCAGGTCACTGCTTCTTGTCTTCTCCATGGTGCAGTTACCAGAGAACCAGCAGCAAGCCCAGTGCTGCCCTGACATGGTTGCAGTACTTACGGAACACCTAGCTGCATGACTGACACAGAAAGACAATTTTAAAGCTAAGATTTCTGTCAAACACAGAAACTTGGTGATGCTGTTGAGCTTGTCTCCACAACCATACATCCCCATGGGATGTAAGATTAAAGTGAAATATTAATTATGTGATAACCTTTATTCCATCAATAGTGCTTACAAAAGGAAGATATTGCATAATATTTTCCTTGATTCCTCATTGCATTCAAAGAAATCTCTACTGCACAGCACCCCAAGCCTGCAACCAGTAAAGGATTTATTTCCCTTCTTCAAGGGCTTTAATTATCATCAGAGCAGCACACTTGGAGAACAGTACTGTCCTTGGCGCTTCTGAATGACACGGTACTGAAACAATGACCAGCTGTGACTTCCTTACTTCACCCCACCTTTCCACGCCCCAGCCCGGCCTTCCCATTTCTATCGTACAAAGACACGTGCCAATAGAAGGTATATTAAGGAAGAAAGCAGGTCTTGCCACTCACCATTCTAATTCATAGCCACGCTATAAAAATTATATGTATGTTCCATTGCATTTTCTTTCTTTCAAACATAAGCTGAATAACCTGCAAACTTAAGAAATAGATAGCAAATATAAATATAGTCATTAGATGATTTATACATATTTTTTCCACATAGCTGATTTCCCAGAAAAGCTGGCATATTAAGTTGTAGATATTATATTAGCAGATATTTTAAAAATACTTTTTCCTTTTACTCTGAAAAAATGTTAATGCTGTCCATGACTGGGGTTAAATCTTGTGAAAGACCACAGCATGATAGCATTACCATTTTCAGATTGTTGGTGTTCTTCAAGAAACATCTGCTGCCAACTCTTCCCATCGAATGCCTCTATGATACTGAGTTCCTGTTTCTGGAGTCCTTAAAAAAACTAGTAAAATAAAAGTAGCTGCACTAGCAAGTTCACTGGCCTCAAATACCAAAGTATTGCGATAAACTGGGTAGTATAGCATTAGGTAAATTACCAAACAGTGGTAAGAGATTACTTCTTGCCAGAGGTTAAAACAGAAAGGGAAGCTCATTCTGGTTGCTGTCATAAAAGCCGTCCATGTCTACTGATGACTGAGCGTTTTCATCACTTGCATGTGTTCAGTTTCCCAGGGAAAAAATTCACTGCCTTGGTAAGAAAAAAATAAATTTGTCTTGACATTTAAGTCCTCCCATTATGAAGTCAGACTACATCATAATTGCCTTTTCTATCTCCAAAATCCATGATAACATGATTCACAGAATATTTCTTTGGATAAAAAAAAAAAAACCCTCAGTTGATCAGGTAACCTGTATACAAAGCTGGAACTGACTCACCTCAACCTTCCTACTGCACCTCTCAGGATTAGGACACCATGTAGCTTTAAACTTGTTACAAAGTTTCCTTTTTGGATAAAACAAATAAAAGGCTCAACAGTCCTGAGCTCAGGGCAAAAATTCTGCAGTTCGGAGAAGCTCCAAATCTCTTTCAAACAAGAGGTAGAAGGAGGAACAATTTGAATGTGAGAAGCCACAAAGATAGTGCCAGGATGTGCAACAAGGAAGAACGCATCAATTCCTGTCTTTTCCCCTTGTCATCATAAAATCTTAGAATGGTTCGGGTTTGAAGGGACCTTAAAGATCACCTAGTTGAGCCCCCCTGGCATGCGCAGGGACACCCGCCACCACGCCGGGTTGCTCAAAGCCCCATCCAGCCTGGCCTTGGACACTTCCAGGGTCAGGGTATTCATGCCTTCTCTGAACAATCTGTCCCAGTGTCTCACCACCTTCATCATAAAAAAAAATTCTTCCCTATTTATTCCTTATCAGAATCTGGCCAGTGTCCTCTTCTGGTTATGTACATCAGCCTAATTCACCCCCCTCCCCCTTCTCCATGACCTAGATTTGCAGTATGGTGTCTTCCTAGATTCTTCCTTACCTTTAGCTGGCTCTGCATTTCTTTTACTGAATGGATACAGTATAAACTGCCTCCTTACACCTGAAAATCCATTTAAAAAAGAGAAGTAGCCAAGGAGGGGACTTGGCTTAATTCTACAGTCTCCCTTGTCCATCTACCCTCCCCTGATACCTGTAATTTCTGGGATGGATGGCATTCAGTATAGAAAAATAACAGCATCTACTTTCTTGTCGCTCTTTGAGCTGAGCTAGTGTGGTCTCCTTGGGCTACTTCCAACGGAGAAGATTGGGGCAGGCCCCACGGTAGGCAGGACAGTGCACACACATCTAGAATCCACACCCAGCCAGAGCTTTGCCATACTCAGAGCTCGTCTGGATGTTTTATATTACCCCACAGCTTTAAGTTCCGTATATAGCTGTAGTTCCAGAGGTACGTCGGAGCACAGCCCCAAAGAGCCGGCCAGGCTGGTAGCACCCTGAAGTTCAGTGCAAGCTCAGAAATCCTTCAGTCAAAAAGGGAACAGAAGCCCTAGCTTAGCCTAGCTGCCCTAACATTCCCCTTGGTAGGTAATTTCAGCATTTTATACGCCAACGACTGATGGTAACATACAGAAACGGCCCTGAGGTTGGGGACCGCATCTCGCCGTTGCTCTGTGGCTGCCGAGAGCACCGTTCCCATCTGCTGTTATGCCTATCCAAGAAATCTTTAGGGCTTTTTTCTAGCAGTGGCATCACTTCTTACAGATGAGGTAGGAAGCACCTCAGAAGTGCCTTATGAGCCACCCCCACCCCCCCAAAACACACACGGATGTTTCTCCCTACACACACGGCTCTGCACCCCTCCTTGGCAGAACGGGGAATCCAGGCTACATCTCCTGCATCGAACATTGCTGTCCCCGGCACATCGGTGGGAAGAAAGAAGTAGCTGCTACCTCCTGTTAGCCAGCTCTCCTCCAACCGCTACCGCCCGCTGTGAGCAGCGGCCGCCCCCCGCCCGCCCGCCCGCCGCAGGAGGGGCCGCCCTCGGGCACCCACCCCAGGCCGGGCGGCGAGCTACCACCCAGCTCCGCCGGGGTCTGAGCTTCCCCCCTTCACGCCCAGACCCCCGGGGAAGCCGGGCGGAGCGGGGCGGGGGCTGGCGCCCCCCGACAGCATTTTCGGCAAGTTCTGCGCTTGCCCCCGTCCCTTCCCCAGGGATGCCCCCACCCCGCCGGGCCGCCGCTGCTGCCCCCTGGCGGCAGAAGCTGGGCAGCGCCCCGTTCCCCAGTGCCACCGACCCGCTGAGGGTCAGGACACGGGACCCCCCGCTCCGGAGCTTTCAGCCCAGCCACACGCCTGTCACACTGCTCACAGCAGTACAAAAAGCTGGGCACACACCCCCTTCAAAATAAACCCGAAGAGCTCTGAAACATGAAATTCCGGCTCAGGTTAAACTATCTCCTAAGGGGAAGCAGCATTCCCAGCTTCCTCTGCAAGTGGGGGAATCCAGGAGGAATTCTGCATTCCCAGAGCACCGAGCAGGCATCAGGAGACCGTGTGGGCTGGTGATATAATTGGCTTAAGGTTCAAAAAGAGACCACCCAGATGAGACCCCACTGGCATATCCTCCCTGTGGTCTTGGGTTAATCAGAGGTGGCAGGTACCTCACAAACAAAAAACAAAAACAAGAAAGCAAATGTTGCGCTCCTCGGGGCGGGAGCCAATGCCTGCTTCTTCAGCAGCACCACACCAATAGGTCCAAAGCCAAAGTACACTCCAGAAGGTCAGGTTCAAAAGACACACAAATTATTTCAAGTTCAGTGCAAAGACCACTTATAGTCTGAAGAAAATATGCAGAATCTGTGTGTGTAGTCTTAGAGTAGACCTTAAATCAAGAATCTTACTTAAGAAAATAAGCACCCGATACCATTATTAAAAGTCCTCTGCAACATTAATCAAGACCGGGGGGCGGGGCGAAATATCAGTTTTTCAAGTACTCTGAGAAGGCACAGACTGTGCTTTAAAGCTGTGTTGTGGTGAACAAGAAACTAAACCAGGAGTCGCAGACTGTTAGCTTATCAACATACGTATCAAACTCCGCTGTATGCCAGTAAATCTGAACAGCGAAAGGTTGCACTAAGCACAGAAATGCAGAGCAGCACACACACACTTCAGCACACACCTTAAACAGGTTTCTGCAATTTCATCAAAAGCTACTTTTACCACTTGCATTTCTTCTGCTGTGTTCTGACCCATTCAGCATCTACTTACTATTTAGTTCAATTAAGCTAAGTTAAGATTTCCTTACCTAAATGTATTCTACCGAACTGCCACCCTCCCTCATACAAACTATACTGTCAACTGATTAGAAAGAAAATGACGCAGTTAATAGTAAAAATAGTAATCGGGATAAAATTTGGAGAAAATATTTGCACTTCAAAAAGTAATAAAAATCTCTTCTGGTATGGTAACAGCTCTAACAAGCTAGGGATGAAAATTAGGTCAGAAAAGCCCTTGTGAAATTTAATTTTGGTATTTAAATACCAAAGAATGAAAATGCATAATAAAACCTGCTACACTAAGGGTGCAAGTAAGACTACATGCCTGGTCCTACTCTGGAAAATTATCTTTAACTGCACTTATACAGCAGAAAATATTAAACTCAAAGAACTTTTCAGCATTTACATTCTGGTATTTTTGTATTAGTAAAGCAATGGTAATTACACAGTTGTCTACTGAATGGAGTCTTTTGAATCGGAAACACAATAGAGTAATTTCAATTCTGACAGGAAATCAAATCAGTAAAATAGTATTATTTTGTAATTTAAGGGCTTCTGAAAGAGCACTTTTTTGTTTTTGTTTGGTTTGGGGTTTTTTGTAAGATATTATTTGTCTCAACCTTCTATTGTAGTAGGCAAAGAACTCAGTGGAATTTCATCATGAAGTTTTGGCAAGAAACAAACACATCAGGTCAGAAATTGGAAATAAATATTTTCTTAATGGAAGGCCAAACAAAGGGTCTTGAAATGACACCAAGAAAAAGGGGACGGCCTTTTCAGCTGCCAGTCTGTAGGCCAAACTGCACTAATCAGAGGACAATGTACCAACACATACAATTGTTGTCAAGATAACAAGGATAACTTGCAAGATGAGTTATCGCAAATAAAATATATATTTTTCCCTAAAGGGTTGTTATAATATTAGATATGTAATTCCCCCCTCCAAGCAATTTTATAACACACACACACACACGTCCCCCCTTTTTTTGGGGTGTTTTTTGGAGTGAAATCTTTAAAGTGGACTGAAATGTCTGATAATGGCTTTGTATATATCTGTGATTTAGGTCCACAGAATTCAAATTGATTACCTGAGAAATCTTTCTATGCAGCACAAATATATCATGTAAAAATACACATTTTATTATGTACATTTAGAGGTTAAACTTAATTTAAATTGATACAGTTTTTCCTTCTTCGGTTTCAACTTTTGCCTCTTGATGTTCTGCTGTTGCTTCCAAGTATTTTTCTTCAGTGACCTGCAGAAAAATCAATTTTGTTATATTTTTAACAATTATTTAATTATCCTTGATGCTGGAAATGCTCTCCTCATACTGTCACTTGTAGGACAGCCTGCAAAGACAATTATTTTTCTCTAAAGTTAAACAACCTGAATGACAAGCATCTTCAAAGTTATTTCATAGAAAAATAACGTGGGCTAGGTTCTGAACACATCTTTGATTAACAAGTTTCAGCACTGTTTTCTTCTCTTGCCACACAAATAAGTAAAATATATGATCTGAAGGCTCCAAAACATCTTACGAAGATCTCCTACATTTAACCACGCCTTGATAGTGAGTCTCTGGTCATATGCAGCTTAGGGTATTTTATAGTTCCATATATCTTAAAAATTTGCCTTTTCCATTTACTCAGTCATTGTAAAGCTTCTCTTGGGTAAGTACATTCCAACTTTGAAACATTGGTTGTTTAACAGAAGAATGTTTGCAAGGAACTCTTCTTTTCCATGTAGGTTTTAAACAGGCAAAAAATACCCAAACTAGTGCATTTATGCAGTTGACTGAAATAGCATTCCCTTGTACGCCCAGTAGCTTCCACCTCAGTTCACCCAGTGGTACTAGATTTTACCCCTGCATTTCCTTATCAGAAACATGTTTGCATGTGTTCTCCTAACCTGTGGCAGAAAACTTATTACTTAAAATCTGGGTAAGTGTAAATACATTCTTCCATTATTTTAGACTTCTTATATCATGTTTGTGATTAAAACAGGGAAAAATAATTTTGAATTTTACACACGTGATACCAATAATAATTCTAGAATTGAATTTGAAAAATACTAATATAGTTTAAAGTGATAATTAACAACAGCTTAGAGAAATTACTATAAAAAGTATGTGGGACTTGCAGAAGCAGACAGCTTCAGAGCCATAGATGGAAAGTCTGATATTATCCACTCCAAGGTTGTTTTTTTTAATAGTACAAATTATATCAATTGAATAATGTATGTTTTAACTGTACAATGCATTTTAATAATCAGACTTCAGAAACAATACTAGCACATCCTCTACTACACAGCAGTTAGATTTCCCGTGCATCCCATTTTTCTTCACCTGCAAATATTTCCCTTCCTAAAGGTATTTTCTTGAACATATTACCCATCCCTAATCATTCAAATTCTACTCTATCACAGCATATCTTTGTATTTGGTAATATTCATCACTAACGAGACTTACCAGCCTCTTTGATCTTTCCAGCAGTTTGTGCCACACGACATGGTGAGCCTGTATTAAATGTCATTAAATTATGTTAGTGTAGGTTAAAAAAAAACACCACACCTTAGAATAGATTCTGACAACTGCATAGAAATGCTGGCACAAAACCATAACAATTCCTAATTCAGATGCTACAGCTTATGATTTGAGTGTCCAATTTGCACATGTTCTTTTAAGGGACTTAAATAAACGCCGATCACATCCGTTCACTGTGTGGAATCATTGAGGGCGTAATGGGCAAAATCTTATGATGAGGAAGGAAGCACAGAGGTGAGGTGAGGAACCCAGTGCCCCTTGTCCCTTGAAAATTTCCCCACCTGAGACAATAGCACATGTGCTAGACCACAGGTCAAAATCACCTAAGTCAACAGGAATGGGGAGAAAGACTCATCTCCACCCACAGTTCTGCAAAGCCTTGAAGATTGATTACTGCTAGGACTTTTTTTGTTATAGTTGTTAAGTTTTACTTAGGTGTCATGAAAGACTATGAAATGGTATCCTTTATCATGAGTACAAATTTCAAGTTCTGCTCTTTTCTGAATCTGAATAAACACCGTCAGAGGCCTCAGTTTCAGAAGATCAGCATGCACAACTAAGGCAAGGTGAATTAAATGTCCATACAGAAACTGCACAACTGAAACAACACTTTCAGTACTGAAAAATAACATCAAGGGCCTTCTGATGCAAACTTTTCTAGTTCTGATTTCACATCCACAATAGTTCCAGGAAAAGAAACCCCAAATATTCAACACAGCCATCATCATGAGCCTTCCCTTTCTGCTACTGTTCTCACCTCCGAATTACATTCAGTTACCAGCACAGCATATAATCAAGGCTGGAAAGTAAGGCAAATGCCGTAACTTAAAGAAAGAAAACCTGTACAAAATGGATTAGTTACCTTTAAATGGACTGGCAGGGACACACCCTGGAACCTCCTTATCAGTTCAGATTCATTAGTCTGAAGGTTATGGGCTGCCGTTATCTCATACTGGAAACAGAAACCTGTCCTTGGAATATGAGGGCCTTCACTAACATCTACAAAGTCACCAAACCTGATGGGAGAAAACAAAAAACCTATGTCAAATACAGTTGGAGAGAAGTACAAGCCTATTTGTTTTTATTTTTGAATAGCAAATTCTTATCTACAAAACAGATGAAAGAAAATCCACAGAAATCTCAAACCAAATCACTAGATTGGCACTTCTAAGTTTCCTGGAGCAAAAGTACAGGTCACACAGTTTCCTAAAACAACCTTAGGAGATTTAAACCTCATAGAAAGAGAATCCTAGGTTTAACAAATCTCTGAAGCCATGTTGGCTTGAAAAGCAGGATGAAGCTGCCATTCACCACAAAAAGATTTGTCTCGACAGTATTTTCCACAGTACAGCATTTAAAACCTGCACAGGTATTTCCCTTTCAGGTCTTGGAAAACTGAAAATCAATTAAGTGAGAGGCAAGATGATGTACAGCAAAAGAATACTGAGAACAAATCGCTCTCAGAAATCAATAGGTAAGCCCACTTTCCCTCTTATGGAATGAGCTACAGAGTGCAAGGAAGGAGAGAACAGACACAATATTGTTCTAAAATTTCAAGAACCATTGCTGCAAAGACATCTTTTCCTTTAGAGATGTGAACTCCAAAATCAAATGCAGAACGATTTAAACATCTAGAAAACTGAGCATCCTACACCAGCCTAAGCTAGTCACAAATTCTTTTACGTGCAAGTTACAATACAAGCTTCCTGCCTCCAGCCAAAGAACTTTCTATCTTTACACTGTATACCAGCAGCCAGCTCCATTCTCATCACCACCACAAGGCAGTAACCTGTCAGTTAGGAAGGTCCTGGTTTCCACTGGGACAGTTAGTTTGCTTCTCAGTAGCTGGTACAATGCTGTGTTTTGAATTTAGTATGAGAATAAGGTTGATAGCACACTGATGTTTTAGTTGTTGCTGGGTAATGCATACACTAAGTCAAGGGCTTGTCAGTTCCTCAGGCCCTGCCAGGGAGAGGGCTGGAGGGGCACGGGAAACTGGGAGGGGACACAGCCAGGACAGGTGACCTGCACCAGCCAAAGGGATGTTCCATACCATAGAAAGTCATGCCCCTATATAAACTGGGTGGACTTGGCCAGGGCCTGCCAGTCACTGCTTGGGCTGGACATCAGTCAGTGGGTCATGAGCAGCTGTATTGTACATCACTTGGGTTTTTCTTCCTTTTGCATTTTATTCCTCTCTCTCCCCCTCTCCTCTTCATTACTGTTATTGTTATTATTATTATTATATTTTCTTCTATTTCAATTATTAAATTGCTCTTATCTCAACCCATGAGTTTTACCTTTTTCCACAATTCTCCTCCCCACCCTGCTGGGGGCAGGGAAGTGAGCAAGTGACTGTGTGGTGCTTACTTGCTGGCTGGGGTTAAACCATGACAGAAGATCTTGACAACTTTGGAAGAAAAATCCACTATACAGTCCTAACTCTTGTTTTCAAACAAGTATTTGGTTTGTATTTTATTTAACCTGTCAAGCTCTAGAGATTTATTTAGATTTTACATAAAAGCATCTAAGGCAGTAAGACTTCTCCAGCACTTACCACCTTTAACAGAAACATAGTGAGACCCACCAAGTGTAAGTATCACAAAACAACAGTTGTATAAAAAACAAAATCCCACACCTAAACAACAGCTTTGTAAGACAGACTACAGACAGCAATAAATACAAGTGATTCCTAAATTGAAAACCACCATAAGTAGCTTACTGCTGTCATTTGCAGAATTTGTATTAGCAAATATTTCAGAAAATCCTTATAGAGTAAGAGTGCAGTTTTGCTCACCTATGTAACATTACAATTCCTTCCGTATTCTGAGAAGCTTTTCGTTCTATCATCTCCATTTTGTATCTGAATAAGACAAAAAAAAAAGATTTTAAAAATCCTCACCTTTAGCACCCAGTTCTTATAAAAATACTTAAGAGATCAATTTAAGAAGCATTCTCAAAAATCATGCTCCTATTTATGTGAGCTTTGAAACAGGTTTAAAGCCTTAATTTTATAGGACAAAACATACTGATGTTTCTTAAAGCATGTCATACAGACCTGCCAGTCTAACCTCAGTTCCTAGAAAAACCTTCTATGATAAGATCACCTGCCTAGTGGATGAATGAAAGGCCATGGATGTCATTTTTCTGGATTTTAGTTAAGGCTTTTGATACTGTCCCTCACAGCATCCTTCTGGACGAACTGCACAACTGTGGGATGAGTGGGTTCACAGGGCACCAGGTGAAGAACTGGCTGAAGGGCAGAGCTCAAAGACTTGCTGTGAATGGGGCCACATCTGGCTGGCGACCAGTCACCAGCGGTGTTCCTCAGGGCTCCACTCTAGGGCCAGTTCCGTTCGATACATTAATCAACGATCTGGATGCAGGAGTTGAATGCACCATTTGCAAGTTTGCTGATGGTATCAAACTGGGGGGTGCTGTTGACTCTCTTCATGGACAAGAGGCCTTGCAGAAAGATCTAGATAGATTGGAACACTGGGCAATGACTAATGGGATGAAATTTAGCAAGTCCAAATGCCGGATTCTGCACCTGGGAGGGAGTAATGACAGGCACAAGTACAAACTGGGAGAGGAGTGGCAGAGAGCAGCCCCGCAGAAAGGGATCTGGGGGTGCTGGTTGGCAGCAGGCTCAGTACGAGTCAGCTGGGTGCCCTGGCAGCCAAGAGGGCAAAATGCATCCCGGGGTGCATCAAACACAGCATAACCAGCCAGTCGAGAGAGGTGATTATCCCGCTATATTCAGCGTTGGTGTGGCCTCACCTGCAGTACCGTCTGCAGTTCTGGGCCCCACTATTTAAGGATGTGAAGAAGGTCCCTGAATGCATCCAGAGGGCAACAAAGCTGGTGAAAGGGCTTGAAGGCATGTCCCATGAGGACTGGCTAAGAACTTTGGGCTTTTCTAGTTTGGGGTAAAGGTGGCTCTGGGGTGACCGTATGGCTCTCTACAGCTTCCTGAGGTGGGGAAGCAGAGAGGGAGGTGCTGAGCTCTTCTCCCTGGAATCCACTAACAGGACACATGGGAATGGTTCAAAGCTGCTCCAGAGCAGGTTTAGACTGGACATTAGGAAGCATTTCTTTGCCAAGAGGGTGGTCAAACACTTGGAACAGGCTTTCTAGAGAGGTGGTTGATGTCCCAAGCCTGGCGATGTTTAGAGAGGCATTTGGACAACATGCTTTAACTTTTGGTCAGCCCTGAATTGGTCAGGCAGCTGGACTAGATGATCATTGTAGGGCCCTTCCAAATGAGATTAGACTATTCTAGTGTATTCTGTTCTGCACATCTGTTATAGGAAGGCCATGCTCTCTCAGCAGTTTTATTCAGAAAAATAAAATGAACCTACCACTTCAAATAAAAATAAGATTTTCAAGTCACATGTAAGACTAGAAGACATTATCAAATCACCTAAACTGATCTTATGCAACAATGTGCAGTCCTCAACAGCTGGTCATCTGCAAGACAGCAAAGTGTTCTCTGCTCTTTCTACACACAGAAAAATACACATAAAACGTCTAAAGCTATTACCAAAAGTCAGCTCCCACCTGCTGTCAATGCTTCCCAGCCAACACAGCAGAGATGCTAGTCTGTATGTCACATTAATATCATCTTAATTATTAAACTAAAAAAATATTTATTTTTGCAGCCTTAGCATATTTTTTTCCCTTCACAAAAAGATAAAATATTTATCATTTCCCCCACCTCTCTCCAACCGCCAAAAAGCTGTGGACCAGAGAATTTTTTCCCAAAACATTGATTAAGCATTTTTTCAGCAAAGACTGGAGTGTTTTGAAATTCTGTTATAGCACAGGCCAGAGTTTTTATCCATTTTCCCCCTGCAGAGCTCAAAACCTGCATTTCATCAAATCTTCATATGAAGATACCAAGATATGAAAAATCTGCATTTCTCCGAATATGAAAGCCTCTCAGCAAAGGCTGAGAGTAACTAGCACATCAAGTCTAACCACCAGAGCTTCAACTCAAAAGCAGTGAAATCTTGAAGCTCAATATTAAACTAAGTCCACTACAGTCTTTCCATTTGTCACAAATCTACACCCAGTAAAGGCGCCTGGTGTTGGCCTCTGGAGAGAACATTAAAAATGAAATAAGGTGCAAACAAACAGAATGGAGGCAGGCTCATTCAGGGTAGCAGGGGAAGTACCTTCTTACTTCATATGTCACATCTTATTTTAGATTTACAAAACCAAGAGAGATCTAAATGAATTTCTGATTGCCTTCTAAAAGAAAGGCAAATTCAGACACTTACCTGTTATGCTGAAACATTTCACGTGCTATTTTTGCTTCAACATGCAGCATTTCAAATGGCAGGTCCTTATGAATTAGCTTACTGGCATCCCTTGTAAAAGAACGGAAGTCATCCTAAAAAACAGTTGATACATATAAAGCTGTCACCACTGTTTCACAGCTGTAGTAGGCACAGCATAGGAAACACCAAATATTAGTCAAAGCAATAAGGATCATCTACTACAAACACTAAATATAAGAATATAGCTGTAGGACTGTAACTCTTACTGTTTATCAGCAACAGATTCCTACAGATCATCACTGTTTATATGGACTGATTCAATGCCCATTCAAATCACAAAGCATTTTTCCATCAGAAACAATATATGTTAATTGGAGTTAAACTTCTCAGGTTTTCCCTACGTGATATATACACATATATACACCACCTTGCTACTGTTAAATACTCATCTATGTATCTTTTTTGCCCAGAGTCATGACTCCACTTATAAATTAACTCTATTGTGATGGAATCAAAGGGAAAAAAGTACTGAATATTTAATAAATCAAAATTGATCTCCTTGGTCCAGAATCCAAAGCTCTGCATAATTCAGGTTTACTGATAAAGAAGAAATTGTTATGACAAGAAATTGAATTTATAAGTCACACAGAAAATATTTCAAACTGTTACTTCAGCTACAAGATCATACTGAAGAAAAATTCTGCATTGTACCAATACTGCTTTGTTAGCCACACATGCCTCTGCTGATACTTGGGCATAACGACAAGAACAGGTGCCAGATGAGTAAAACCTCTGTGATCACACCAGCTACCAAAAGCATTTTGAGACTTAAGAGGTTTTACATTATTAGATTTACTGAAGAGCACAAAATATAAGCAAAATGTTAAGGTGAGCTTCCGCTGAATGTGCTCACAGTTCTTTTACATCAATCAACTGATAATGCTGTAAACCACTAGGTGAAAATACACATTATTACACACATTTTTATTTTCAAAGGGGTCTAATAACACAAACACTATAGTTGCATCTATGTTACTAGGCAAGAGCAGCTGAATAGGAGCAGATCTGTATAGTAACAAAGATTGCACTGAGGTTCCAATAGCCCCACCAACCGTTTTTGAAATTGTATTTCAGACCAGAAGTTACTCTAGTCTCACAGACCTAAAACCTGTGGGCATCTGGAGGACAGCTCAAGGTTTAGTTTCATCTGAAAGGAACCCAGTCTGTGTGCTGTAAAAGCACTCTGCAATGTGAGCCAATATGTGGTCAATGCCAAGATTAGTTACCAAAGAGTACTCCTCATCCAAAAAAAACCCAAAAAACTAGTGTAGATATACCCAATAAAAAGTAAAAAACTCACTGCCCCCTCTCCCCCATTAGAAAAGAAACACTGGACAAGGATGCAAGATATACAACTTTCCAGGCAAGAAGTTATTGTGCTTACATTTGTTGGTTTCCAGTCATTCAGTCTATTGTCCAAAATGACATCATAACAGAAAGCTCCAGAGATCACTGCAATTCCAATTCCAAAGAGAAAAATACTCATGTTTGTAACAAAGTATGTATTTCATTGCCATAATACATTCTTATAAATCTATCAACATGAAGAGAAACAGAATAATCCCAAGAAATCCATTATAAAACACTAATTTTCAGCTGTGATTATATAGTCAAATGGCAGATGAAACCTGTATCATTTTCATTTCACTTTACTGAATGAGAAAGTAATTTGAAATTATTTTAATGTAATGTCAGTATAAAACAATCCCATTAAAGAGGAAAAACAATTATACAGCTTCCCAAAACTGCATCTAACATTGAAAGAAAAAAAAAAAAACAACTTTGAAAACATTTCATTCTTTCCTTTGCATGTATCATACATGAAAGTAAATCTACACTATTAAATTGTAAAAAAGAATTTATTACATACAGAAATCAGACAATATTAAAGCTGAAGTAAAATGTTTATCTATGACACAAGCATGGCACAAATTTATGATAAAGGCAACACAAACTTCTTTGAGTCATTAGAACACTCTTTGTGTATATTTTCAGTTATTGTCATCTTAGAAATCAAGCTTATGAAACCAGCAAGCTCACGCTATTTCTATACATACGGTATAATGATATAGGTTAGTATATACAAGATTATTCCAAACCCTGGTAGAACTGGAATATTCACTCTACACTTCCCAATCAAGACAAATGTTGAACATGCTAAAAAGGGAATCAATTGCAGAAGGACTTCACATGACCAACAACCAACTTTCTTATATATCAAATGCATAATCACGCATGCTTTGTTATTTAAATAACTCATCTCTTGTGCATTTTCTCACTTTAATATATCTTAAATCAGGTCACAGA
Source organism: Falco peregrinus (assembly GCF_023634155.1). NCBI lineage: Eukaryota > Metazoa > Chordata > Aves > Falconiformes > Falconidae > Falco > Falco peregrinus. Next base: position 19,376,886 of record NC_073724.1, read on the forward strand.
TGAGCAAAAGTTGTTACCAACCCTGTTTGTACTTCAATAATCTTCCAACTTGATTTATACATTCTAATTTTTAGTAACTCAAGTGGTCGTAAGGTTATGAAATTATTAGAAATACATCACATCTAAATACCTTACTCATGTAACTTCACAATAAAAAGGTTGTGTCCTTGAGTTATTAACTTAACCCATAAAATCACTTCACTTAATTGGTCTGAAACCCAGCTGCAACACAGATGTATTTTCTGTATTTTGATAACAAAATTGTTTTCAGTGTGATTACTATTAACTAAAGGCTACAACAACAACAGTATGTAATACACTTATCAGTGCTAATGCCAATCAATCATTGGAAAACGAGCCTCTGTTCTTTTGGTAACACTATCAGACACTCACTTAAGAAGCAGCAAAAGACAAGACAATGAATATAGAACACTTATATCACCTGGCACTTCTGGAGCTTTAATCATATTGACTGAGTACTCATCTTTGAATGCCCGCTTTAACACACATGCCATGATCATGGCACAGGAACGCCAATAGGCCTATAAAGAGAATTTCAAAACAGAGATGTATCACCTAGAAGCTAACAATCCGTATCAGAAAAACATGAGCTATTTATTCTGAAAGAATACCTACATTTAACTGAATGATGCACAAACCTAGCTGTCAACCTAAGCATTGCTGTCTCTAGTATTTAAAGTTCTATTTGGAGATGATGATTCATATAGAATCAATTAAAAAAAAAAATCAAACCCGCACTTAAAATGCAAGCCAGAGGTTTCCCAAGAGATATTTAAATCTGAAATCTTAGAATAATATGACAATACAGGTTGAAAGGGATGCCCACACATCACCTAGCCCACACCCTGGTCCAGCTAATGATAACCACGATGCACTAACCAACTACTAAAAATATCTGAACTTTCATGCCAACAAAGTTCAAGAAAACAGACAAACATGGAACTAAAAAGGGCATACGGAATCAAGTGGTCATAATCAGGGTCGCCTACAATGGGATAAGATACAGCCCTACCTTGTTTACTTCCTCTGGATCTTCATCTTTGAAAGTAAGGAACTGAATTTCACATGATTTGGTCAAGGGTCTATACATATCCCAGACTTCGCCATCCACAAGAGCTAGAACAGATTTCTTGCAGTGCCATTCACTTAAGTCTAAAGAAAGTAAAAAAAGTGTTACACAGTTATTAATTATATTGCTCTGAGCCAGCAGTTCAGACCCCTGCATTTGTAACAACAAACTGCAAGTGTCACTTCTGTAAATTCCTTGGAAGGATGAGCTGTTAACTCACCCAAAAATCAGCTCAGCTTCTACTGATGTATTTTAGTAAAAATGAACTTTAAACTTACAAAACATAAATATTCTGAATGCATGTCTGTTATCTCAGTCATTAAAACATCAATAATATTAACACTTCACATTGAGATGACAAGTACAACGCGCAGCACAATTTTCATCGTCAATGCCACAATGTTAGTTTAAGAGTCCATTTACTTACGCATGGCACAATTGTACGGAGTAGACAAAGCTTTGTTCATTACAAACACGCTGCCAGGGTGCGATTTCCCAGTGTATTTCACTTCTATTTTCTCAATTCGTGGATAAAGAGACAACTGCCTCTCCTTCTCTTTGGTGAAGAGCTCATTGCGCATCTGAATCACTTCCTCAGATGTCAGTCTCGAAACAGCTGGTGTGGAGATGAACCCTAGTAAAAGGAATGATCTAAAATCAGCAAGAATCGTTTTTCAAAGCCTTTTTATAAGATGGTGGTTTCTACAGAAAGGAAGACACGCCACTGCACTGCTAAGCTGTCCGTCTGTCTCAATGCGCACGAGGTCAGCACTCCAGCAGCTCTCACCGCCCGGCCATCCCCGGCCCCCGCAACGCCTGCGGGGAGCCAAACCGAGAACCCCGACGCAAGGGAAGCTCCGTGAGGCTCCCCGGCTGCAAAGGCCCTTCCCTCAGGCACAGGCCAGCCGCGCCCGCGCTGCGCCACGGCGCCCCGGGCCTGCCCCCCAAAGCGGCCTCCGCAGCCCGGCGGGGCCCGGACCGGCGCCGCACCGCACCGCACCGCCTGGCCAGGCACGGCCGCCCTCAAAGCACCGGCGCGGGACGAGCCCGAAGCACGCCCGGCGCCCCGCCACTCACGGCGCCCCTCCTGCCAGCCCCGCAGGCAGCGGACGGCCCCGCGCGCCGCCATGCTCCGGCCCCGCCCCGCCGCCCCGGTGCCTCCTCCCACGGCTCCGCCGGAAACAGCGGCGGCGGCAGCACCGTTCCGCCCGCCGTTCTGCCCGCGGCCGCCAGGCGGCACCGGCGGCCCAGGGCGGGGGCTCGAGGTTCGGCGCCGGGCCTGCGGGACGGGGCCGGCCCTTCTCGCCCCCCGCTTTTAACTCTCTCTTCAGAGGCCCCTTGTGTGTGTGTTGGCTGCACTACGCTGCGGGCGTTAGGCGTTGCCCCCTTTGCCTCAACAGGCCTCGTTACCCTGGGCAGTAACGTCATCCCTGAAAACGACAGCTTTTGGCCGGCCTCAAGGTGTATGTTCAGCCATCCTGGAGTAAGCATCACAAATGCTGGGGTGACACCGCTAAGGCCGGCAGCCTGGTGGCTGGTGGAAGGGGTCTTCAGTGCCCAGCTTCCTGCTGAGGCTGAGCCACGACACGAACAAGCCTAACGCTACCTCCCCCTCGCCATCACCAGCCTTCTGCATGGGGCTCGCATGGCAAGGGTTTGGTAGCAGCAGGCTACAGGGGTGGCTTCTGTGAGAAGATGCCAGAAGCTTCCCCCATGTCTGACGGAGCTAATGCCAGCCGGCTCAGAGATGGGCCCGCTGCTGGTCAAGGCCAAGCCAGTCAGTGATGGTGGGAGCACCTCTGGGATAACTTGTTTAAGAAGGGGGATGGGAACGGCAGAAGAACTACAGCAGAGGAGAGGAGCGAGACTGAGAGAGTAACAGCTCCGCAGACACCAAGGCCACTGAAAAGGAGGGGCAGGGGTTGCTCCAGGCACCAGAGCAGAGATTCCCCTGCAGCCCGTGGTGAAGCCCACGGTGAGGCAGGCTGTGCCCCTGCAGCGCATGGAGGTGAACAGTGGAGCAGATATCCACCTGCAGCCCATGGAGGATCCCACACCAGAGCTGGTGGATGTGCCTGAAGGAGGCTGTGACCTGGTGGGAAGCCTGTGATGGAGCAAGCACCTGGCAGGGCCTGTGGACCCATGGAGAGAGCAGCCCAGGCTAGAGCAGGTTTGCTGACAGGGCTTGTGACCCCATGGGGAACCCACACTGGAGCAGTCTGTTCCTGAAGAACTCTGTCCCACAGAAGGGACCCACACTGGAGCAATGTGTGAAGAACTGCAGCCTGTGGAAAGGACTCACATTGGAGAAGTTCACAGAGGACTGTCTCCCATGGGAGAGACCCCACAGCGGAGCAGGGGAAGAGAATGAGGAAGAAGGAACACCAGAGGCAACGTGTGATGAACTGATCACAACTCCCATTCCCTGTTCCCTTGCATTGCTCAGCAGGAAGAAATAATCAGGAGTGAAGGTGAGCTCATGAAGAAAGGAGGATGGTATGAAGGTGTTTTAAGATTTGGTTTTATTTCTCATTACCCTACTCTGATTTGATTGGTAATAAACTAATTTCCCCAAGATGAGACTGTTTTGCCTGTGACAGTAATTGCTGAGTGATTCCATGCTCTTATCTCAATGCATGAGCCTTTTGTTGTATTTTCTCTCCCCTGCCCAGCTAAGAAGGGGAAGTGGTAGAGCAGCTTTAGTGAGCACCTGGCATCCAGCAAGGGTCAACCCCCTACACCTCTCTACTGCCCTTCCTCCCCAAAAGATTGAAACCAAGAAGAAACTAGCCACTCCCTGCAAAGGAAAACTGTATTTTACATTAAAATGTATTAAAATTTGTGAAATAGATGTTTGTTTTGGTGCTTTACAATTTAGCTGATGGTGGTCTTCAACCCAATCCCCAGTTGGCCAAGATACAACAGCAGCCATCAAGAACGCCAACTGATTTAGCACTATTAAGAGCTAAATGATGTAATTAAAATCAGCATTAAAAAAAAAAAGTGAAAAAACTGTTAATACTGGCAAGGACCAGTAACAGACAGAATTTTCCACTGTGGAAACACATCTGTGGAGCAGCGGGACAGCTGGCTCCTCTTGGTTCAGTACCCAGCACTGGCTTCCCTACTCACCTGGGCTCTCATCCAGAAAACCATGTGTGCGAGTATGGTAGTTATTCATGCTTTTCATTATATTACTTGATAGATTAATAATTTCAGTAAATCAATCATCCTCCTTCCTCATTTTTTAAAACAAGACAAATACAAGTTATCTTTTAGTGCACCAAGCTTACTGTAGGCTACATACTTGTGTGTAGAACAGTTTATAGCCTTGAAGTGAAAGGTCCTGAGGAAACAGAAAAATGTTGTTATTATGTCATTATAGCTCAACTACACTGTTTCTTCTATTAACTTTTGGTTCTATGGCTTAAAGAATCATATGCAGTCAATGATCACATATTATCACTTTGCTGTGAATAGTAAGAAAAAACCCAAACAAAACAAAGTTCACAATGTACAGTATAAAAAGGACATTTTTACTCTGAGGAGATAAATTCAGACTGTTCAGAGAATGAAAGACAGAAACAAGCCCTATTCTGTCACTCTAAGGAAGTCTTAAACGACAGGAATAAAATCTGTTTGATAACACCACGCTTTATTATATGCATCTCATTTTTAAATTGCCACTTTCTAATCTCAACGTCTTCTTTTGTACAAGTATTTGCAACTTTTTTTTTTAGCTTGATCTTGAGAAAAAACGGTGGCAGACTATCTGGTCCCTCTTTCTACTTGGTATTGCTCTGGAAGTACAATGCAGATAAAAAGCCTTCTAGGACTTGTGACACACTGAACAGTACAGGAGGAGCATGGTTGTAGCCCTCTGTCTTTTGGTAACCCTTGGCTAACAGAGCGACAGTGCAAAGCTTTACCCCCCAGTGGATATCAAAAGACATCCAAAGCTGCTGGAAACGTCACGCAGGGTTCAGCTGGCATCTCTACAGCCCCTGGACAAAAGCAGAAAAGAGAAACAACATTAGCATAGATTTGAATTTAATTAAAAACTTCCAGTCTTCAAACTTATTTTCAGTTCATGCTGGCTCACAACTGTAATATTTCTCTGTTTACCACAGTATATTTACTTGAGGTTCCTGTGAAAGAGTAAAAACACCTGGGTCCACTCAAACCTCACAGCCTGAGCCAAGGGCCAGCTGGGGGTTACTCTCAGCTGCCAAACGTGCCCCCCATCAGCAGCATGAGGCAGGACCTACAGGCCTGTTGCAGTCCCTCAGCTGTTGAGCCCTCCATGCAAAACAAAACAAAAAAAAAAAAAAACAAAAACAAAAACAGCCAAAAGCAGCTTTCCAACTGAGAAGTACTCTGGTTTGGCTAAAGTGCGGTGGCTTTTAGCATGTCACAACACTGTGCATGTTTGTGGTGTGGAGAAGAGATGGGTAACAACACTGCCCAAGATTAATTACAAAGTATCATTCTTCATAAAGCTCTCTGACTTTCAGGAAAACCATGGATGTTATTTTATAATGGGCAGAAAAAGAAAGGTGGTCCTATGAGTCAACAGGAACCCCATAATTGCTCTTATGCCACTGTATGTGGCCCAACAGTATGCATAAATAACAAATCACGATGGTTTATCGCTCTCATGGTCCCAAAGCCAGCTCTGAGCTCACTTACAGACTGCTTCAAAAGCAAAACTGGCTTAAAAATTCCTGCCCCTCCCTTTGCCATCCTCTACTGTTTCTCCCTGCTTACCCTCTAGGTAGAGAACTGTAGCAGCACTGTACAAGATGCAGAATACAAGATCACGGAAGTGATTCGAACGGCAGGATCAGTATTGCTGAAAGATTATGTTTTATTCACATTGTTTCAGTGACCTGGCTTAAAGTACAGCTTTGTACACTCTTTTCTGTCCACAAGTGAAGTGGCAGCAATTGCCTTGGAAGACAATGTGGCATGTAAGTACATCCTAGGAGCTTTATTCTTCATGCCACCATGGAGCAGCAAAGCATTTTAAGCACTGCAGCAAAAAAAATTCTCAATCTACCACCATCAGCATGGTGGCTAACACATTGTTGCTTAGGCTAAATCAAGAAGCATCTTACAGTGCCATCCAGTATGGTGGTTCTTTTTTAGCAACATACCTTTGTGTTGCAGCACTAGCAAAACTAGCCAGCTGCAACAAGGCTTTTACCATCACATACCAGGTTACCTTCAATAAATAGCTCCCACACCTTGCCCTAGCACCACCACCCATCCCCACACAAGGTTTCAAAAGTTCATCCGCTGTCCATGCTGTCTCTTCATCCTCTTTAAGCCAGTCCACCCTGCTTCCTGCCTTTGCTGCACCTGCAGCCTTCCTTCTCCAGGCTCCTCTTCCAGCCAACCTCTCCTCATCCAGGCTCCTTTCTTCTCCCAGGACCTCTCCTTATTTCTTCTACATTTGGGGTACACTCTCTCTTCTATCTGTTTCTTCTGGGTCTTCCCTTATCTGATCCTCCTCTTTTATACCCCTTAGAGCTATTTAACTACTTAGTAGGAACCAGCCACAGCTGCATGTTAACCACATCAGCCAACCCGCCGCCCCTGAAGCCAGCCCACAGCTGTATATTATCAATGTTAATTAACCTGCCTTCATTCCTTTATAAATCTTTTACACCTTTGATTGCTACTGAGCTGTCTACTCAGTGTCAGTGGTCCTGCAAGTTCAGTTGAAAAGAAATACCATTAATAATATATTTTTTAAATCAAAGATAAAGTTATACACGATGTTCCAGAAAATGGCAGTGGGGAGTGAGGAATTTACAGGGAAAAGCTACTGAAAACAGGTAATTGGTATTACTTTCATCTCATTCTACCCTCATGTTTGTGGCTTTCCTGGTTCAAGGTTGGCTGACATGTTAGATATGAAATACTTTAACAGTCCAATTGAGATACAGTGTTCTATCACAGTGCTCTAGTCCATTTCATTATAGCAAGACAACTAATCTATGGCATACTCTATCTTTAAATAGCCACAAGCTACAGCCTGAGGGGAAAGAAAATGGTATCTGAAAATATTTTTTGTTTCTTTTCTCAAATCTATACTCACTACTCTAAATATATGCTCACAACTTTCAGTTTCAAAGTAGAAAACAAGCAGATAATCTGTAGCTAAATCAGATTTTTTTTTTCCCAAGCAGGAGTTAATTAATATGAAGCAATAAAAACAAACAAACAAAAAAACACCACACACAAAAAAAAAATCAAGATGCCACAGAAGTAGAAAGGACACAAGGCCTACTATGATTAGGGGAGTGGATAGCCTTTAAAGCAATACCCTAGAACATTATAAAAAGCTAGGTGTGGCTATAGTTAAAATTGCAAGAGAAAAAAATTATCCCTTAAACTGTAGATACCAGCTTCTCCACATACTTACACATGGCTACTGGTAATTCTTCACACTAACGAGCAAGGCTTTCAGGCTGATAGATTCAGTGTACTACAGGTTAGTGGTCTGGGCACAACAAAAAATACATAGCACATCAATCAATGAGTTTCAGAAAAAAAGATTTGTGACATGGAGCATGTAGTATGCATTTTGGTGATTATACTAGTTAATTAAAACAGATCTGGTTTAGCAGTTTTCAGATTTCCATCAACTTGTCCTATTACCATGCCCAGAATCACACCAGAACCATCACTTTACAGCTATGTGCTCCTGTCTTCATCACTTACTAGAACAAATAATTATGACAATAATTCAGTGTGCTTGGAAAAAAGATGTGTACAGAGATTTAACCCACAGGCTATGGCACCAAGTCTCAAATGACATCTCTAGCCACCTCAAATGCAACATTTTTATTTTTAGAAATATGAAACAAACTGATTATTCTCTAAATATGGAAAAATATTTAAAGATGTCTTCTTGATCAAAACCTGAACAATGTAAATTCCAATAACAATCAGCCCTCCAACTCTCCGTATAAATAAAGATACAAGTATGCTTATGCATGTTAGTGCTTTTTTCCTGTGTCTTTTAGTTTCTTCATCAGTGGCTCCAGATTCTAAATCTTCCCCCTTGCTCCTCTCATCATAAACAAGCACAGTTAGCAGCAGCCTTGCAGGGCTACCTGCTATTACAGACCAACTAAGAGACTAAAAAGTTTAAGCAACAATGAACTTGGGAAAGCATGGGAAGAAAAGGAAAAGGCAGTGTAGAGCTCTGGTCTTCCATGCTTTCACTGATGTTTCACTCTACACACCGGAGATGAGCTACTCAGATCATCACACATCCATACTACCTGCTTCTCAATGCAATAGAAAATATGTACTTGATTACATGAAATTAGGGTTACACTACTTGATCTACTTAAATTCAATGAGTAAATTTGAGGTACATCAGGTTTATGCCTGAATCGGATATAGTAGAGAAGCATTGCCTTTCATAAAACTTTGCTTTGTTTTTAATGGCAGCACAAGGATGAACATTCATTAGCTCCCCCATGACCGTCTTCTAGTTTGGTATGTGCAAGCCACGGCAGATGGGTGATTACATAGGAATTAACATCTTTCTTTTCTAAGTGTTAATTGAAGAACCAGTTCTCTTCTTGTAGTACACTACTTTTCCCCCTATCCTGTGCATGTTTTTGAGAAAAGGAATCATACTCATCTTCCTATCTTACCTACCTGTAATATGTTCAAGTGTTTACATCGCAACACCTTTGTAACTAAATTTAGTAGTTCTAACTTGTTATACTTTTTTTTATTATTATACCTCATTATTCATTATTATTATACCTCAAAGTTATTCTAGAAATCAGCATACAAGGTGCAGAAAAATGAATCTAGAGTGATTTTGGTTTTTTCCTCCTGCAAAATAAAAGCTATTTTATTTTCAATCACCATAAAGAGTATTTTCTTAATATATATTAATTTCTCATATTCATTTTTATCATTCTATAGCTAAGAAAAAATGAAACATTCCCAAAGTAAAGATTCAGAGGTTTGGCTTATAGTGTTTCACAGAATTTTTGCAAATTATTTTTCAAAACTGTTCTTGTGTTTTTTTCACGGAGATCTTTGACAGTGATGGTACCACAGTAAAAGAGGTAAACTTGTGTTGTTAGAACAGATTGTCATCAGCACTCTACATTTGCAATAGAAAGTTTCATTGAAAGGAGAAAGAATTCCATTGCAATGTAAGAATGTAGATTTATCTAAAATATCATCTAATGAAATAAGGGTAATCTTTTGGTTTATGAATTGCTGAGATCATTAAGAAGTATCCAAGTCTTGAAATCATATTGCACTTCCACACAATTCTTAAAGGCTTTTCTATACAAAGAACTTGACTAAGATAGTTATTGCAAAATATGATAGCTATTCTTGACCGGCATTCTGTGTGCAGATGTTAATTTTAGACTTTTTATTATTCTAAAAAGGAGTTTCTATGGAAAACTCTCCAAGAATAACTGTTACACTGAGCATCTCAAACACATTCTTCCATGTTGGGCTCTATGTGCTGTTTAATGAAAATATTTTTGCTACCTTTAAGTTAAAAAGATTAAATGTACAGATAGAAGTCTTGTGCTCTTCTAACAAAGTACTTGACAGTATTTTTAAGAATACCCTTCCTCAGCAAAGTATATACAGAAAAAGTAGAGAAACAAAATGAACTATGAGCATTACAACCACTTTTCCAATAATTCTGTAAATGCATTCAGAATACTCACATTTAATTGCTGTTTTTTTTTCCTGCAGTTGTATAAAGCAAGCAGAGAAACCACTATCTAGTCATTGCTGAAATAAAAGAGGGGAATGTAAACAAACTGTGCAAGTACTGTGAAACTGTACTAGAAAAAGTCAGAGAAATGTGGGGGAGACAACCCTGCACACTGGGTATTTGCTTCACTTGCAAGAGAAACAAAACAGTGAATGGGGGACAGACGGATGGATGGACGGTGCTTGACTCTGACCTCACGTTTATATAAACCCAATGCATTTAACTGGATTTACTGTGGTATAAGTCTCATGTAACTCTATGTATTTGGGCAATTAGAACTGGATGTTTGCTGCAGCAGAAAGGCTACTGTGTCGGTTAGTCTGAACTTCATCTCATCGTCTAATTGGGATACCTTCTTCTCACGATTACTCTCTTCATTCCCCTCATCGATTCATTGTCATCATCACATCAGCTTTAATAGCCATTCTATGAGCTATCCCTTAATTTAATTCCATACTGTCATTTTGCAACATTACACACACACACACACACACATTCTTTTCCACTAGGCTCCACCCAGGTATTTAGATTTTGTATCAGGACGATGTTTCTATCACCAGAGGGCTTTAAACATTAAAGCAGTCCTACTGAAATCATGGAAACTTTGTATATGCTTAAAGTTACCATGTGCCGTGCCAGGCAAAATAAAGAACCTTTCAGTTGCCTGGGGAATAGTTCTGATTTTGTTTAATGCATGTTGCCATTACACTGGTAATATATACTGGACACATATATATGCATATTTTTTGAAGAAATATTACTGTATTCTATATACATTTTTGCATGTGAAAAATAAGCTAAGAAGATTTTGACACGAGAGGCATTGTGGCATCCCACTTCTTTGGTCTTCTTTAAAATAGCTGTTGGAGATTTTATTTATAAATAATCTTTTCTCATTTTGCTACAGTCTAAAAAAATACAGCCAGTGTTGCTGCTCTGATTATCAAAGAGATACTTCAGATCTTTTTCTTGATATAGAACCGTATCACACCAGTGGTAATGTATTTTTAAGATGCCATCAGAAACTACTCAGATGCACTATTTACAGTCACGATGAGTAATTTTCCTTGATTCATAAATTTAAAGGGCCGTGACAACTCCTGCATATTTAACCCAGCGTCTCCCAGGCTGGTGTAAAGTGACAGTAAAATGGGTTGGGAAGGTCTCGGTGCAGTCGGGGCTCCGCTGGCTGGCGGCTGTGCCCTGCCCGCCGGGGGTCTTGCCCGGGGGCTCACCCAGGCTTGGGCCGGGGGCTGCAGCTCCGGGCGGCGCCTCACCCTCGCGCTGCGCTTTCCACCCGCAACATCGGGGTTTTCTGGTTCGGGATTTCACCCCGTTATTCCTGCCCCCCCACTCTACCCCAGGTGGGTCTGACCTGGGGAAACGTGCCCCCAGGGACCACGGCCGCCTTCGAGAAGCCTGAGCTTTCCGTAATGGAAAGTTTATTCTGCCGCAACAAATGTCCTTGAGCTTGCGAAGAGCGCGTGGTTTATGAACGAACAACTCGCGGGCGGGGGGAGCTGCTGCACCGCGCACCGGCGCGGGCCGAGGGGGGAGCGGGGCGCCGCCAGGGGCGGGGGAGCTGCCGGCCGCGGCCCCGGGCAGGGCCGCCCCGGGGCGGGCGGGACAGGGCGCAGCCCCGCGGCTCCCGGCGCCCCTGCGAGGCGAGGCGAGGCGCCTCCTCGGGCCGCGTGGAAAGTTGCGGGGCGGAGGCAGAGCCCCGCGGCAGAGCCCAGCGGGTGCGGGCGTTGCGCCCCCGCCGCCGCACCTGCCTCACGGCCGCCCCCGGCCCGCCAGGCGCCGCCCCGTTCCCCCGGGCCGAGGCGAGGCCGGACCCGGCCGCCCCCCCCGCCGCGCCTCACGCCCCGCCGGCATCTCCCGGCGGTTATTAACCGCTGCCGCCGGTGGGGAGCGGCCGCTGCCGGGAAGATGGCGAGCCGCAGCCTCCGCCTGCTGCTCCTCGGCTACTTGGGGGTCCTGAGCTGTAAGTGGTCGCGCCCCTTCCCCGCGGAGCCGGCGCCGGGGCTATCGCGTCCCGCTCCCCCGGGAGCGCCCCGCCCGCGGCGGCCGGTCCCCTCGAAGTGCGCGTCCGCGTACGGAGCGGGGAGGGCTCCGCCCGGGGGTGCCCGACCCCTTCCCCGGCCGCCGCCCGGGCCCTGCCCCGCCGAGAGCCGCCCCCACGGCGGCGCTGCCCGGCCCGGGGCGCCCCGGGGCGGAGGCGAGGGCAGCCGCGGCGGGACGGCGCTGCCCCTCCTCGTCCCCGGAGCCGGGTCGCGCCTCCAGCAGCGAAATAACAGCGAGCGCGTTCTCCGCGGCGGCCGGGGAGCGAGTGCGCGCTGATCGTTTCCATGTGTCTCCTGCTTTCGCACAGATGTAACCTGTTTCAGCCGGGCCTGTGTCAGCGCCAGCCAGCGGCTTTCTGCAGTGATGCAAACTTTGGGATGCGGGCTGCGTAGTTTGGCTTTTCTGGGGGCCTTTACAAGATGAATGAGCGTGTGACGGGAGCGCGTTTTCTGTTGCCAGCACTGGATGTTGCAGCTCCAGAACAGACTTATGTTTTCGATTTTTTTTTTATGGTCCTATTGTCTAAGTCGTTAAAAACAAAACGGGTGGTGGTGGTAAAATAAGTTGGCAGAAGCTGCCCCACCCAGAAAATACATGAAATAAGAAAAAAAAAAAAACCACCACCCAAACTAGATCGTGTGGCCACATACCTGTGAAGAAGCAGTGAATTACTGCATTAACAAAATCACATACTACAGTATTAACAGTGCCCATCATGTGAGAAGGCTGTGACTTTCAGATCACGTCTTGCTGTGCTCCGGTGGTGTGCTGCTTGTGTTTTGCTGGTGTTTTAGGGAAAGAGGATGTACACAGAAGTAATGTTTTAAAAATAATTATGTAGCATAGTCTTGCAATGAAGTGAGCACTGGGATCAGCCTGGGACAGGTTGTCGATCCGTTGTAGGCGTGGGACATCCATGGTGCTGATGCTGGGTATATTTTGTAGTTTGTCTTTCATTCTTTCTCACCTAACAGAAGCTTGCGCGTGTGGTAACTCCTTTTTTGTAGAGGAGGGATGAGTACTGTCAAGGAGAGACTTGAAGCGACCTGTGCCTGTTAGGTCTTTGGTTTGATGGCAGTTTTTATTTTCCTTTTCCTCTCTCTTTACTCCTACTAGGGCTTGTGGAGATTTGGGGCTGTTAGATGAGCAGCTAGTGCATACTTCCATATAGTAAATAAAAATTATTTTCTTTGATGTTTTCTCTTCATTTGCTGTTAATTGCATGGGTATATCTAAGCAGACGAGACCGCTGTGGGGGGTTTTGGTAGCAGGTTTCAGTGTGTTCAGGCTGCTCAGCCTTCTGGTTAGTTGTGCCTGTTGGCAGCACTGGCTTTGGCTAGTAAGGAAAAGATCAAGAGTGGTTTGGAAGCAGTACAGTGCATCAAAGTGTGGTGCCTACATTGTTATCAGACTTGGTTTGTTTGCGGTTTTTTTCCTTTTCCTGTCCCAATTCCCAAGAAACACCAGGTGGGGAGAAAGTTTACCCGCAAGGTGCTGATAAGAAGTTGTTGCCTGAAGAAACTGTAGGTGGGTGTGTAAGTGCTGATTGTTTGTGTGAACCAGAGGAAATCCAGGCCTTCAGGAGTCAGCTGCTGCTCCTGTGGCTGATGTATGTTCGTGTGAACAGTAAGACTGAGTAATACTGGCGTCCAAGTCAGACATATGGGCTGAATGTTCTCCTATGTGGCACTCACGTGCTCTGGAGGCAGTGGGGAATGGGCAGAAACTTATGAGGAAAAGAAAGTAGTGATGGATACCTGAAGTATGTATTATATTGTGGAGCCGGCGTAGAGAACTTCCTTGGTAGTTCAGATGCAGAAACTGTGTAAGTTGGTCACAGGACATCAACATACCAGGAACAGTGCTGAGGTAGACGAGGTTTGGATTGCTTTTCAGTGAGAACCTACTAAGAAGTATTAATGAATCGCAGAAATAGTGGTTTGTCTGAGTTGAAGCTTCTGTTTCACCTTTGATTTAGGGGAAAGTAAGGGAGTTGAAGGTCTTTAATCATATTCTGTCAGTGTGAGCTCCTGAAACTGATGTTATCTGGAAAGTTTTAAAAGGTGCTACAGGGTAGGACTTGTGAGTTCCATTGGCAAGACTGTTAGAAAATATATAGAAATTATTGTTATTAATCATCATGGCTACTCTGGAGGAGACAATACTGATGAACTGGTCTTTTTCTGAAGCTTGTAGGTGTGGTTTTTCTTGCAGTAGTGTACATTAGAAATCAAATTTAAGCTGGTGATGCTGGAAGCAAATCCAGTACAATGTGTCTGTGTGAGGGCAATGCAGAGGCAATAAATAGTAGTCTTACATAAACATTTGATGGAGCTCCCTGGGGTAGTTTGAGCAATAAGAAAGGTGAGAGTGAGTTTGTTTATTTTTGGCTTTAAAATAAACACTCCTTAGTGTTCAGGAATCTTTTGGTCAGATACAGAGGTTCTAGACAAAAAACCCCCACACTTTGGTGTCTTCCCCCCCACCCCTGACAAAAAATTGTAAAGCATGACTGCATCGGCTGTAGGAATTGACAGTGGAAGTCTTTAAACCATGCTTTCCTGATTATAAGTGATACACGACTGATGTACTCAAAATTGAGAATATTGTCAACCCCCAGTCTTCTGTTGAACCTTTGTTTGCTGGATTAACTTGGTAGGGGTACTCTGATTTCTAAATCAAAGTCCACATTCAAATGAGACGGGATTTCTTAGATTTGTAAGACTTCATACTTCTCTAGTAATATCTGTACAGCATAATAGTATAAATCAGAGTGCTTTTTTTGGAGAGGAACCAGGGGTGGGGTGTGTGGGGAGGAACATCAAAGGAGGGTTTCTTCTCTTGCTGTTTTAGCTGACAAGCAGTATTTCTTCGCTATAGACTGCTAGTGGTCTACCAACGTGCATGGACTCTTAGACACCATAACACAGGCTGTGAGATGAGAGTAAGCTTCTTAAATACAAACAAATCAATGAAAATTAACTACAGAAAAACAATGCTTGTTTCTAATGTTCAGCCTAACTATTTTTGTTTATGAGTGTGGCAACACTGCCCAAAATACCCAAATGCTTCTAAAATGGATGAAAATTGAGGAATTGGTAGGAAGACCTTCCAATTTTTAAAAGGGAGGCATGCTTCTCTCTAGCTTATGTTATAACCTTCACAATTTCACCATCCTGCTTAGATCTTCAGGACTCGAAAGAAACTTTGGCTGTGAGTTATTGGCATATCTCTCAGAAATCGTGGCCTTTGCTGCACTGGAGAAAGTCACGATACCCAGGCGTGCTACTTGGAAGGGGTGCTCTGTTTCTGAGAGGTCTCAGCCAGAAGCAATGCTGTTCTGTGGTAAAGGCTTTGTTTCCCTCTCCTCTCTCTCCCCTCCCTACAGAGAGGAAGCAGAGAGAGCTGGTCCTTGGCTGACCCTGCAGTATCCTTAGTTCACATTACTGGCCCCACAGCCTGCTATTGGATGTACAAAAAAAAAAAATAGAATAATAGGGTGACTGTCTTTCCTCACTGCATACAAGAGACAGGAAATGTACCTGAAAATGTCACCTCAAGACAATTGCAATTCCTCTTGTTTTCTTCTGCTTAAGGTTGGATATATGCAAGAGGAGGACTTTCTTTTGCTGTCGCTTGGCCTCCGAGGTCCTGTTTTCTCAGCTTTAACGTTGCAACAATTCTTTGTTGAAGTCATAGGGCATGTATTTCTGGTAACTGTGAGTGCCATAGGTCATCTGGCATTAATAATGAGAGTTAAAACTGCCACTGTGATTAGCAGATCTAATTGAGCCTGGATGCAATGCTCTTACTGGCTATTTAACTGAATTGCACACAGATATTTTTGCGATTGTTTCCTGTATTATACCTGTATTTCCCAGTGCAGGCTACCTTGGCAGCAGCACAGTAGCTGCCAGGTTCTGCTGCAGAAACTGCCATCACAAATGATTAAGTAAGAACTTGCAAGTAGTTGAATTTTGACTTCACCTTTTCTCTTTAGCTGAAAACGTGTGAACCTCTTTCATGACCTAGAGCTCTTACTTGTCTGTGTCTGCTGACTAATCCCAAATATTACTGGGGGTGTATGCAGACCTGTTTTTAAATAAGTGAGCTAAAAATGTTAGAGAAGGCTTCTGTCCTTCCTCAAAGCATGCCACAAGTGTTTTAGCTTCTTCTCAAGTGCTGGTGGTCACAAGCAAGAATTCCTCTTCTTAAGTATGGGAGAATCTTCTTGTACAACTATATTAAAGTCCAGTTTTCTCATCATTTCACATGAGTAAGTAGTAGTGATATTTTTCACTGAAGATGGATAGTGACATGCATGTGAATCTTCTGCAGCAGCAGTAAGCAAGTTTCCCTGTTGTGAGGGGTGGGGTGTTTGGGTTGTGAGGGGTTTGGACTGTCAGTGATTTTGGAGGGGCAGGAGCAAAACTAGTAATTTCATTCTGAAATTGGGATTTAAAAGTTTACATATGGGATGATCTACTTACAGTCTATCAACACTCAAAATGTCACCTTTCTGTTGGAGCACTTCTGGAGACAGTCTGTTTATCGTTGGTTCCCTGCAGCTGGCGACCTCTTATAGGAATAGTTTTCTCAAAGTAAGTCTTAGTGTTATATTTTCCCTTAGCAATGCTAGAGGTGACTCCAGTGTACATGCTTACGTAAAAGAAGATTGCTAAGAAGTGTTCACACAGCCAGAAGTGTCCACATTGCGATATAAGTACCTTGTGCATCAGAACAATTGAAGCACAAGGCAGAGATTTGTACTTGTCACTGCAGACTATTTGTCAGGGCCATATGGAATGGCTAAATTAAGGTTCCCTTGAAGTTACACAATGATATCAAGCAAAAAAAAAATGCTTAATATAGTGTCCCCATGGATGTATAGAATAAATATCTTATTGCTGTTTTTTTCTTGTTTGGCTGGATGAGGATTTTTTTCTCCTGTGATAATTTTGTAGCACTATTGCATACTTATGGGAAAATAGATGTTTTACAAGTTCTTACTTCCTAGTTTAGTGGCTAATTTACAATGAGTTGAGCACTTTAATGGAAACTGAAGGAAATGATATGTGGAAGCTGAAAGGCAATTAATTCTGATCTTCTCCCCTCCACACACCCCAGTTTTGTAAAGCTAGCTTTGTTACACCTTTACTTTCTGGCATGTCTTTTCCCATCCCAAGTACTTTTCAAAGAGCTACCAGTTTTAACAAAACATTTCTGCAGAAAAGCTGGTTGTGTCTTCCTCAAAGCTTGTACATGATTGTGCTGTAATTCCACCACAGGAAGCTTAAAGCAAATATTATGGTGCCTTGTAATCAAGACGAACGATTTGTTTCCTTCATCTAAATGCTGGGATTTTTTAGGGCAATGAATATGTATTTCTAAGAATGAGACAGCAAATGAGGCTGGAGGAGCACTTGGATGATTGCCAGTACTTGTACTCACCTGCATTTCCAAAGCCACTTTTATTTTTTTCTGGAGGGTTCCAGTGATTTATGCCACCTCTATGCTCGCAGTACATCATTGAGCACTCAAATGCTTATATAAAATTTCTTAAACCAGGCAGAAGGTGAGCTTGGCAGCTGAACATCTGGTCCGGTTCACTTGTCAGTTTCTAACATATGCTGGGAGATGAAGGAGCTTTTGGAAAGGAGGAAGGGGAAAATAGCTATTTCTGAACAACAGCAAGTAATACAACAGCAGTAGTTTTGAACCACTAGCAATTCTGTAACCCCTCCTGGTTAATAGTAATTAAAGCAGGCATCCAGTTTCTCTCAAAGATTATTTGCAGGGGAAAACATGACAGAAAAATCTGGTAATAAGCCTTTTTGAATGCTTGCTTTTTACAAATTCAAAACTTCGCAATTTTCAGTAAGAGATGAGAAGATCAAACTTGCATTGAAATAGCTACAATTTGATCCTGGTAATTTAAAAAAGTAAGAAATGGGTAGACTTGATCTGGAAAGAACAAACTCTACAGGTGTGAAGTCTCAATAGATATATTTACATAGCTTCTGTTTGGATTAACTTCTTAAGGGTTGAACATGCTCTCAAGCCCATCCAAACCACTGGATCAGACTCAAAGGGAAACAAAACATACTATCATCTGGGTGGAAAGTGATGTATCATAGGGTTGTTTTGGTACCAGGTAATGTTAACAATAGGGGCTATATCTGCTGTTCACAAACTGCTAGCATAGTAAGTGATGGAACATGCATTCTTGACAAGTGACTTTTGCTCAGATTAGCATAATAAAGAAACCAAAAAGTTTATGTTTTTGATCTCAGTGTGTAGAAAGTGCTCAGTAAGAACTGGGAAAAATTCTTGGGGGTGGTATGCTAAGGACTTGTGTATGTTGGCTAGAGCTGGGTTAGAGTTGGAGAAGTGTTTGTGCTTGGCGTACTTGTAAACATATGAGGAAACAAATATGTAGAAAACCAGACTTTGAATACATACTATGTTCATTAGACAGCAGTTTACTATTTGAATGTATAGACAGTACTTACTTCCAGGAGGCCCTGGTTCTTGACTGAAGCCTTCTAGTAGCTGTACAGGTAAAAATGAATAAAAATGCATCATCTGGAGTGGCATCTGTAGAATGTGTAGGTGTGTTTAGGTGCATGTTATGGCTAGCTTTTGTGCTCTGTTACCCTGTTTCTATAAAATAATCTTAAAAAGTAAATATTGGTTCTTTACCCTTTGATTATTGGACCACCTAAATGATTTTCTGCCTCTTCTCTAGTGTTTAGGCTACAACCACAAAGGCAAGACATTTTCTCTTAAACTCCTGGCTTGTTGTATGTAGTGCGTTTTATGTAAAGTTGTGCCAGATTTACTGGGAATTCGGGAGTGTGGCAGGGCTGTGCTGCAGCTTTGATACAAACTGGTGGCGGTGAGCAGTTCTGAAACCGGGATTCAAGCAAGCTGTCCTGTATATTTAATAATGAAGAGCTATACTTCTGTGTTTGGGGAGGCTGCTTCCCTGCTTGAATACAGAAAACTCTGAGACGGCACAGTGGCTGGGGACAAGAAGTGACAGCTTTGGTGTGCCAAGCCCTGGGGGGGGGCTGCTGGCTGAGAGCCCCTGCTGCTCAGGCTTGAGGTTTTGCTCAGTGGCATCAGCTGGGGCATTGTGTGCCACCGTTTTCATGCCACACAGCTTTGCTGGGTCTGATTGACTGGTGTTAAGGTGTTGAATTTGCTTGACGGCCTGAATATTTTTAAAATGTAGATTGAGGGAAAGTCAGGCCCTGCTGAGAATAAAGTACTTGGCTGATCCATGCTATATGTAAGGTCTGT
Source organism: Falco peregrinus (assembly GCF_023634155.1). Taxonomy (NCBI): domain Eukaryota; kingdom Metazoa; phylum Chordata; class Aves; order Falconiformes; family Falconidae; genus Falco; species Falco peregrinus. The sequence goes on from NC_073724.1 coordinate 19,396,121, forward strand.
AGTATTGGAGTGACCAGCATCACAGTTGCTGCCTGGCAGAGGAGGTAAGGGAGAAGTAAGCAGATGCATCCATTGTGGAAGTACGCTCAGACATCAAGAATTAACTCTTAAGTTGCGCAAGTTAATTATAAGCAGAAATATATGCTTTCCGTAATAAATGCAACATGACTGAAGACTCTTTAAATGCTGCTGCTGAATTAAACAAATTTTAATGTGATCTTTTGCCAATTAAGATGTTACATGTCAAGATTTGGAAAATAGTATTAATTTTAATGTGTCTTCTAACAGATAAATGCATATATTTTGTTGCTTGAGACTTTAAAGATAACTAATCAGTACTTTGTCCTGCACATAAACAACTCCAGCTTGTTGCAGATGTTTGCAACTCCTAACTGTAGGAATAATTAAATAGAGGACTATTATTTCTAAAACTGCAGTAGTAGAATATCAAAGGAAGACATCACTGGTATCTGTTTAGCACTGTTCAGAAACAAAAATACATGATAAATGTTGCTGGGTTAAGTTCTTTTCTTGTGTTTTGTGGGCTTGTTTTTTGGGGGGTTTTTGGCTTTGTCCACCCTCCCACTTTTCTTTAAAGAACAAACATGTATCACAGGGTTCTCATTGGAGCATGGGGAAGTGGTGTGTCTGTCTTTTTCTTTTTCTTTTCCTTTTTTTTTTTTTTCCCTTTTTCGCTCCTCTAATGTCCACGTAAGGTCCAATTAAAAGATCATTAATAGCAATGCTTAGATGTTGGAAGAGTTTGTGCAGAAAAGGCCTTTATCCTCCAAGCGGACTTAGTAGCTTTCCATTTAAATGTCAGTATTTGAAAGGTAAATGTTTTATTTTGTTAGTATTTGAGTATTCTTTGTATCTTGCAATGAATGCCACTGTTGCCTTCTGTTCACTAATGTAATGGCCCTCCCTGGTGTAATGTGATTCACTGATACACAAGAATATCATAATCATTTGAGAGGCTCCTGGAAGGAAAAACAATACTTCAATATTAGAATATCGCAACAAAGCATATGAAAATGTAAAAGAGAGAGGGCTGGGACAGCCAGATAGTAGGGCTCATAAGATTTTTAAGATGATGCTGTTGTAGTATTGGAGTGACTAGTAAAGCAAACAAATTCAGACACTCCAAATTCACTGGCAGCATCACAGTTGCTGCCTGGCAGAGGAGGTAAGGGAGAAGTAAGCAGATGCATCCACTGTGGAAGTACGCTCAGACATCAAGAAGTGACCCTTTGGGTTGTGTTAGTGTATGGTTTTGCTACTTGCCATACAGTCTAAGAGGCCTTCACATAATTTTATTTTAAGTCAGTTGCTTTATTTTTATTTTCTTTTTCTAAATAAGACCTACATCCTGCACATCAACTACTGCTGTTTCAATCAAGTAATATAGAAGTCTTCTGAAATGTATTAGGCATAAAAAGTAAACATGATTATTCTCCTTCTACATGTTAAATGTTGTTGAAAAAGGCTATGGGGTACTTCCAGAAGTTAATGTACTCACAGCACTCATTCTTTGAAGACTTTCAATAAATAGTGTCCTAGAGGATAAAAGGTATCTGGGGAAGCTGTTTATCATCAGGGAATAAACACCATATGTAGAATGACTAACTAAAAAATTATTTTCAACTCTATTTTTCCCGTCACTGCACAGTCTGTCTATTTCTTATTTCATTCATGGTCCAGTTCTATCTCTAGCTGAGTCCTCAGCACTGTAACAATGCACACACAGTTGCTGTTCACTTTCCAGCTGTATTCAAATTCCTAGCTGCCTTTTTTTTAGAGGGGAGAAGGGCGGGAAAACAGTGCTGCAAAGGTTTTGCCCACTTGCTGAAGAGTGCGGTGGCTTTCTAACAGAAAGAGCTGTTGGGAGAATGCACTGATTTTTGTGAGAGAAGGAAGCGATGCCTCTTTATAAGCATTTAAACTTACAGTTTAATCAAAGCTTTTGAAAGCTATGTAAATGGAGAATGAGGAGGGGGGTGGCCTGTTCTTCTATGTACAGACTTTCAGGTGCAGAACATTCTTCCTGACTCAAAGTAAACATAATGTCTTCTACACAGCATCGAAGCTGCACAGAAGCCTCTTTTTCTTACCTTTTTTGAGGTAGTCTTTAGTTCAACAAAAAATCACAGAAAACTTAAAGCTTTATGGCATTTTCATAAGAAAATATAAGGCAGATGCTTTATCCTCTAGTAAAAGGACAGAATCTGAATGACTGGAATATCTATGTAAGAAAATCTACCAAACCCAAAAGACTGTTTTCCACTTCACTTTGGAAAGCTGGGAATAAGTCTCTATTTAGGATCAGCCTAGCATTTGATAAATTCCAAACACAACACTGGTTTTAAATTCATCTGTTTGTTTTGGGTTTTTTTTTGGGGGGGGGGGGGGGGGGGTGCGAGTTGGGGTCAAAGTTGAACTTTGATCTGATTGGCATTTTTAACAATTGACTGTATACATGAATGTATGCTCCCCTCACCCCCGAAGCAAAAGAGCAGCTTGGTGGCAGGGCAACATGGGCAAGGAACAGAGCCGTTTGCTGCTGAAGCGATGCTGTACCTGTGGATTCCAGCAGAAATGAGATGTTACAAGCAGTTAATGAACTATTGGGAGTGGGTAGCCAGGGATTTGCTCTTCTGAAGCTGAGTTAGCTCATCTTGTGTGAATACAAGAAGAGGGAGGGACAGGTGGTAACTAGAGAGAGTATCAGTCGAACAAACAGTGTGGCTTGTGTGTCCACTCTGTACAGAAAGAATTTGGCTGGAGGCCTAGAACCGCGTTTACAGGCATGCGATTTAAAATAGTATGTCCAATATAGATATTATAACTTCAAACACCTTCAGTTTTGGGGTGGGACTACTCATCTGAAAACTAGAAAAATTATCTATTGTGTCATGTTGCTGTTAGCGCTGCAATCCTGCACCCATATGCTGCAGTTGAACCCATTATAAATTCATGGAGCCCTGCTGAAATCATGTATGTAAAAATGTGGTATGAAATCTGATTACTTTAGATTGTCAGTTGTCAAATGAAGGGTAGCGAGTCCATGTTTTTTAGCTGCCTTTGCCTTGGGATGGAAAATGTGTGCTGTGTGGACAGATAGTATCCAAGGAAGCTTCTATGGCTAAGTGTGGCTTAGTTAAGAAATCATACTGTTTAAGCAGAAGATAGATGTAGATGTTGCTATGCAGAGTTCCATATCTGTAAGCGCTGTGGTGGATACTCTTTCCTGTGGAAGACACATTAATTTTTTCTTGTAAGGAACCTGTTCCTTATCTGCCCTAAAGCAATACCTGGCACTTGTAAAATAAACCATAAAAGCTTATGGGCTTACTTTACAAAGGTGCTTTCAGCAGAACTGTTGAACTTCCACTTTAGTTGGTGATGAGTTCCACTTCTAGAAGAGAAATGCTGGTAGCAATGTATTATACAACAAGCCATCTTGTTCCGTTTCTTTATTTCTCGACCACTCATAGCTCAGCTGATGCTAGCTAGCTCTCTACCATCCAGGCTCACTGGAAGAAGCTTAGCCCTGCAACAACAGTGGGAATAAATACGTAGATGTGCCCAAATCCTCTTCTTACTAAAATTTATTGTTCTGTGAATTTAGAGCTAAACTCTGAAGACCTTATTTTGTGTTTGGGTTCCATGTGATCGCACTGCTTATGCTGATGTGTTTCTGCCTGTATAATCTGTTTGCCAGCATAGACCTTGGCCTTTTCTTCAGTCATCTTTCTTCGAAAGAAATCCTGAAACTGAAATTTAGTTGACCAGAGTTGAAGGAGCACAAGCACCTTCAAAGTGGTATTATTTAGTCATACTTCCAAAGGAAATTTCAGTTTAAGCAATAATAGTGTCACACAAATTTCTAGATCAGGGGTCCTCAAACTACGGCCCGTGGGCCAGATATGGCCCCCCAGGGTCCTCAGTCCGGCCCCCGGTATTTACAGACACACACACACCCCTGCCGGGGGTTGGGGGGGGGAACCAAGCAGCCGCAGATGACGGCCTGCCACTTCATGCGCACGCCGGTCCCATGGTTAAAAAGTTTGAGGAGCCCTGATCTAGAGCATCAGTATCTTATGAACAGTTGGTTATAAAGGGAATATGGGCAGAAGCAGGCAAAACAGTAGTTTAAAGCAATATATATGCCTATCTGGAAGTCATGGTTTCATTAAATGTGTTGATCTATTGACTCTAAAAAGTATTCTTAAATATAACATGTGGTTTTCAATGATATTTTATACATGCTGTAGAGTAGTCTAGATGCAGCCATATTAACCACCAGACTCTTAAGGGCTAAGTTGCACTTGAGAAGGTAGCGACCTGGGGGCTGAATCCTTAATCACATGTGGTTTATTCTAAAAAATAATAAAAAAAATTCCCAGCCTTACCTTACATGTTGCTGATATCATTTCTGTCTCTGAACTGTGTCTAGATTGACTGTTTAATTCTGACAAGATTATTTGCCTTCTACAGAAATCATTTTCTTGGATTATTTTTTGTTGTGGTTTTACAGCATTACAGAATTGCTGACATCTTTGTTTCATTTTTGTGAGAGTGAAACAGCTGGTAATTTCTTAGTTTAAGTACCTGCAGACAAGATGATCAAATCCTATTACATGAAGCAGCAAACCAGTGGGTTGTGAATGTTAGCTCACGTACTGAGCACTCCCTGCTTCTGACGCAAAGCAGCAGTGTTTCATCAGCCAACCTTACCCAGATGTTCTTGAGGATGTGGCTCCTAACATCACTTCTGTTGAGAAGCTGTGATGATCAGCAAGTTAACAGTTATGCTTGTTTTAAAAATAAACAAACAAAGCATGGAGTTACTCTTATCTTTATTCCTGTTTCCCGTGTAACTTTCCAGTGTTGTTCTAATGTTTTCTGATCTGGATACCCATATGTTGTGTTGTTTGTGTATCTTTTAATGTGATGAAGACTGTAGTGTTGGGTTTGTTGTGGTTTTGTTTTTTTTTTTTTTTACCCTCTTCATCCCCTTTAATGAAAACTTGGCAGCTGTTATACTGTGACCTATTGTTCCTAGCTCTACCTTCCGGAGGATTTCTTCTAATCACCCTTCTCCTTTAAGCATGCAAAACATCTTCTGTTTGTTCTAGCTCCTCTTGATATGTACCAGCCTTAATTGAATTAAAGGAGTGGCTTCAGTCTGTTCAAATGTGCTGGAGGGTGCCCCTATAAAATTTGATATTAAAGAACTAAATTAAAGGCCTGTAGAATTAAGGCTAAAGATATGCATTCATACTGTAAATGATGCTATTGATTGAAAGTAATAGTCATCAAATGTGACTGTTAGCGGCTTCTGGCAGGAAGAGACTATTGACCAGACTTGGCAGTGTAAGAGATCATGTGTGAGTGATAATGGGATGAGCTAATTTGGCAGTTGCATTTGGATTATTAGGAAGGGTTCACCAAACTGTTTTGGCCAGGAGGGAAGTGGTCATCATGTTCCCAGCTCATGTGAACAAAGAATCTGGACTGTAGTCTGGAGGAAAAAAGTTAAAAAGCTAAGTTCAGTGCTGTGTCTGTGTATTGCTAATAGGACTCAGTCCTAAAATTCATGATTTGAGGGAAATTTGCTCAAGTGAAAACACCACTCCCACCCTAGTTTGTAGGAAACATCTCCTCAGAAATTCTAGATTTACAAAGCATTGCACAAGGCTCTTACTTAGTATTTGTATTTAAAAAACATCCTACTGTTTTTGGAAAGACACTGACTTTTTTAATGGACACGCTAGCTAAAATGAAGTCACGGTGTATCCTGATATCAGCAAAAATTGAATGGGAGAAAACCTGCATAAAGGCCTTTTTAAAAACTGACCACAAGGAGTTATTCTTACATTCACTGTATATTAGTATAAAAATATATTCTAGGTCAATATTTGCTTCAGAGAGTTGTTTGGGTTTTTTAATGAATGTATTTCAGATGTATCGTCGCCTTCAGTGAGGGTCATAAGGTGATAATGCCAGCTTGGCTTAGATTATTATACTTTCCTGAAAATTAAACATTTGGGCATATTTGGTCAAATTAGCTATCCTACCTGCTATTTAGCATCTGTTTGTAATGCACAGTTCTGGTTAGGTAGCTACTTCTATACCTTTAGAAAGCAGAACTTAATACATGATTACATGCACTTATCCTCTGCAGTGAGAGCGATTAGTAGAAATGCTTAAATTAATCAAAAAAGGGATAGAGAAAAATCGCTACAAACTTGAGAAGGGACTGAGGATGCACAGGAAATTTGGTTCCAGCTTAAACAAATAAGACTAACTATGGGAAGAGACACTTCTTCACTACAGCAATGTATTTTACTTGCAATGATATTAAAATTGTAGGATCTTGATGTTCTTAGCATCCAGAAAACATGATCATATAGTGAGGGAGCTTGAATGACTTAACCGGTTCTGAATGACCAGGGATTCCAGTTTCACATAGTGTTTACTGGAATTGTAACTAATGCTGGTTGGCATACAGTTGGAAAGTAAACTAAATTTGTTTCCAGGCTTTTTTAGATAAGTAATGTATGTACAGTTATATACATGATATGACTTGTTGAAAGTACTTATCCTTTTCAAATTACTTTTGCTGGCAATTCCAGAAAAAGTTACTTAAAAATTGTAGGAGATTTCAGAGGTCTTGATCTCGAATTGTGGGCCAGAATGGTTGTGTGGGTTTGGGTGCAAGGGCTGTCATTTGTTTCCTCTATTTACCAACTCTCTTGTGTTTCAGGGCCGATTTTACAGTTGATGTAAACCAGCCTAGTACTATTGACTTCAGAGGAATATGCTAATTTGCACTGGGTACCTACCTTTGTTTTTTAAATAATAATTCTACAACAATTTCTCTAGGTATTTGCGCAGGCAAGTGTTTTGCTGAGTTGCTACACATACTAATGCAACTGGGAATCTTTGTTCTTCAGGTCACTGCTCTAGTGTGTGTTATGAGGTGGGCAGGACAGTAGTGGCAAGGGGCTTCTAATCCTATAGCCTTGTCTCATGCTCTTTTGAAACATGGTGGTGCTAGACACAAGTTGTCAGCATCCCGAAGCATCTTCAAGTAAGCAACAGCTGAAGAGCTATAGGCTTGCGCTGCATTTACAAGCTGGCTTTGAGCCGCCGATGAGTTGCTAGGGAAACCAATGCTGAGCAGGACTGGGAGAGGGCTGGAAAATAGGCTTTTTTTGTGAGAGCCTGACTAGTTTAAAACCCCATCCCCCGTTTTCCGAAGCTCCCTTTGAATTGCCATGGAGACAAGAAGAGTAGCAGAGTTTTGAGTCTTGTGAAAGTGCAAGCTATAAATATTTATTTGGTTAATAGCATATGCTTTTGGGATTGTGTCTCTGTTGAAGTAAACTCCACGCTACTTTGAAACTTTTGCAAGCTGTAAATTCAAACTGTTCCTCTCTTCTGTGTGACTAGAGAAAGAGGAGGCGAAAAAATCCAAACACATTGAAGGGAATTGAATTTTACATTTTTATTAATAATTATATAGAAATTAATTATACATTTATCTTTCCCCAGAATTTCCCACACCATCTTTCAGTGCTGGGACTGCTGAAAGCACTTAGGAGGCTGTTCGGTTTATCTGAAATTGTTGTGCTTTGGTGTTCAGTTTCTTCAGAAAGGCTGACCTAAATAATTCTCTTCCTTTCTTGCCCCATGCCACTTGATTTTGATTCCCTACTTTCTCTACAAGCAATTCCAGTTTTGTGTTTCCAGGGCCAACTGTCCTTGGGGCTCTGCTTGAAATGAATCATTAACATGATCTTAAACTCTTAGGACTACCACTGATAACTTCAGATAATTGGCTTGGAAAACTTCAGTCTCTTCTTACTTTTACTTCCAAGATAATTTTTTTCCCTTTACTTGAAAGTTAAGAACAAAGGCACCATCAGCTGGTGTGCTAGCCTTCCAAATAACACTAAACAGTACACACAAACCCAAGGATTAACTCATTCTTAGGCAGGCATTATAAAGGAAAACCTCTTTGCTAGTCTGCTCTATCATTGAGGCATTTTAACAAAAGAACTTCTTTCCCCTGTGAGACTGAGAGCTCCTCAGATCATCCAATGCCAGCTGTTAATACAGGTAGAAATCCTGCTGTTAGTCACTTTCTGGCAAAGATTCTCTTCCCCTGTTTAAATAACTCCAGACTGGATGGAAATGCAGTTCTGCATTCTATTTCTCATGTGATTTCCATTACGAAGGCAAAGTTACTGAAGCTGATAAAAACCTTCTTTCTGTAACAGATGAGTGTGAAGGATTGTGCTTATGCTGCATCTAAATTAAATACGGCTTTTTTGTATTGGGCTCTAGGTGTCTGGATATATAAAGTCATAAAACCACACACAGCTGTTGTTCACTTTCCAGCTGTATTCAAATTCCTAGCTGCCTTTTTTTAGAGGGGAGAAGGGCGGGAAAACAGTGCTGCAAAGGTTTTGCCCACTTGCTGAAGAGTGCGGTGGCTTTCTAACAGAAAGAGCTGTTGGGAGAATGCACTGATTTTTGTGAGAGAAGGAAGCGATGCCTCTTTATAAGCATTTAAACTTACAGTTTAATCAAAGCTTTTGAAAGCTATGTAAATGGAGAATGAGGAGGGGGGTGGCCTGTTCTTCTATGTACAGACTTTCAGGTGCAGAACATTCTTCCTGACTCAAAGTAAACATAATGTCTTCTACACAGCATCAAAGCTGCACAGAAGCCTCTTTTTCTTACCTTTTTTGCGGTAGTCTTTAGTTCAACAAAAAAATCACAGAAAACTTAAAGCTTTATGGCATTTTCATAAGAAAATATAAGGCAGATGCTTTATCCTCTAGTAAAAGGACAGAATCTGAATGACTGGAATATCTATGTAAGAAAATCTACCAAACCCAAAAGACTGTTTTCCACTTCACTTTGGAAAGCTGGGAATAAGTCTCTATTTAGGATCAGCCTAGCATTTGATAAATTCCAAACACAACACTGGTTTTAAATTCATCTGTTTGTTTTGGTTTTTTTTTTTTTGGGGGGGGGGGTGGGATGCGAGTTGGGGTCAAAGTTGAACTTTGATCTGATTGGCATTTTTAACAATTGACTGTATACATGAATGTATGCTCCCCTCACCCCCGAAGCAAAAGAGCAGCTTGGTGGCAGGGCAACATGGGCAAGGAACAGAGCCGTTTGCTGCTGAAGCGATGCTGTACCTGTGGATTCCAGCAGAAATGAGATGTTACAAGCAGTTAATGAACTATTGGGAGTGGGTAGCCAGGGATTTGCTCTTCTGAAGCTGAGTTAGCTCATCTTGTGTGAATACAAGAAGAGGGAGGGACAGGTGGTAACTAGAGAGAGTATCAGTCGAACAAACAGTGTGGCTTGTGTGTCCACTCTGTACAGAAAGAATTTGGCTGGAGTCCTAGAACCGTGTTTACAGGCATGCGATTTAAAATAGTATGTCCAATATAGATATTATAACTTCAAACACCGTCAGTTTTGGGGTGGTGCAACATCATGTTGCAGTAGAGAAAAACTTTTTGAACTTGAGCAGCTTGGCCATTTAAATTTGTCACTTCAGCATAAGGTTTGGGTGGGGATTTTTTGTGTTTGTTTTTTTTTTTCTTCTGAAATGTGCTGCTTGTCAGGTTTTTCTATTTGGAGGAACCACCCTAAATAACACGTTAGGGTGACACCTTGTTTTGTTGCAATTGAGGTTCTGCAGGCAGGATACCTTAAAACTTGCCTGCTTTGTCTTACTTGGGTATCTATAGATAATTTTTAATATTTTTTTGGTAAAAAAATTGACAACTTTTGCTCTTAACTTGAGATATCTTAT